>NC_069094.1:16469759-16784759 GCF_947172395.1 Bicyclus anynana
CCTGTGTCGGAATCGGGTTGAAATCAGAAGCAGATTTAAAGGGCAAAACACTATTCTTGAATGAAAGTCCGTCAGGTCTAATAATTCCCACCAAGAATGTTACCAATAAACCCTCAAACCTGCATTTTTGGTTTAGTGCTCTACTTGCACCCACTCATCAGTTATTTTCTGCATTGAATATGAATTGATTTAGTGACTAACCCTCATTTGCAGACAAGTTAAATATATTGCATCAAATATTGTAAGTATACGTGTATTGATATTCTTATGGTGTTCATATTTAACGAATTTATTAAACCTTATTTTCGTTTCATTTTAGGTAACATTGAATTTGTATAAATTTTATTCTTTGTCTCGTGGTGCATTTTTCTTTTCTTCATGAATCTTATTGAGGCTACGTAGTGTAAGTGCAATCCACAATAATTTGCGGACGGAATTGCCAAGTGGCATCCATTATTCAGCAGTGCCGCTTTCTTGTAATTATTTCTTTTGAGCTGGTCGTCGCGTCGCATCTTTGGCTCTGAATCAATTTGCACTCATCAGCGAAACCACGGGTGTAGCGGTTGAGTGCCTTCGACGAGATCCATAGTCATTGTTGTCACGTGGTCATTCTTCTTGTATATTGAATATTTCTTGGATACTTCATCAAGTTTTAATTACAGGGGAGCATCGTTATTTCTAGACTGTTGGCAGTTAATATGTAATACCTTTTTTATAGCTATACTCGTAGTTGCAGGAAAACGAGCATGCGGGTCTAAGTGATTACAGCCGCTCATTTTCAACAGCTTATTCACGCGTATGGCTTAAATAAGTTATTTTTACTCGACTAGGTTTACACAGAATTAACTAGACTAGGTTTGAACAAAATTAATGAAACGACTGGTGAAGCAATGAAGCTAACAACTAATCTATCAGATTAGTTGTTAGCTTCATTGCTCTAGTGGTTAGTAGGTGTATATGGTTTTGGATCTCGAGATCCTCTGGGTTCGAGTTCTGGCTCGGGCTATGATATACCGAGCTTTCATGTCTTCTAAGATGCTTAGGTAAAAATTCTCGGACCGAGTTGTGTCTTTATATTTAGATAAAACGTGAATTTTGAGATGGGAACGTGAATTTAGAGGTAGGATTTTTTTATTATCTTTAACATCAGTCGATAGTGATTTTTCAAAAGGTAGACCCTAAGCCTGCTTATCAAGATTGTAGTAGAGTGGTTTATCCATATCCCCTTTACTGTGAGGAATAAATCCAGGCCTGGCTGCAGTTATAAATAAATGTTGATTTATTAAATTTGCTCTGAATCTTCTTTTGAACTAAATTGAATAGTAGCAGCAGTATTTTATAATTTTTATGCCGTTTATTCGTTTGCAAAAAAAATTATTTCAAGGGACTGATAAACAAATGTTACCAACTTAAATCACCATAAACCAGCCTTAGGCTCCAGTAACAAGCATAACATTTTGTAAAATATATTCTGTAATTAGCTCTACGGCCACTAAAAGTTTATTTAAAGGGCAAATTAGTCTCATAAATGAACTAATAAAATAGCCAAAGCGTGCTATAAGTCAATATGTGCACAAATGTACTGTACACCTTGAGTTTATTCCACGAATTTATAGCACATTAGCTTGATTAATAAACAGCTTATGAAATAGTAATTAACGTCTACAAACAACGCAATTAGCAATTTACTTGATTAATGATTTTTTTTAGTTCGTTTAAACGCAGTTACTGGCATATATAGACGAGTGGCTGCCCATTTAAGTTGTTTGATAATTTATACGTGAATATAATTACACTGTTAATTTATATTCGGTAATTACGCCTTTAGCAGACGGATGTATTGATGCATGCCTTTTACTCGGAGTAATTATATGAATTGATTAAATAATTAGTTCGCACATGCTTCGTACAATGTATGCGAGTTTGCAGTCATTTAAATGCGGAATATTTTAAATGAATGCCAGTTTTTGCATTGCATTTTTAGTTTTAATTATTTTATAAGTGACTTATTAATTCAGGCTTAACTATTGTTTATATTCTTACTAGTATAACGAGTTAGTTAGTTAGGCTTAGTTGATTTTTCACACCTTAAATATTGCACCGATTATCGCGTAATTGTATACAAGTACATAACGTGATGAGTACCTAATCACGATTGAAACCTAAGGGTTCTTTAGCACGGTTATAAATTAATTTTAATTCACATTTTTATTTATTTGTCCATTTTATTTGGATTCACGACATCAGAAGTGTTGGAGCCGCTGGATGTATGCGGCTAAAAACCGTCTTTATAATTTAAATTTTTAGCAATTATTATTATTATTTTTTTTTTAATTGTAAGATTTTCCTAAGGTATGGCAATATTACAATAGGTGCCTATTACACATTTCATTTGGTACAACCTTACTCTACATTACATCAATAAAATAGACTATATTATTGAGTGGGTGCAGATTGCTTTATGTTCCATATAAAGCTGTGTCAGTTATAAAAATGTGAATTCCTCCTAAATTTTCAATTCGTTGGTTCAACTTACTTGCCGGGATCTATACGTTGTTATTAGTTTTATCATACAATAGCGAAAAAAAAAACAAATTTATAAAAACGCTGCGTATTTATGCATAATTATCGGTTGAGCAGTTAAGGCGTGAAAGCGTAACAGACAAACTCACAATCGCTTATAGTATAATTTAAGATTTATTATAACGTCTACCTATCAATTTGTTACGATTATATTTAATTACAGACTTGTGAACACAACATAATTCAAAGAGAACAATTTTATGGTTCACTACCCATGACAGCTTCATAGGGAAAAACAGAATTATAAACGCACGGTTTTTCTTTCTGCAGGAAACCATATCATAATTTACATTATTTTGTTTTTTGGTGAAAAGATTTTTAATACTTCAATGAAAAACATTTTTTATTTTAAAAATAAATAATAACACACACACCTACAAACACAAAACCTCGAGTATCTTTTTTATAAAAGTGTGTTTCAGGAATAAGAATCCTCTCGACCCATTTAGCCTAAAATTGGCTTTTGAAAGAATTTAAATGTAAAACCTACCTTCCAAAGCTACCTTAGTCCAGACTTAATAATTATTATCAAACTTACAGTGCTCGCCACGGATCTTTATGTTTGTGAGGTTAGCTGCGGAATGAGTAGGTGGTAGGTAGCCCGCGCCGTTTGTACCGTTATTGATTCATTGCGCAGTCATTTGTTGCTAACTTCACAAACACAAATATCCATGGCGAGCACTGTACCTATGGCAGAAACAAACGGACAAACTAGGTTTCCATATAATAAGGTATGTTTAGCCCGCAAGCTCTCCTTCTATGTTAATGACCGACATTCCTGAATAATTATCAGGTATAATACCCCAAAAGTCCATCAGCTATAAGGAAATCCATTTGATACCGTGCCCCGGTACAAATTAATCCATCAAGGCGGCTAATCCCGGCGAGCGCCGAGCGCTTGTCGGCCGCCTGTCAGCCGACCTGTCACAATTATGACGCATGGCTGCTCCACCGCGTCGGCTGCCTTTTTTACACTTGTGCTGAAATGAAAATTGAACGTGCAGTTCAATTGAATGAGATCTTTTTACATTTGTGTTAAAATGTAAATTGAATGTGCAGTTTAAGCGATTGATTCTGCCGATAAACAGGATTTTAAAGTGGTAAGTACTTTATTTTTAACCGAATTTAAAAAAAGTAGGAGGTTCTCAAGTTGGCCAGTATGTTTTTGTACTAAAATTAAAAGTGAACGGGCAGTTTAAGAGATTCCTTCTTCTGAAAGTTCACAAATTTCATTGTAATACCTTTGATTGTTTCGTAATAAGTTAGCTCCATAGAAAATTAGCCATAAAATGATTTAAGAAGTACTGAGGCCAATTTACAAAGAAATCTATATTTGCTTTATCTTTTAAATTACTTGCTAAAGATGGGCAAGCAATTCCCTTCTTTACCAAGTAATTTAACCCTTCACTTCAAAAATAATTTAACCCTTCACTCCAAAAATCATTGCATTATCAGTGTCAAACTGACAGGCGACAGTTTTTATAAGGATCTGACACTAACTTAACACACTTGGTCAAAATACGACACTATAATATAATGTCAAATAATTGGGAAAACTGTCAGTTTGTTAGATAGAACATTTGACTTAATATTTGACAATAACATTTCATTCATTGATTGACTTTGACATTGACAGCTAGCGTTTGCAAAGATAACTGACAATCAATGAAATACGCATCACAGAGGATACAACTACGATCGGTGTGAAAATAATTGAATCAGCTAATTTTCCCTGTTAGCAAATATTATTTCGGCTAAGATTCTAATGGAGTACACCAATATTCGCCGAGTTATTAACAATAATTTTGGCGGCCTCCGTGGCGCAGTGGTATGCGCGGTGGATTTACAAGACGGATGTCCTGGGTTCGATCCCCGGCTGGGCAGATTGAAATTTTCTTAATTTGTCCAGGTCTGGCTGGTGGGAGGCTGCGGCCGTGGCTAGTTACCACCCTACCGACAAAGACGTACCGCCTAGCGATTTAGCGTTCCGGTACGATGCCGTGTAGAAACCAAAAGGACACCCTTTTCGGTTTCTACACGGCATCTTCATCCTCCTCCTAACAAGTTCCACGCCCGCTTCCACCTTAGACTGCATCATCACTTACCATCAGGTGAGATTGTAGTCAAGGGCTAACTTGTAAAGAATAAAAAAAAAAAATAAGCCTTAACACCTACAGTTTGAGTTTACACGCGCACCTTCTTATGCGATTAACATATTTTGCTTTCAGTTTTAAGGTCGATGTCAGCAAAGATAAAGGCAGTTCACATTGGGAGCTTAATGCGGGTGTAAAAAAGCTGCCGTTGGTGCAGTCACGCGGCCTAATGTTGATAGATTGCTTGACAGCAGCGCTGATAAGTTAATTTCACCAAATGCACGGCTTATAAAATATTATCTACGGCGTTATTAAATCTTCCCACAAAATCTAAGCTGGTATTTTTGTTTTAAATTAATTATATTGTATTATAAGGTTTGTTGATTATGAATGTAGGTAATTGTGTATTTTATGCAACTGGAATCAGTAATTTAAACTAAATTGTATTTTACAAGTACAACTATTTATGAAGTATATAGGTATTATTTTCAGTTTGCAAGTAGGTGTACATACAAGTTTGTTTGTTCCATAACAATTTCTAATATTAATCTTCAGGACACTTAGGGTTCATTTACACGAGCAGCAACTGCTATCGACGACTGCAGTCGGCGGCAGTCGACGGCAGTCAGCGGCAGCCGACGGCAGTCAGCGACAGTCGACTGCAGTCGCCGACGTCTTGGCGGAAGTCGACGGCAGTCAACGGCAGTCGACTGCAATCGCCGACGTCTCGGCAGCAGTCAACGGTGGTCGCCGACTGTAGTCGTCGGTAGCAGTTGCCAGTTGCCGTTGGCAACGTGCTGCTCATGTTAATGACCTTTTATTGTAATATTTAAGAAAATAAAATGGATTACTGGTTTAAAATATGCTAATACAATTTAATGTAATTTTTTATTCACAAAAAGTGAAGGCTTGATTGGATTCGAACAAAGTTACAGTAAGGGAATGATAAGCTGATTAAGTTACAACAATCTACTTTCAAATAATATTTAATAACTAACATGGATATATTTTACATTAACATAATACCTATTAGGTATCATAATACACTGTCATTACTCGTTTCAATAAAATAATAATTGACGCGTAAATAAAAGTATAACATTTATATGTCTGACACTGTGACATACAACTTCCTGCTCCAGATACCTATAATTATAATGCAATTAATATTTTATAATGTATTTATCAATCCAAGTTTAAAATAATATAAATATTCAAGCTTGTGTCCATGATATATTTATAATTTGTACTCCATAAATCCTCATAAATACTCCATATTCCTGAGTATACAATTAGTATCTGCTTATCAATTGACAGAAAAGTTCAATTTGCCCGTTAACAATAATAATTATACTGCAGGTATTGTATTATTATTGTAACTCTTATGAATTGCCTTTTTTTCTTAAAATATGTTTGACGCATTGTAGCTAGGTAGGTACTCTAGATTCCCTTCATTTCATCTAAGGAACTATAATTTCAAAACTTTCTTTGAAATTATAGTTCCTTTGGCTTTTCAGTTTTGCCTTGAAAGTAAGTACTAAACGTAATCAAATATGTATTTTTATTTTATTTTATTTCAATCCGTTTTAAAAAAAAGTCAAAATATCACAATAGTTTGGTAAATTAAATGAGAAAAAAAGATCCTTAGTTGGCATTACTTTTTAGCCCAACCAAATATGTATGGTACACGGTCCTCTCTTTGACAACTCGTAATAGCCAATGAGAATTTGTGTTCAACTCAGCCAACAAGGTATTAAAACTAGACAATTTTAAGCAAGCCAAAAAAACACGGACATTGGATATGCAAACGTCAAAAATGGAACAGTACATCGGACAGGGTGTACGAGTATTAAGCTTTTATTATCTCTCTCAACGCGTCATGATAATGTGACATAATCCGCGCGCAGCCGCAATATGTCGAGCGGGTGTCACGCCGGTGTCACGTGGTGTCACGTGTGTCACGCGGTGTCACGGTGTCACGAGCTGTCACTGTCACAGCGCGCCGTTACGCGCTGAACTAGATTATCGCGGAGTCCAATAAGAAAGCAAGGCTTAGTTGGGATTTTGTGATAATTTGTGGTCATTTCTGTTCAGACTTCTTACTCGTTCAAGTCTTATTTCTGCTGCCGACACAACGATTTCATACTACGGCCAAGCCAACAATTTTATACTATTAGTCTGCGGTAATTTCGTAGGCATGTAATATATTTATAAATGAAGTAATCCGAATTTAGCTATTTCACTGAACGCAGTCTTGCACTATTTAGTGTTACTTAGATTATATATTATTTATGTATGTATAGTTGACACACAACTCGACATTGAAGACAATATTTATGTATTATTAATTTAAATACCTTTCGTTGTATGCGACTAAATGAAACTAAGAAAATTAGTCACCTTTGATCGCCTCCGTTTTGAAGCGCTAGTAACATAATTATTATATAATGGTATAAAATCTTTGAGCCAAGCGACATTACTGTATACCGGTCTGAAGGGTATTGTTGCCGGATTAAAGGCACATATAAATGAAGAAGATCTATGCCTAAGATCGTCAGACATAGTTGTTATCAACTCATAATCGGTTCACTATTGAGCTTGAGTCTCCTCTCAGAATGAGAGGGGTTAGGCCTATATTCCACCACTCTGGCCCAATGCGTATTGGCAAACTTCACACACGCAGAGAATTAACAAAATTCTCTGGTATGCAGGTTTCTTCACGATGTTTTCCTTCACCGTTTGAGACACGTGATATTTAATTTCTTAAACACACAACTGAAAAGTTGGAGGTGCATGCCCTGGACCGGATTCGAAACACTCCGGAATCGGAGGGAGAAGTCATATCCACAAGGCACGCATGGAGATAGAGGGGAACTTTATTGGACATGTTCCTTTGCCTTGTAAACTATTCCTCTTTTTGGATAGTCTACATTCGTTTGATCTATCAATTTTTATTAAAGTTATAAAAAATCGCAGGGCACTTAAGTACATTGTATCGAGGTCATGCCGTGTACATAATTATGTTAAATGTAAATAAATAATTAAATTTTATATTTATAAATATTAATAAATTCAATTCAAACGTCATTGACATGGTTATTAACACGTATTAATTGCAACGCTGTCAAATACCAAATAAGGCATTAATCATAATGTCAATGTCATAAAAATGCATGAGTGTTGTGTCCTCAAGCTGACATTTATGTTAATACACGCGTTAACGCCCACAGAGTTATTTAACCGACTTAACCGGTGAGTTAAGGGGATTATAGTACCGCTCATGAGAGGTGGTATTATCATATAAGAAACTAGCTGACGCCGCGCGGTTTTACCCGCATGGTTCCCGTTCCCGTAGGAATATGGGGATAGTATATAGCCTTTAGCCTTCCTTGATAAATGGGCTATCTAGCACTGAAATAATTTTTCAAATCGGACTATTCCTGAGATTACCGCGTTCAATCAAACATACAAACAAACTCATCAGCTTTGAAATATTAGTGTAGATATTTGCTCAAAGGTATTATTTGTTTAAACCTCAATATATAGTTCCACGGTACCACGCCGAGAGGTCGTGGGTTCGATCCCTACTCACCTGCCTATTGTCGTATCTACTCACTCCTAACACAGTATTTTCCAACTAATTGTGGAGAACGAGAAAATTGGTCATATTTAAAACGATATGACATATATATATTTTTTTTAAATATTATGAAAAATAGGAAAACGTTTTTGGGGTGTAAGATGTGTTATAATAACATCACACAAACTTATAGCATAGTCTTATAGCATAGTTTCTAACGGACGCCCGCGACTTCGTCCACGTGAAATTTAGCTTTTCACAAATCCCTCGGGTACCATGGATTTTAATCGGGATGAAAAAGTAGCCTATGTGTTAATTCAGAGTAAAATCTATTTTGATTCCAAATTTCAGCCAAATCGGTAACAAACATCAATACAAATTACTTCGTAGGTATTGAGAAAGAAGAAAGAAAGAATTTCCGTTTTATTCGATAGAAATAAAAAAAAAATGATTATATTATTAAAAGAATACTATAGTTTCTATTA
Source organism: Bicyclus anynana (assembly GCF_947172395.1). NCBI lineage: Eukaryota > Metazoa > Arthropoda > Insecta > Lepidoptera > Nymphalidae > Bicyclus > Bicyclus anynana. The sequence goes on from NC_069094.1 coordinate 16,478,501, forward strand.
TCTTTGTACCTATTTTTTACAAAATAACATCAGGTTCAAGAAAGCATATTTGCTGAAATTACCTCACAAAATATAGAAATTACTAGGTAAACTTTAATAAGTAGTTGGTTCCTTAGGCTCAAAATTTGCGCCATAAAGTAATTTATAATGTTTATTTTTGATAAGTTTATTAGCAATTTGTAGAAGTCAACTCAAGTAGGCCGCCATTTTTTTCTATGAATTAATTCAACGTGGTAATTTACATGTATTTATTGCGACGTTATCGCGGGCATGGAAACAATAATATAAATCACATTTTATAGTGTAATTAAATCTGTCATATCAATTATTCATTTGTTAATTTATTTCAATCCTATATGAAATGTTTAGAAATAACTAAACCTAACAATAAATCAGATAGTCTGTATGAGTTCCAGGTTTCACAAGCTACCATAGGTTAGTATTTAGAATTAGAATCAGAATCATTTATATGTCAGAATATATTTTATCATTCAAATATATTCTTGTGTAAAGTAACAATAATGGATAAAGTTAACTATTTTTAAATGTTAGTTTCTGTAAGACAAACGATAACTAAGAACGTTGAAAACAAAAAATACTCGTGAAAGAATTATTTCGATAGGTACGTTAATTAATTCCCGAGATATAGAATTTTAAAATGAGCGCGTGGTGATCAGCTCGCGTTTAACGCTGTGACGTCATCATACAACATTTGCTCGCCCGATATAGGCAATTTCGTACTTCTGCCTTACCTACTGACGAACTAATGGTTGGAATTGAAAAATTATTTTTGTGTTGAAAAGCCCGTTTATCGAGGAAGGCTATAAGCTACATAACTTCACACTACGACCAATAGGAACGAAGCTCCTCGGCTCGTCGGCTTCTTAATATATGAATGCGAAAGGTCATTCTCACGAAATCTCGAAAACCGCTTCATGTACAAAGATGAAATTTGGCAGGGAGGATATACATAGGACACACAGTCCAGTTAGGTAGGTCCAATTTCGAGAAAGAGGTGAATCGCCGAATCCAGCTCGGCTGGGCAGCGTTCGGGAAACTCCGCGAACTCTTTTCGTCCTAAATTCTTCAGTGCTTGAAGACGAAGGTCTTCGAACAGTGCGTGTTGTCAGTAATGACATACGGATCCGAGACTTGGTCGCTAACTATGGGCCTTATTAGAAGGCTCAAAGTCACTCAGCGGGCGATGGAGCGAGCTATGCTTGGAGTTTTAATCGTTTCTCTTCTTAATTTTTGCAGTGAATAACAATCATGAATGATATAAATATTTATAAAAATATAAATTTACGGAAATATAATTATTCCAATTATTGCGCATTATTATTATTTTCAGCGAGGTCGTAACGATTTAATACTAACCGCATTACATATTATAAACATACAACGGAAAATAACAAAATAAATAAAAATTATACCGCAGTCATAAATAAATCAAAATGTTTTATGTATTCCCAAGTTTAATTATAATTATGCTAACGGTTATGTGCAAATTATTCAAATAATTACTAACATTACAATTTTATTATTGTTCTTGGCGATCATGTTGGGGGCTTTAAGCCACCGATACGAAAAGCAAGTGATTTTCTTTTATGGTTGACTTTTGTAGGGCGGATGCGATTGCTTTTGCATTTGCTTCGTTATAGAATATCTATAGTACCTATCCATATTGGAGCAAGTGCAAAAGTAGGTACCACAATTATTGTCTATCGAAACAGATCAAAAATTCAAAACTATGACATGATCTGTTGACGATTTTCACTCTAAAATAAAAAACATATCTTCAAGAATTTCATAGTCAAGGTACCTTCTATTAGTGAAACTTATTGTTACATATAAGTTAAAATTAAAAATTTTGTGAATCTCCCGACTGTACCGTACGAATTTTCTGATACTGTTGTATCAGAAATTCCGTACATCATTCCAGAAAACTCCGATATCTTCTGTTTAACTTATTTTTCACGTATAATTTTATAACAATTGACACATACACACACACTTATGTATATAACACCCCTATTTTTACTCAGATTATAAAATGAAAGGGACCCTCGATAAACGTATAGCACATTGTTAAGCCACATTTTCAATATTTTATAACTCCCCCTTATCAGATTGGAACAGGTAAGTAGATACTTTAATTGGACTTAATTACCCATTAAAATTATATGCTGGTTCATTCCTTTAAAAGATAAAATGTCGCGATTAAATACTTTTTAATAAGCAACACTTTATAATATAATTATTGTTGATCGTAAAATTATATCTTAGCCCTTAACTGCCGTTCACAGGCCCTTAGTCAGCAGCGTTGCGTAAATGTTATGATATAAATGTTATCTATATTAATATTATAAATGCGAAAGTAAGTCAGTATGTCTGTTGAATGAGGAAGAATAATAGGCATTTATGGTCACATTAAAAAACATAATATGGCAAGTATTCTTTAAAAAACGCCACTGAGAAAAGCTAAAAATGTTTAACTTGGATATCATGTTAAGCTATCGATCTCAGTAATTTAAAATTAAAATCAATAATATTCCCATACTTAAGTATTCATCATAATTATCGTCCTACAATGTAGGCCTCTCTCTGTAGCGGATGGATGATGTAGGACCTACATCATCCATCCGCTACAGAGAGAGGCCTCCCTTTTTAAACGAGTGAAAACTTGAGCTCACCACGCCGCAGGTTTTTAGGATTTCTCAAATTTCTTCTGGAAAATTCTTAGAAGCTCAGTATTTCACAGTACAAGACTCAAACGAAGAATCTCGTGTTTTGAAGCCACATAGACTGAGCACCGTACCAACGAGGTAGTTGCAGGATTCAAAAAATAATAGAGCTTACCATTTAGATTACATTAGAGAAGGAATAAAGTAGGTGACAGTACAGAACCCTGTGGAACGCCACTTTCAAGCTCTAAATCCCATTCGAGAGACGTCTAAATTCAGCCGGAGGGTATTTTTTTAATGTCAAATAATATAGCTTGACATCTGCATCAATCATCAATAAATCTGACAATAGCTTTACAAACATAATTATAAAGGCACATAATACAAGTCAAATTAAGACCACCTTCTTGTGACAAGTCACGAGCAAAAGCTTACTCACTATATGAGAGCCTGCAATATCCAGACAATCCTAATGTTATAAATGCTGACAGTTTGACTATGCTCCTATCACAGAAAATCAATTGTACCTAGTTTGGATTGTGGTGGTTTTGGAAGTTAGAGATTTTAAAAGATTAGACTCCTAATAAGGAATCATGTTTTCAATCACTTACCCTTGCGGCAACCCTTCAAAAACACCGATAAAGATCAAACTTAGCTAAGAGACAGGCAATCGGAAAGATAATTCGTCTTAATATCATAATATTTAAAATTTATAAAACGATTTATCTTAGGACATTTGAGAATTTTATATTATATCACTCTAATATTTTCCTAAACTTCTTGATTTTGTTTGTTTAATTAGAAGCACCTTGGTATTGAGGCAGGGAACATGAAACAGGTAGTGAAGGAACGCTTCTTTTAGCAAATAAACATATAAGGACTTTACAGTCCAGGGAATCCATTTCTGTTTGAGTCCACTTTAGTAACTCAGATCGTGAGGCAATATGAAAGAGCAAAGAGTTGCATGGACGATTCTACAAGGTCCTTATAATTTGTTACATTGTTTGTTTCCTTGTTTTGTGTTGTACAAATAAAAAGTACCTTTAAATAAATCTTCTCCTAAAACTTTACTATCATCCAAAGCCACAACGGTCCATTATTTAAAAGGATCCTAATAAACTTTCGGTTTTTATAAAATCAAGTATGTGTGGCCATCGCATGCCTTTGCTCTAATATATAACAATAGTATCGTGAATAAAGTTCTTGCAGTATGTACATCACGAACCTACCCGTACGTACGTACAGTGTAATTAATACAAATTGCTGCCTTCAACCACGTATTGTATGTGCTTAGCAAATAACTTTTCTTTGTTTTGCAGCCGCTTAAGTAATATGTTACTTAACATTAGTGTACACTTCAAAAGTACGTCCATATATTTCTATGTTCATGACTCATTACCGTGGCCACAGAGCATTTATATACAGAGGTTTATTTTTTTTTTCCTTTATTTATTTTTACAGTAAGTTTATAAACAGTGCACTTCATAGAGGCAAAAATGCACTGCGACTCCCCCATTCCATAAATTTAATCCATTATATAATTTGCATTTTATTTAAACCAAAATTTCTACTGATTTTTACGATTTGGATTGGTTAATAAAGGATTATTGCAAAGGAACATATATCTTTTATATAATTATTTTAAAGTGAAAGGTCAGTCAGCTCGAAATATCGGTAGTATATAGATACATAGACGTTTTTTAACTATAAACTAACATTTATATAAATATATAAAAGCGAATGGTCATTCAACATACAACCAAGGAGGTAGTTTATAGTTAGTAGACGTCCGCTAAGAACAGATAAACCCAAATCAAGGAGGTGTAAGGGCGGACGAAGTTCGGGAAACTCCGCGAACTCTTTTCGTCCTAAATTCTTCAGTGCTTGAAGACGAAGGTCTTCGAACAGTGCGTGTTGTCAGTAATGACATACGGATCCGAGACTTGGTCGCTAACTATGGGCCTTATTAGAAGGCTCAAAGTCACTCAGCGGGCGATGGAGCGAGCTATGCTTGGAGTTTTAATCGTTTCTCTTCTTAATTTTTGCAGTGAATAACAATCATGAATGATATAAATATTTATAAAAATATAAATTTACGGAAATATAATTATTCCAATTATTGCGCATTATTATTATTTTCAGCGAGGTCGTAACGATTTAATACTAACCGCATTACATATTATAAACATACAACGGAAAATAACAAAATAAATAAAAATTATACCGCAGTCATAAATAAATCAAAATGTTTTATGTATTCCCAAGTTTAATTATAATTATGCTAACGGTTATGTGCAAATTATTCAAATAATTACTAACATTACAATTTTATTATTGTTCTTGGCGATCATGTTGGGGGCTTTAAGCCACCGATACGAAAAGCAAGTGATTTTCTTTTATGGTTGACTTTTGTAGGGCGGATGCGATTGCTTTTGCATTTGCTTCGTTATAGAATATCTATAGTACCTATCCATATTGGAGCAAGTGCAAAAGTAGGTACCACAATTATTGTCTATCGAAACAGATCAAAAATTCAAAACTATGACATGATCTGTTGACGATTTTCACTCTAAAATAAAAAACATATCTTCAAGAATTTCATAGTCAAGGTACCTTCTATTAGTGAAACTTATTGTTACATATAAGTTAAAATTAAAAATTTTGTGAATCTCCCGACTGTACCGTACGAATTTTCTGATACTGTTGTATCAGAAATTCCGTACATCATTCCAGAAAACTCCGATATCTTCTGTTTAACTTATTTTTCACGTATAATTTTATAACAATTGACACATACACACACACTTATGTATATAACACCCCTATTTTTACTCAGATTATAAAATGAAAGGGACCCTCGATAAACGTATAGCACATTGTTAAGCCACATTTTCAATATTTTATAACTCCCCCTTATCAGATTGGAACAGGTAAGTAGATACTTTAATTGGACTTAATTACCCATTAAAATTATATGCTGGTTCATTCCTTTAAAAGATAAAATGTCGCGATTAAATACTTTTTAATAAGCAACACTTTATAATATAATTATTGTTGATCGTAAAATTATATCTTAGCCCTTAACTGCCGTTCACAGGCCCTTAGTCAGCAGCGTTGCGTAAATGTTATGATATAAATGTTATCTATATTAATATTATAAATGCGAAAGTAAGTCAGTATGTCTGTTGAATGAGGAAGAATAATAGGCATTTATGGTCACATTAAAAAACATAATATGGCAAGTATTCTTTAAAAAACGCCACTGAGAAAAGCTAAAAATGTTTAACTTGGATATCATGTTAAGCTATCGATCTCAGTAATTTAAAATTAAAATCAATAATATTCCCATACTTAAGTATTCATCATAATTATCGTCCTACAATGTAGGCCTCTCTCTGTAGCGGATGGATGATGTAGGACCTACATCATCCATCCGCTACAGAGAGAGGCCTCCCTTTTTAAACGAGTGAAAACTTGAGCTCACCACGCCGCAGGTTTTTAGGATTTCTCAAATTTCTTCTGGAAAATTCTTAGAAGCTCAGTATTTCACAGTACAAGACTCAAACGAAGAATCTCGTGTTTTGAAGCCACATAGACTGAGCACCGTACCAACGAGGTAGTTGCAGGATTCAAAAAATAATAGAGCTTACCATTTAGATTACATTAGAGAAGGAATAAAGTAGGTGACAGTACAGAACCCTGTGGAACGCCACTTTCAAGCTCTAAATCCCATTCGAGAGACGTCTAAATTCAGCCGGAGGGTATTTTTTTAATGTCAAATAATATAGCTTGACATCTGCATCAATCATCAATAAATCTGACAATAGCTTTACAAACATAATTATAAAGGCACATAATACAAGTCAAATTAAGACCACCTTCTTGTGACAAGTCACGAGCAAAAGCTTACTCACTATATGAGAGCCTGCAATATCCAGACAATCCTAATGTTATAAATGCTGACAGTTTGACTATGCTCCTATCACAGAAAATCAATTGTACCTAGTTTGGATTGTGGTGGTTTTGGAAGTTAGAGATTTTAAAAGATTAGACTCCTAATAAGGAATCATGTTTTCAATCACTTACCCTTGCGGCAACCCTTCAAAAACACCGATAAAGATCAAACTTAGCTAAGAGACAGGCAATCGGAAAGATAATTCGTCTTAATATCATAATATTTAAAATTTATAAAACGATTTATCTTAGGACATTTGAGAATTTTATATTATATCACTCTAATATTTTCCTAAACTTCTTGATTTTGTTTGTTTAATTAGAAGCACCTTGGTATTGAGGCAGGGAACATGAAACAGGTAGTGAAGGAACGCTTCTTTTAGCAAATAAACATATAAGGACTTTACAGTCCAGGGAATCCATTTCTGTTTGAGTCCACTTTAGTAACTCAGATCGTGAGGCAATATGAAAGAGCAAAGAGTTGCATGGACGATTCTACAAGGTCCTTATAATTTGTTACATTGTTTGTTTCCTTGTTTTGTGTTGTACAAATAAAAAGTACCTTTAAATAAATCTTCTCCTAAAACTTTACTATCATCCAAAGCCACAACGGTCCATTATTTAAAAGGATCCTAATAAACTTTCGGTTTTTATAAAATCAAGTATGTGTGGCCATCGCATGCCTTTGCTCTAATATATAACAATAGTATCGTGAATAAAGTTCTTGCAGTATGTACATCACGAACCTACCCGTACGTACGTACAGTGTAATTAATACAAATTGCTGCCTTCAACCACGTATTGTATGTGCTTAGCAAATAACTTTTCTTTGTTTTGCAGCCGCTTAAGTAATATGTTACTTAACATTAGTGTACACTTCAAAAGTACGTCCATATATTTCTATGTTCATGACTCATTACCGTGGCCACAGAGCATTTATATACAGAGGTTTATTTTTTTTTTCCTTTATTTATTTTTACAGTAAGTTTATAAACAGTGCACTTCATAGAGGCAAAAATGCACTGCGACTCCCCCATTCCATAAATTTAATCCATTATATAATTTGCATTTTATTTAAACCAAAATTTCTACTGATTTTTACGATTTGGATTGGTTAATAAAGGATTATTGCAAAGGAACATATATCTTTTATATAATTATTTTAAAGTGAAAGGTCAGTCAGCTCGAAATATCGGTAGTATATAGATACATAGACGTTTTTTAACTATAAACTAACATTTATATAAATATATAAAAGCGAATGGTCATTCAACATACAACCAAGGAGGTAGTTTATAGTTAGTAGACGTCCGCTAAGAACAGATAAACCCAAATCAAGGAGGTGTAAGGGCGGACGAAGTTGCAGTCGTCCGCTAGTTCTATACAATGTCCATACAGTTTCCATGGCATAAGTTTCCCGGTAGCTCTGTCCTGCAGCTAGTCTGTGCGCCGTATACCGTTGCATGACGTGACTGGCTGTCAGGCGCATGAGTGATGGCGTGCCGCGTCGACGTTAGCACCTGATTTATTACACCGAGCCCTCCCCCCTCCTCCTGCGTCCTCCGTACAGACAGCACGGCTTCTTAGCGCTCTGGTCGAATTTATCAGCCGGTTGTCATGAAGTCATATGTCATCATCATCATCCTAATTAACGTCTTCGTGTAATGGAGTCCTTGCTGAAGACGATATGGATAGAAACAGATATAGTTGTATATCTGTTCCTGATACATCAGTACTGTGTTGTGACATTTATACTACTAATAGTTACAATACTTATCCAGCCATCACGACATCAGTATGTCTTCAATTATGTCTTATTCAATCAATCATCTGACCTAACATGAGACGTTCATCAGAATCAGAAATGAATCCATCAGAAATATCCATCAGATTCCAGAGTTCATCAGGAATGAGTTCTTGCTGAAAATAATACAGCTAACTATGTCAAGTTTTGTACAAATTCTAAGAACAAGCAGATAGTTAGCCTATTTGATCTTTATTTTCCAGCTAATAAATAGGTATTAGCTGGAAAATAAAGATCAAATGGGCTAACTTAATAAATGGACTAACTTAATGAATGGGCTAAATCCTTAGTTGTTTCCCACGCCCTATAATAACTCTACTCTGTCCGTCAGTATGACTACATTTAATACTAGCAAATTATTCATAGTATTATTATCAAACTACCTACACGTAATGATAGTTTAGCAGTAGAAAGAAATATCGTTCTAGTTTTTCAACATTAGTAGGTAGCTACTGCTTTCAAAACTTACAATTACATCACTGGCTCTGCACGGAAGAAATCCATGACTTCCAAAGCCTGATAAACTTACTGTCGATGTAGTACTCTCGTTAGTCATATATTTGTTAGCCAACCAGAAGAAACCTTATTGCTGTAATCACGTTTACCATCCAAACAATACCAATCTCCATGCTTATAAATACACAGGCATCATCAATTCTTTCGCTTGTCAACCAAAGTATTACCTCCGCAAATATATCCTTCTTCGTAAAATTTTGCTGGGTGGCAGATTATTTTTTTGTCAACTGAAGTCAACCGCCAAATATGGACGAACATTGCACAGAAAGATTCGATCATCGCTGCAATCACTCTGCCAACAGTGAACGACTGAGAAGGAGAACAAAGTAACAAGAGTACAGTAATTTGCAGACTGTACCGTGCGACACACACAACAACAGACAGACAATAAGTCCCGCCAGCTCAGGTGCGCCCGTCATGTCAACACGACGCATCGCCTATCTGGCTGGAATATTTAGAAATGACTTATATTTCAGATATAAATTGCACTAAATTGGATCATACTTACTAACTTAAAGACTTCTAGAACCGATGATAAGGTCATAAGCAAACTTGACCTTTAAAAATGCCTGTAATTAAAAGCTACCTGAGACTAATTTGTTTAGATTAGAGACAAATATTTACTACATGAATAGGTAATATCTATGATAACGGTCAATAAATTGTAGTTCTTATATTTAAGTAAAAATCTATGAATCCATAATAAATCTGTTCAGAATATTTTCAGCAGATACTGACTCTTATAAAGTCAAATTGAGAATTAAGTAATTTACTAGGCTTACATAATTTTTCACTGTTAAAACATTCATACTTAAAACACTAATACACAACAGAGTGTTTGTCAAGATAAATAAAACCATGCACCATGCCTTGCCATCGTCATGGTCATAAGAAGAATAGGAAATCTTTAAAAAATAATTTAAGAGTTCCTACAGCCAATTTGCCCACACATACTAACAAGACAAGAAATAAAAGTCTGTAAAATAGCATAAATAACGAAAAAAGATGTGCATTAGAAGAAAAATGGTTAATATAAGTCAAGAATCAATTAACCCGTAACGCAGGGATTAAACCATGTCAATTGGCGAATGTAGCTGCAAATAACAAAGGCGAGTCGTAAACGTCGGGCGCGGCAATCTACCGCGGCGTATATCATCATGTTTTATGAATTGTAAATTTTGCGTTATATAGTCTTTAGTGGGCAATCATTTTAGCCTGTATTAATATCGGCGCAGCGTTGGGTTGGAGCTAAATTTATTTGCAAAGAGAATAGTTGAATAGTATTTGGACATGACGATTCTGTGAAACAAATGCTTTGATTCACAAACGAGTGGTCTTGATTATTATTTAACCTGACTAAGTTCACTGGAGTGGAAAATTCAGCTCTGGTTAATTAATAATATGTATTCTGTAAATTCTTCTGATTCTGGTATATAGGCTGGAGCTATGAACAATCACCTCTACGATTTTTCACTTCATCAGATAGCCGGTTTGGTTTACGTATTACTATTTTTTTTTTACTTAAAGAATAATTTTACATTAGTTTCAAATTAATGTTTGTTTAAAAAAAATATTTAGTGATTATTAATTGATTAAGAAACATGGCTAAAATGCCGCTCGCGCTGCCGTGTCGCAGTTTGGATCGTGCTGCGTTGCAAAAACCAGCTCATGACTAAGGGCCCGGTATGAATTCGAAACTAGTTGGGCGTACTGCAACATTATATCACGTGAGTTTTAGCAGTGTTTTATAATTAGTTAATTGCTACATTACATAGCTATCGAAAATTACCTCGCTGTTGTAAATATTAAATTCAATAAAACAAATTTTTGAATATCAATTAGGAATAAATGTTTTAATTTATAATAGGTACATATTACCAGTTCTGTATTTAGACATTCGTCATAAATTTTTATTGTTTATTGATGTTCACGTTTTAATGGTTGTTATTCCCCTTAATTGGTAACATAATATTTCTTTATCTCTACATCTAAATCTGCATAATAATTTTTAAGTTTCATTTTAGACTAGCGTATAATCCTGACTTTGTATGCGTGTAACTATATTAAAAAAAACATACCTATTAGTCTAGATGAAAAAGCCATAATGAACTCCAGATAAGTTAAATCTGAAGTTAATTATGTACAAGGCATTTCTCATCTTTCAAACTTTTTTAAACTGCAAGAACATTAATCTAATAAAGTTAATATTTTTTGATTTTGCAAATTTACCTGCATTAATTTAGAGTTCACTATAACTTTTTTGTTTGTATTGACTATTATTTTTATAGCTTTCAATATACATATTTATATTGAATATACACATTACTTATACATATTTATACAGATTTTTTTTATATTTAGTTAGTTTACATACATAATATTATACATATAAATATAATAAAAATAAATAAAATAAAAATAAAATAAAATAAAATATGTTTATTTCAGGCCTTGACCCATAGTTGTTAGTGTACAAAAAAAAAAAAAAAAAAAAAAAAGACAATAGCTTAAAATATATGTTAGTAAAATAAATACAGACCAAAAAAATAAAAAATAAAAAAAGAGAAATAATAACACTACATATTTAGGTATAATACTTACTTAAGATATCTGCCCCTACATACTGACACACCGGGCACACAGGTATGTGTGTGTATCCAGTGCCTCAGTATGGGACAGTCATACTTTTCGCTAATCACCCTCAGGAAGGTGTTAGTGCTCCCCCTCAACCTGCTCATCAGCGTTGCCGTTCGCTTCCGTATGACTGTAGAGAAGCTGTCAGTCCTTCCGTACGCAAACATTGCTGATGCACTACAGTACCGTGGGAGCCCCAACATCACCCTGAAGGCATTGTTGTATTGCACTCGGAGTGCATTGTATGTCTTCTGCGTATAGTTGACCCACAGGCTGCACGTGTATAGCGTCTGACAGAACGCCTTAAACAGTGTTACTTTTACGTCTACAGTAGACCGCGCGAACCTGCGAGCCAACATATTGCATCTGACAGCAATAGCTCTCCTTTCCCTTTCCATGTCCATGTCGTCGCACAAACCCTCAGTGACAATATGACCGAGGTATTTGAACTCCGACACCCTCTGAAGCTCGATTCCTCCCAATGTTACTGGTGGTACATTTTCTAATTTTCGCGAGCCCACCCGAAACACCAGAAGTTCGCTCTTCTTAACATTATACAGAAGGCCATGCTTCTGCGCATATCTCTCACAAATTGTCAGCAGCTTCCGGAGCGCCCTTACTGATGGACTCAACAACACCATGTCGTCAGCATAACTAATATTGTTAACACACTGCCCATCTATTGAGCAGCCGACGCCAGCGTTGCCGAGCTCTATAATTAGTTGGTTCATGTAGAGGTTGAAGAGTGCTGGAGACGATAATCCCCCCTGTCTCACTCCACACTCCAACCTGAACTCATCAGAAAGAGTACTCCTCCATTTGACCTGGTTAGTCTGATGGTCATACCAATACTTGAGAATATTGATCACTTCCTGTGGTACTCCCGAGTCAATCAACTTAGACCAAAGTATATCATACCTAACCAGGTCAAAAGCTTTCGAGAGGTCCAGAAAGGCAGCGTATACAGGTGTACTCCTATCAGTGTAGTATCTAACGGTATGTTTGAGCGTCAGAATCGCACTTTCTGTCGAGACACCCGGTCTAAAACCAAATTGTGCATCGTGAATTCGCAGATATTTGCTTAGCTGACGCTCCAACAGACCGTCAAAAACCTTGGCTATAACAGTAGCCAATGAGATCGGTCGGTAGTTCCCCTTCTCAGTAATATCCCCTGTTTTGTTTTTAATTATGGGTATGACCACCGTCCTCATTAGCTCCGCCGGCAGATATGAGTGTCTGATACATATGGTAAATAGTAAAGCCAGAAGCCTCGGAAGATGTGGACCTGCATGTAATAAGTGTTCTATACTTAAGCCATCGTGTCCGGGTGACTTTCCTTTCCTCATTCCTTTCAGTATCTCTTTAACAGTACTGGCAGAAATACGGGATGGAATACCCGACACAACGCCTACGCTACTACTACTCTGTATAGATTCTACAGGTGAACGAGCTTGAAAGAATTCTTTAAAAAGATTTGCTATCTCCTTTGACTCCGTAACACCGGCGATACTCACTGGCGATAATATGAGTCATTAATTAAAATTTATTAAATTTATTAATTAAAATTTATTTACCTGAGTCATCGGACTGTAAGAATTATCTGCGATTTAGACGTATAAAATTTACATTGCTGCAAGAATTTTGATTATTTAAACCAGTTTGTCTGAACATACTCGACTAGAAACATGATATAGGCATACAACGATCATTCACGGTGATCACCTGATGGTAAGTGAGTACCGCCGCCTATCTACATTTGCCAGTTTACCATAAAGTGACACGAGTTGATAGCCATTGAAAAATTTGATAGCCTCTATATAAATTTTGCCTCTATAAAAACCTCTAGATAAACTGTTCTCTATTATGGTAAAACGTGGCAATGGGTGTAAAAAGTCTTAGGAAGTGGAACTTGGTCGCTATAAGACTTATGAGAAAGCTCAGAGACTCATTCAGAAACAGATCGAGCTATACTCGAATTGTCTCGATCGATTTCGTGAACGAACCAGTTAGAGGAGATCCGCTGAAAATCAGAATTACGTCGCGGCGCTGAAGTGGCAATGAGCGGGACACATAGTTCGAAGGGCCGATGGTGTCCTAAAGAGCTGGAATGGCGACCATGTGTCGCATAGCGGGTTGGTCCTCGTAGGTAGACTGACTGACATCAAATGAGTCGCAGGGAAGCGCTGGATGCACTCTACAAAAATGTACAAGTGGTGCACAGGACATTCATCGACTGCTATGATGATGGTGATGATGATGATGATGATGATGATGATGATGATGATGATGATGATGATGATTATAATGATAAGAACGATGGTGATAATTGAAAACTGTTTGGAAACTGCGCTAGTTTCCACCATGTTTTTATAGAAAATTTTGTAATTCTGTTTAATTAATATGCTAATAGACAAGCCGGCACCTACATTACCTAACATTTATCTAGATGTACAGTCACTTACGCTTCTATGAATTTAAATAATTACTTCCTATGAATTCATCCAGCTACATTAAAAATACATTATTTAAAATGGCGCATATTATCAGAATAATGTATTTGCATTTGTGAACAATTATAATAAAATAAAACAATTTAGTAATAAAACTTAGGTACCCATTTGCATTGTATTAATTTTATAATATTTTAAATGTAAATTACTGGTAATAACTCTAGCTATATCTACCTAGTAACGTCTGTCTACGTTCTTTCGTTATTTTTACTACTTGTCTATTTATTATAAAATATATAACTGTTTTTTATTTTAAGTATGGCTATATTAAACTAATCTATTTTCATCTCAATAACTGTGAGTTTAAAATAGTTTATTGTTTTAAAAATAGAAGGCATATTTTTATCTTATTTGATAGTAATATTTTGATTGTCAATAAATTACGGTAGGATAATATTTTGATAAAGTAATCAAATGCTTCTATAATAGATAAAAATGCATAGAACTAGTGAAGTGTACTTTATACCTACGTACGAAAATGTGCTGCTTATCCTGGGAACACATTCATCTCATTAGAGGTAACGGAATTTTCCATTTTGTCTAATTTATAAGTATACTATCTAGGCTATTCTAGCCAAAAAAGAACCTCTAATGAGATAAAGGTGTTTCCAGGATAGGCAGCACATTTTCGTAAGTATAAACTTTACTAATGCTATGCATTTTTATCTATTAAAAGTACCTTATGCAAACACATATGTATATTGTATATGTATAGTGATATAGCTACGTACTTCCAAAAGCAACTAGTCAAACACAACGTTAATGTCAAGCAATTAAATGGTAAGTTTGAAATATCAATAAAAGTTTACGATCCCTTAATTACCGACCTTCAGAACACGAATAAGCCGAGACAGAAGTGATAAATTACTAAAAAAAATCATTCGTAAACATCGTCGAACGATAAACATTGTAAATGTGTAATTAATTAACGGTGTCGCTAACAAATTTTGTCTCTGTCCGACGGTTGGACAAAAACAGACATAATTTATGTGTCGAGACAGCACGGCCGGCGGCAGGTTGAAAGAGTCACAGCGTGATTGATGAAGCCCCGCCCACGCGGCCTAGCAACCTACTAGAGCTGTAGACCTAAGAGATCATTCACAATCGGATTTCTTCTGTACATTTCGTTTGGTAGCTTTCCAAGAGTCCTCTGAGAAGCGTTCGTGTGAAGAAGCCTTACATTTAAGGATCTGTTTTCATTAAATTTACTTATCTCTACTACTCGATCTACGAGGTATTTGATACCTCGTAGATCGAGTAGTACGCCTATATGCCTTCAGATTACGAAGTACCTGGGTTCGGTTCTGGATCGAGCATTGAAATACAAAGCTACACATAAAGTGTGTTCTTATCATAGATAAATCAATGGTTATATTAACTCAAAGGTTAGGTTCTTATGATAACTGATTTATTAGCTGCCAGTATCCAGTGGTCCTTCTAGTGGGGGGTCGACCAACACTGCGCATTGCAATGAGGGGTCGTCATTCTAGCATCTGCGGATCCCAACGTCCATCGGCTCTTCGAGCTATGTGGTCTGCCCATTGCCACTTCAGTTTCGCGACTCGCTGAACTATGTCAGTGATTTTGGTTCTTCTACGAATCTCTTATGATTCGATCACATTGCAATCACGTTATTTATGATTTATTACTCTACATATATGTTATTTATAACCCTTCTCCATACCTAACACCAACTAAACCCATTCGCAATAACTATAATTCAAATTGTCTTTATGTATTCCAGTGTTATGAATATTGTGGCTGACGCTATTACCTATATTTAATAACAATTTATAGTTTAATATATTATGTTTGACAATATAATATATTAAACTATACAAATTAGTCAATCACTATGATTGTTGAAAATAGAAATGCAAAATAATATATTAATCTACTGTAGCAATGCTGTTCTGGGTAACTGATGATACTAAGTGGTTAGTTCCGTTCTGTACTATATTTGTACTTTGTATAATAAATTAATAGAAATATAGAAAGACTTTTTTGTTGTTGATGATTTTACGCGAGGTGAAAATAAAACTTTAACAAACTTCTTTGGTCCAATGAGTCTGTTATACTGGCTGATAGAGTATGGTTGTCGGCTTGTAGGTACTAGACTAGATCATCATCATCATCATCATATCAGCCGATGGACGTCCACTGCAGGACATAGGCCTTTTTAGGGACTTCCAAACATCACGATACTGAGCCGCCTGCATCCAGCGAATCCCTGCGACTCGCTCGTTGAGCTATGTCGGTGACTTTGGTTCTCCTGCGGATCTCCTCATTTATGATTCTATCACGCAGAGATAAATAGGATAGCAAGGACCAAACTAAAAACTTCACATCAAGCAGTCATTTAGCTTCATGTTTACTATATAGAAGCCCAATTATTTTCTCAGTTATACCTCAAATTATGGGCCTCGTATTGCATTGAATGTATTAGCAACATTTCGGTCTAGGACTTTGGCAGAGCTCATCTGGAGAGGGGAGGGAAGGGGGGGGGACGTCGCCAGCGCCTCAGTAAGCCGCTCCACATGTTTACGACCCCTATATCCGTTTCGCTGCGTAAATACACTTAATGACCGACATTTCGTGAACGCTTTTATTGTGAAGTTTTTATTATGAAGAAAATCATTTGTTTAGTCTGTATACGGTTATTGCGAACCGAGTCGATGCGTATCGGGGTTTATTAGGGGTACTTTATTACCCCCTTTATGTGTGCGTTTATATTGAATGCGTTATTTGCCCCTAGCGAGAGTTTGCACTCGATAACTTTGATGGCAACCACGTGTTTCGATTCCGCTAAGAAAATCTTCTAGTGTCATTACAAATAGAATATTTTTCATTTGGATCGTTGATTGATTGTTTTATCTAACTAAAGACTGTACTACGAGTAGCTAGTTAAATTATTCTTAAAACTGAAAGCTTTACTCAACGGATAATGATTTTACTAACTTGAACATATGTATTCTGTGTTAACGCTGGACTGCGATGTCTACAGGAAGCGCAAGTGGCTGATGAGCATATTTTGAATTTATTCATAGACAATACACAAGGGTAATTAATATATGTGAGTGAGTGACAGTTGCAAAATCGGTATTTGCTATTTGATATACATATTTTCAGTTAATAAATGCAGCGGGACTTGCCTTTGCTAAATTAAGTTAAACATAAATAACTGACTTACCTTAGTAGGGTTCAAAGTTGTATTTACATATCCATGCATTGAAAACAAAATACAAAATAGTATAACTTGACTCATAAAACTTAACACCTTGAGCCGTGATAGGCTGTTGAAGAGGATATGACCTCTGCCTCCGAATTTGATTAAATATCACGTGTCTCATACGGTGAAGGAAAACATCGTGACCTGCATACCAAAGAACTTTCTTAATTTTCTGCGTGTCTGCCAATCCGCATTGGTGCCAGAGTGGTGGATGATTGGCCTAACCCCTCTCATTCTGAGAGGAGATTCGAGCTCAGCAGTGAGCCGAATATGGGTTGATAACGTCAACTATAACTTGACTGTAGAAACGGAATACAAATTCATTCGACCAATTGTAAATTGATTTACTATTCAGCGACTAGTCGAGTGAACTCATGCTAAGGCTGAGCTTTAAATTTCAAACGTGTAAGCGACCGGATGATAATAATTAAGTTTGATGTTAATCTGCGAATATGATAGCCGTTCCGTTATTATGTTATACAATCTTAAAAGGATTCATTTTCTTGCTGAAATCAAGTTAATCTTGACAGGCGATCTTTAATTATATACTTAAGTGAAGATAAGGCGCCTCATTATGATACAAGGTTTCGTAGTTCAGGTGTTAGTGCGATAACAGCTATTCCAAATAAAAAATAAGGAAATTCATAAAGATTCTATAAGTAGAAACAGAAACATTAAAATCCAAGCAATATGGCCCGTGACCATTTTACACGATACGATTTCAAATGAAGTTTAAACCCATTGTGCTGTTCCGATGTGGGATGGCGGGCAGTGTAAATAATTCGATCTTGTCCAATAAAACATTAGCTATACTTAGTAATTAGTTTATTATCAACTATGCTTATGTTAAAATGTACCCAAAACTGGGTGCTCCAATAAAAAAATAAAAAACACTGACATACTTATAATAGTAAATTATTAAATTGACATCATAATATAAATAAACAAAATAGAATAAAATACGAGTATTACTAAATTGACGTTAATAATAATTAGATTTTATATTGATTTTATATTGACAAATTTGTATCATTTGTATTGTAATTTGTATTTTTGTAATTTGGTTATTGGAATAAAGGCTATTATTATTATTAATATGTTAAAACGTTCGTACCGCACATTTGTAGATTTGACACTGAACGAAGCCGGGCGGGTAGTTAGTCAAAAATACATTTCGAGCAAAGAGCCGACACGATAATCTGTCCCGACGATAAAACAGTGTCAGAGAGCGCTATAATAATTTCGAAACAGTCTATTAAGTGAATCTTTACGATAATGGCGGAACAGAAGTCGTGGCCGCGAACGAAATGCCTGTTATTTTGATGCATTATCATATTTAAACAATTCAGATGATAATAGACACGTCGGGCGAAACCCTTTGGTAATATAAATGGTGGTATTATTATTTATTTATGGCCTTCCTTCCCGGCCGGGGGCGATATAGCATATTTCATTGAGCGAAAAAATGCTTCGGAGTCGTGAGTTGCTCTTTATACCGAGTGGATCCGGTTCCAGTACCTGAAACGACGGCCTATAAGCTCGTTGCAGCAATAATAAAGATTTATGCGACATTCGGTGGTAGCGTGTTTTGTTCTGCGTTACGAGACGATTCGTTCGCTGCGAGATCAATAGCGATCTTGATTGTACTTTGTGAGTTATAGCTGGTTGCTACTATTGTTACCCGATTGCGACAGAAGGGTTATGTTTTTTGAGTGTGCTTATTACGCCGTAGAGCTTAAACGGCTCATTGAATTTTAATTGCAGAATCAGAGATGTCGTTAAATTTGTAGTCTTAAGTTATATAAGTAGGTACATCATCTAAGATATAAAAAGCTTACCAAAATAAATTAATATCGATCGATCGATATCAACCTATATTCGGCTCACTGCTGAGCTCGAGTCTTCTCTCAGAATGAGAAGGGTAAGTCCACCACGCTGGCCCAATGCGGATTGGCAGACTTCACACACGCAGAGAATTAAGAAAGTTTTCTGGTATACAGGTTTCCTCACGATGTTTTCCTTTACCGTTTGAGAAACGTGATATTTAATACATACTTAGCTTAAATTATGTCAATGTCATCTGTAACAAGAAATGGGTACTAAAAATATAGTATATCATAAAAAATATTTTGTAATAATAATAACTTGGTTAAATAACTTCAAGCGTTCTGAGTTCTGCTTTCTGCGTTCCACGTTCTTTATATTGCGTATACAACACGCACGCACGCGCTATGTGCAAGATGATGTAACTCAAAAAACTTTTAGCAGTACGTAGAACTCGGATAACAAAACGTAGAACGCAGAATTCCAGAACAATTTCTGTCTGCGCGGGCCCTAAAGGTGGGTTTTCGATGAAAACGTCAGCTGCCTCGATGACGGCGCGGCGGAGTGGCAAATTAGCGTATTATGCAAATGAAGTCGACGCCATTCCAGACACTGACGCCGCGTCAATGTCACTGCGTCAGTCATGCCAGACGTCAGCCTAATATTCATCCTTATTTGCAACCACTTTGGCACAGTTGCTAGTACTGTGGTTAGCAACATAGAGGTCCTGGGTTCAATTTCCATCTCGAGTCAGTTTATATTTCTAAATTGGCTTAGGTCTGGTCTGGTGGAAGGCATCGGCCGTGGCTAGTACTGCCCAGCGATTTAGCTTTACATTGCAATGCTGTGTAGAAACTGTCAGATGGGTTTGAAAGTATGGGTAAAATAAACTTGTACCTCTTACAAGTAAGCCCGCTTCCATCGTCAATTAATATCAGGTGTTAAATAAAATATAGTGAAACCGTAAGTGTAGATGTATAGGACACATCTACACTTACGGTGGAACACGAATGTCTAAAAGATAAAAGAAAGACTCTTGTCTTATAGAAAGACTCTTGTCTTATAGAAAGCTTTATACTTACCTACTATATAACTTTACTTTTCAATCTGTAAAGGACATAAAATTTTAATAGATATAGTTTTAACGTTGTATTATGTAAAAAATATAATATTGAAATCACATATTTGTGGGATACATATAACAGCGTGATAATTCACTATATTTTACGTATGCTAGTGGTACGAAATGTACGAAATTAAGATTCTAGGTAACATAATTGTCATCCCATGCCTACTGACAACCTGTCGTGGATATCATACAGTATGTAGATGATATTTATCAATTGATTTGATGTTTATCGACCAAAATAGTTATAAGACAGCTGGCCATCTGTCACTATGGTAAATTCAAAACACTGTCTTGAATTCTTTGCTGTCAAAGTCGAAAGTCCACTTTTAACTTTCAATACATCGTTATTATCACTTCTAACATCTCGATTGTCATTGTGATGTTAATTTATTTCTGTATCCTGCATTTTCTGCTCGACATTATCGCACTGTAAGTCATAAAGTATACCTTTATCGCCTATAACTTGCGTTTAGAAGGCCGATGTCGATTGTTCGCGATCGGATCTACAATGTTTCTTGTCAATGTTCCCATCATATCTCAGGGGCTTACGTTCGCTACGTGAACATATCTGTGTGTAATTTTTTCAAGTAATCTCATTATTGCGTCCCGCGCCGCCGCACGGTGATTAAGTACTTGATTTATAGCATATGCAATTTGCATCACAACCGACGCCATAGCTTTTTGCCCGCAGCCGATGATTATCGTCCGTATCGTGTCGGGTTTAATGATAGTTATTTCATGACTCGCCGAGCTCGCTATCGGGGATGTTTCATTAAACTTCTTTACATACATTACTTCGGCGAATGTGTCTGATTATGTTAATAGGCGCCGTACAAGGTGCTCGCTCGCCGTTTCTTCTTCATCTACGACCGGTAATGGATTGTTTACCGGCGTACTTGGTGTTTTAATATCACCAGCATTCATATTGATGTAATGGTTATGGGCTATGTTTGCTTCGTGCTCATAACGGGATATCGTCACGTACTTTAAATGCTCAAGATTTAATGTGATGTCGAGTTTTACTGTTATGAGTAAAAGTTTTACATTATCATTTTTTTCTGTAATGTTGTGTCTTATTTTATAATCTTATTTAATTTTATAAATTGACGATTTTAGTCTAGGTTGCTATTACGCTAACTTGATCTACTGTTTGTTTAATGATTTCAGAGTGTTTTCTACACAGTATCATACCGGATCCCTAAATCGCTTTTCGATAATTTTTTTTTCTGGTAGGAAGAACCCACGTTTAGAAACACTTGTGTCGATTTAAGAAATATGAAAGCCGAAATTAAACCGTGTTAGTATTTGAACTAAGACCTGTATTACAATGTAATGCCCTGCGTCGTCAAAAGTTACAACATGATACCTTGTCACTTTGACGTTTATTCATTGTTATATCGCGCACCCTGACAGCAGTGACATTGTTGTGAAACATGTGTCACTTTATCTGTGTAGCCGCATGTGTGCTAGTGTGCGTGCGAATAGATATTATCGTACATAAAACTAAACGGCGCGCCATGAAATTTATGAATCGGTCCGAGAGCTGCCTTCCTCACAAAAGTTGTTTATTGCCCCGGCGCGTAGGGTTGCTAATATATTATCGTTTTATTGCTAGTCTACGAACATCATAATTTTCTTTCTTTATGCCACGACTGAGTTTTAATGGTCCGATATATCATATTAAAAAGCCTCCCGCCGCGAGTGTGGTTAATTTAATCGATATTATTATTGTTTATCGTCGAGTTGAGAGAGAGCGCCATTTGCGTTCAGATTGAAACATCGCCTGTTGGTGTTGTTAACGAAATATAATTTATCATTCTTTTAATCGAGAATTATGGTGATTTTTTTCTTTAAGTTGCCATTTTTCAAGGCATTTATATCTATAAACATGTTAAATACCTGCGCCGTTGCTTGTGGTTAGCCTATACGTCTTTGGATAATAAGATTCTGACTTCGAGTTTTGGGTAAGGCTGTAAAAATTCTCAGGCCGCAGTTGAAAAAGTTGTTGTGCTGCTTCCTCGTCCCAAAGCAAGTTAAACCGTTGGTTGTAGGTTATCATCAATAAAATCTGATAGTGATCGTTACAGAAGCAAACATTATCACCTTAAGCCTGCCAACCTGCATTGGTACAAAGTGGAGTTCCACATCCCTTCTCATGTAGTCAAGAGTCGTTATAGCTTGGTCATTTTAGCTTGGTCGTGACTAAGTCTTACTGGAATAGGATTTTCATCAATCAGGAGTACCTCGGTAGGTCGAGGCAGACCCTACTTTTAAGACTAAAGACATTTTAAAGGAATCTGGAAACAATGAATATTCATAGAGCGAAGTTACAAAAAACAATAGTAACAACCTTTATGACATTATGAACAAACATTTTCGTGTCTTTAGTACACCATACTAATGTTACTGGTAAGACCGAAATATTGATTATAACAAATTATAGACGATTTACGATCGAGGGCGTGGTGATCAATCACATGTAAACAATATTAATGATGTCTGTGTTGTGTTCGCCTCTGAATCAATCATCGTGCTCCACGGTCATTTGGATTGTAGAATTAAGTATGATTGTAATGCCACGGCATGATTAATTATAGATCATGAATAAATTTTCTAGGGTTATAAAAATAACATTAAGAAATCGACGTACCGTCTTGTGGTGTAGACTAAACGGTTCCATTTGCGATTCATGATTGGTTCAGTTAGTTATATATTGCACTAATAATTTGATATCTACATTTTAACAATGTACCCAGAAAGAGCCCTCAGGTAAGAATTAATTAAGCCCTACGTTAAGGAAACCTTTGTATTAGAGAGGAATTTGCTTTATAGTACTTATGATTATTACTCCTGAAAAAATTGCAGAAATGAAATAATTAACAATTTTTATCACATCATATTAAATTGAATACAACCATTAATTATATTATGAGTTTATTGTATACTAGTGGACGCCCGCGATTACGCCCTTAGTCCTCTTTAGTCCAGCCCTTACAGTAGTATCGCTGTAAAAATAGAGTAGCTTCTCCAGTTTTCCCAACATTTCCCTTCACTGCTCTGCTGCTATTGATTGTAGCGTGATGAAAAGTATACTTTAACCTGCCCAGGAGTATGAAGAATAATTGTACCAAGTTTTGTTAAAATCCGACGAGTAGTTTTTGTTTCTATAACGAACATACAGACAGACAGACAAAAATTTTACTGATTGCATTTTTAGCATCACTATCGATCACTAATCACCCTCTAACAGTTATTTTTTAAATATTTCATGTACAGAATTGACCTCTCTACAGATTTATTATAAGTATAGATTTTATTAGTTAAAACTATAGAATTAAAAAAAACTTCAGAATTTCCGAATGCTTGTCAACAATTGACAATTTTTGTGTAAGAATGTTTTTATTGAATCAAGCTGTTGTCGTTGTATTGGCTCGTATCTTGATTGTACACAACTAAGAGACTTCTTCCTAAAATTAACTAACAAGTTTTGTTAAAAACTGTGCCTAAATTATATCCAATTTATTTGAATGTAGGATACTACATGGCACAAACGCACACATATGGTAAAAAACCCACGTGTTTTGCATCGGCGGTTTAAAATGTAAAAGAACGATATTTTCTTTCTAATAATATTATTTCTTATACATTGTACAACTTTAGGTGTAAGATATAAGCTGTAACGAGCACGACAGTCGTTGTTTCGCTCGAGAAATTAAACAGTTGATTTAGTAGACAACCGCAGGCGACTCACAAGCCCGTGGGAGTATTACAATATAGCGTTTGCCTTTAGAAGAACTTGATCTCGTACTATTGAAAATTTAAGAAATTATTGATACCAGTTATATAATTAAGATGAATGTGAATATTTAATTAAATTCATCACAAATTCAGTTGTATCCGTTTCAATAATCAATCTTTAGTAATATATCGGTTAATACGAGTAGCTTAAAACATTAGCTTGTCTGAATTGTTTTTAATAATCTGTTTTTAGCAAAAGCAACGCCATATATAGGGTGGACTACTACTACACATTTCATAACTCTCCTTGGCAGTCGGGAAAAAACTGATGTTAGTTTTAGTTTTACAAATATTAATTTAATACAAATTGATTGTTAACAGTAACTTTTTTAAAAAATAACGTAATATTATCATTTATGATCAGAAAAAGCAGCAACCATAATTTAAAACAACATAATTATAAATTAAAATGCAATACGACCCACAAAACATCCGATGTCAATAAAAACCTTAAAAGATCCAATCTCGTTCCTCAAGAAGCCATAAAGTATTTTTATTTATTTCAATGGCGGTTTGTAAGTTGTCAGGTATAATGAATATATTACCAGTAGCCATACTTTTGAGAAGGTAATTATTTAAAGGAGCGATCGGCCGGCGTCCTGATAAACAGCGAGATAACAATACATCTCCGACATCGTTCACGCATTCTCTATCCCCATCCATTACTGTTTCATCTTCAATAACAAGTTTCGCTGTACGAGCTCCAACAAAAACACCAGACACGCTATTACCAACTTTATAGCGGTAGCTTCTGAGTTCAATATCTGTTACAACTGTTACCACAGCAGAAGCGCTAACTCTTTCATCTATCATAATCGTTCATGCTGAAAACAATCAAGATTGATTTTTATTACACGCGATATTACACTGAAGCAGCATTAAGTTA
This sequence comes from Bicyclus anynana, assembly GCF_947172395.1. Lineage (NCBI taxonomy): Eukaryota > Metazoa > Arthropoda > Insecta > Lepidoptera > Nymphalidae > Bicyclus > Bicyclus anynana. The sequence continues at coordinate 16,503,469 of NC_069094.1, forward strand.
TGGTTGAAAATTGTGTGGCAGTTTCTACCTTTGTCGGTTGATAGCTAACCACCGTCGGAGGCGAATGGAGGCGGCGGCGTAACGAAGGGACCCACGGAAAATGACAAATGACATCTGCCTACCGCCTGTCAAATAACGGACAGATAATAAATGACCCCGATTGTTTATCATCAAATATCTCATATATCATTATGGTGTACTCAGCGCTTTACGGAGGGCGCTTTGACTTGGCGCTATGATTAATAATGTTAAGTTAATTTTGAGCCTGTAATGTAAATAGTTTTAGGGATGATTTTGGTGATGTCATCGCCGGGTGAGTGTTTTGATAGCGTGAATAATTATGGTAATGGTACTAAGTTTTTAATTGTTATAAAACTGGATACAACTAGTGTAGGTTATTTTGTGATAGTATGCTAATAACTAACGATAAAAATAAATTTAATACGTTAGTCGCCACGTGTTTATCGATTATTATATTTATGAAAAAAAAAATATTATACGCATTAATTTAATCTTTAAATAAAATGTACTGATGTTCGAATAAAAACAATATTTTTGAAAAGTTTCTATACTATTTATATTATACGTGATCAATAAAACGCTTTATGATTAGTTATTTGTGAAAATCGTATGAAAAATACATCTGGAGAGATATAAGATTTAAAAATCCCTTTTCCTAGTTACAAAAATATCTAGAGGTAAGCAATTTGTGCTTGACTAAGTGACATATGAACGTATTATTAACTTTTATAATACTCGTAGATAAGAGTTTAAAATAAAATATGTATAAGAAGTAAAAATAATTGGAATAAACAAAACACTTCAGGAAGTGCTTAATTTCGAATTATTGTATAACGAGAGAAGTTTTCTAGCGGAACCCTTAAAGTCATGTTTCATACTTCACGGCGATGCAAAGAGACTTTGAATATAAATCTTGTAAATGAATCTTTGAATAAAAACCATAAGTCACACACGCCACACCGTGTTTACTAACTTGCTTTCCAACATGACAACATGCGCTACAGTTACCATATTATCTATAACGCCAGTTTGTTTTAATATAGCTCCAATGTCTTTACTATTAAAGTCTTCAACGATAGTATGATTATGTTTGTTATTCTAAATGACAATAGGGTTCGTGCTCGGTCTGTCAGTCTCCTGTCCAGTGATCGTGAGGTGACTAATTCAGGAACTGACCTGACTTCACGTCTTGGGAGGTGAATATTGTTTTGAAGGGTTTGCACGATTTCCAATATCCTGTCTTGGTATGTTCATGTTTTGTATACGATTCGAGTTGCAGTTTAATTCAGTTCATTTAACCGTTTCCACAACATTACTCTTTACATATTCAAAATAACTTTGTAGGCGTATTGTCGAACTTATTACGTTTTCTTCCGATATTATCTAGACTTAATAAATAATAAAGTTTCAAAGTTACTGCCAAATATAAATGGTGATTTGGTTTTATTTTTTGGTTTTTGTCATAAAAAATCATGTCCTAGCAATTTAGAATAAAGTAAATTATAACAATGTTTTGATTTTTTATTGTTAAATTTTAATTTCTATGTTATTGCTTTTTGCTTTTTTTTGCAAAAAAATATTGATATAATGATTATAAATATGTATTGTAAATATTGTAGATTGGAAAGTACTTGTAATGCAGGAAGACAAATTGGATTACATTTATCTGGAAAATCTCTCTTATGACATTATACAAATACAGTACAATAAGCTAAGTGATAAAGAATAAAATTTATTATGAAAGTAACAGTTCACAGTCGATTCAAGATCGTGATGTTTGGAAGTCCCTACAGAAGGCATGGTCCTGCAGTGGACGTCCATCAGCTGATATGATGATGATGAAGTAACAGTTGCAAATGACAAAGATAATATTTGGAAAATATTTTATTCACAAATTAAACTTTCATTGTAAATTCACCTTGGGCCATACGCTTAAAATTTGGGAACAGAGCGGTAAGCTTGATAAATGAGTGTCGGAATTTCAAAGGAGAACAATGGAGACCTGACCTGAGACGGGTCGTTCATCAAAACACATCCATCGCGTCAAGGTCTGACCTTCTCGGCGTTTAAGTAGTCTTTGTAATAAAGATAGCATTTGTATAACAGAAGAGATAAGTATAATTTAATGCTGAATTCACGATTGTTAATGTTGATTTAAACGTGTTAGCATTTTTTAAATCAATTTTGATTAGCAGCCATGTAAAAAAGAAAAATCATTGGTTTTTACTAAAGACAAATACTTTGATAAAAGAAATGTAACAGTTTTTATACCTTTTAAATAAATAAGAGTGAGAGCCGTGACAGCCCAGTGGATATGACCTCTGCCTCTGATTCTGGAGGGTGTGAGTCCGAATACGGTCCCGGGAATGCGCCTCCAACTTTTCAGTTGTGTGAAGGAAAACATCGTGAGGAAACCTGCATAACAGAGAATTTTCTTATTTTCTTATTTCTCTGGTATGCCTACCTGATTCGAAGTACTTTTATGTTCGAGACGCGATCTGTGGAACCTTTAGTAATACCTCTTGTAGGAGATTCCATGTCTGCTGTAATAAATTTATTTTTTGTAACTTTTTTTTATTCTGTATTAATTTTATCATCTCCACAAATTCTAGCCAGCTCTCTTTCTCATTCTCATTCATCATGAGCTCATCCAGAAATAAGTACTGCCATGTTTAATCCCGCTGTCAAGAAGCATTACGATCGATAAGCAAAAGTTCGTCAAGCTTACGTTACTTCCATAAAGTCATTATTCAAATCCATTATTCTGCTATTTATCAAACATCAAACTCAATTTAAAAGCTGATCATTCTTCTGAGAAGGCTCCGTCACACACAGCCCCAGTGTTGGGGGAGTAATCCTATTACCACCTGACGTTGATCGACCATTTGTCATAATGCACCTTCAATCAAATCTTGCGGAGATCTTAATAATGGGGAGGTGGTTTGATATGGCTTACGGAATATTGGAAGGGGCTTAGTTAAGCTTGCTGGAGGTACCTGTAACTGATTTCATTATACAATGTCTAAAAATGCATGTTTTTTGGTCCTTTTTTGTTCTTGTATGCATTTGATTTTCGTCTGTACCTATCAATCAGTATTGCTTGGCACGTTTATATTTATTTCTTAATTACAGCAATGCATGGTTTGCAAGTTTTGAGTTGTTTTCTTAGTTGTCAAAGTTCTTAATTTAGTAAAATTTATATTCATTAAAAATTTAAATTTTTAGTAGGTTACTAACGTGTTTAGAGTGATATTGTAACAATCTATAAAATATAAAAATGAATTGCTGTTCGTTAGTCTCGCTAAAACTCGAAAACGGCTGAACGGATTTATCTTATCTTGGTCTTGAAATGTTTGTGAAGGTACAGGGAAGGTTTATAAGGTGAGAAAAATTAGAATATTTGCCAGGAAAACCATAAAAACAACTCTTTTATATTTCCCCTACAAACGTTTAAGAGTCAAGGGGTAGGGTAGGGCTGGGGTAGGGTAGAGTTAGAGTATTGGTAGGGGTAGGGTAGGGGTAGAGTAATGTAGAGTAGGGGTAGGGAAAAAGTGCGCATAAGTCTAAGCGAAGCTTGATCGGATCCGCTAGTAGTTATGTTAATAATAATGACCACGAGTGACGGCTTAACGTGCGCTACAAAGCCTGTATGTGTACAGTTGTACACTGCCTACTTCCTAACTCTGGGCAGCAAATCGAGTAGGCAGATTCTTGTGCCTTACATAGTAAGCTGTCGATCCCAATCATTATTTATTAATCGTTTATCAATATATCACTGCGATCGTTGCAAATCAAACATTTATCGCTTAAATCCACCAAACCGCATTGGAGCAGCGCGGTGGGTCTAATATCTAAATCAACGTTTCCATAAGCAGTGGCGTGCACAGGGTTTATAACTTGGGTAGGCGAAGTATAGATTATAGAAAGTGGAGTCTGTTTCTTCGCAGGCATGTAATGAGTTTCAAGGTGGGCACTGCATTTTAACATTAACATCGCCTGTAAGACTTCAAATAAAAAAATCATTTATTTCAAGTAGGCTCAGTATACAAGCACTTTTGATACGTCAGTTGACTATTTGTAAAGATTATACCACCGGTTCGGAAGGCAGATTCTGGGTGACTTAGCCCTCCAATTAGTGGAAGTATATAGCAAAGTACCCCGGGGCTTAAATCTACAAAATATTAAGGTTAGTTGATGTAGAGGGGTTTCCTAGAACGCTTTATCACGGCGCGGCGGACGCGCGGCAAATAAAGGCGAACCGGAAACAGGAATCGCTTCATCGACAAATTTATGCAGTTGTAAAGGCAGATTTATATGTGAGGAGGCGACGTGCAAAGCTGAATACTGTACGGGCTTTAAGAACAAAGAGCAATTATCAAAATCAAAATGAAAATTCGTTTATATTTTAAGAATTGTACATTGTTCAATCCTTGTTTTTTAAATTAACATAAAAAGTTATTACTAAAGACACACACATATTATCACCTACAAAACTAAACCTACTGTTGATGAAAGAGATAATAATAACTAACTAACTAATAACTAACTAACTGTTATATGAGTGCTTAAACTGAAAACAATAGTTAGTTTTCTATTTCTGTCTATATAGTCATAATTTTCTGAACAATATCTTAGTTTAAACTTTAATTTAAGATAGTTGAAACTTTAAGCTAAGATATTGTTTATCTACAAAACTTTAAAGTTTAATGTTTTGTATAGTATTTACTTAATAGATTTTGTATAATATTGCCTTTTCTATAAACTGTGAGCTTGCTTGTTCTCCATTAGGGTGAGCCGTGTGTCACAAAACGATTTCCATGTCTAATAACGCGTGAAGCTCTTTATGTTATTCTGAAAAATTTATGCTCACGAAAAATGACATCAAAGAAGTCCGGCGTGACGACGAGATGATCGTAAATCTATGATGATTACTCATTGCGCTTCAAAGTGTAGGATGTAATAATTAATATTTCTGTTAAACTTCGCTATATATCATTTCATTTTAATTACATTCTTATAGTCATCTTTCATTTTTTTGAAATAAACATACTCCTGCTTATCCACTTCCATAGTAAATAAAGAACAAAATATTTTATGCTCCATTTCATTTTTAGATCTAAATTTCCCTTCATTAAATCTTACCATCATTAAAACCTTATTATGCTTGTTAAATAAATTTTATACTTCAAAAAATTCATTCTTGTTAATTTGCCAAGAAAAATATTTGATGTAAACAAATGATTAAGATCAATACGCCACGTAAGGGGTCTTTAGGACCAATCGAAAACAAATCATTAAAATTTCACGCACGGTCGGAAGGTTCACCCCTATTTCAAAGACACAGCAGGATATCGAGGTTATTAAAAAGGGTTTAATGTTAACGGAACGAAAGTATACGTGCTTACCTTATATTTAAATTTACGATAGGTAAGTGCACCCCTAGAATTAAATTCATATTTGTTCTTATATAGTGCAATAAGAAAAATAATAAATATGGCAAATAAAAGTCATTAGTAGTTATTTTTAATGGCCCGGCTTTTATCCTTGCAACAGATGTACCATATTTGGAGACAGAACCACCAAGCTGCTACAATGTAGTTTGATGGTCTCAGGGTGATAGATAAATAACGGTTACCACTGACCATTATTTGTTAAAGTGCCAGACACCCTTAAAGTTTAGGTAATCTTAAAAGGTTTTTCTTCTCAAATAATTGTCACGAATCTAACGATTAAGACATTATTTTACATATTATATCGATATATTAGAAAAATATGTTTTATACCAACTTGTACTTGAAAGGCCGAGACTGGACCTTTGTAGCAAGCTATCTCCTAAAAGCCACCATGGTCCAAAGTTATAGTGTCTTTTCGTGCCGAACAGACAAACTTACCTGCAGCTTTGTTTAAATATCAAAGGTATGACCATTACAAGCTCCTAAACTTATATAAATAAATTTACATTTCGTGCTAATACAAAATGAAAGAGTGGTGGTAAAGTTTCACCCGGTCATTACGACCTATACCGACTATAATTTGCAAGTTGCAATCTACAACGTAATGAGGGGTTACAATCATGTTGTTTGTTTTATGATATTTTATGTCTGAATGTCTCTGTCTTCATTTTATAAAATAACTAGAAATTATTTAAAATACAAAAGATCTGATTTTACTACGTTCGCGAATTCTGAGGGTAGGTAGATGTGATCAAAGATGGAAGATGATTTCGTAGAAGATTCTAAATATGCATAGGCATTAGGATGAACAATCCAAGCCATCGGTATAATTACAAACGATTCGAAACACTTTGTAAGAATCCCAGGAACATCAGAACGCGATGAAAACAACAACAGCAACAAACAAGCTTTGTCTTACATTACAGTACTTGGTTCTTTAACTACTAGATCCAAGTTATACGACAATTTAACGTCTATGATAACTCGAAATCGTAAACTCGTAACTCATGGCTCACTGTACTGCAGCACCCGTAGTCAACTGATACCTACTTTGCGGAGGAATAAGTTTCTATTATTTGGAAATAATAGGCTTTTTATGAGACAGCCATTATTTTTTTTTTTGATCGAAGTTGCTCACAGACAGATTTGACGCTTACTGATAGATGAAAAGAGAATATTTTTAATTAATTACTGAGTCATATAAAAAATTGGGCGTTGTTAAAACAACAAACATATTACGTAAGCTTTGTTTAAATGTGATTGTAACATAATTTAATTGTTAAATGCGTAATTGAAGTTGGTTTTTTTACTTGAAACAATAACAATAAATAATTTATGATCAACGTCGTCAACAAAAAAATGTGTTTGCATCAAATAACAATAATTAATGTGATTAACATCTAAATGTATTCAATATTAATATTAAAAAACATTTGAGAATATATTAATACCTACAGTAAAATCATAAAATCATCATAAAAAACTATGAATTCTCGAGAAATAGTATTTTACCGTAATAAATACGTTACTCTTATTCTATGTAATTCATTCATCACAATAGCCCATTAACACAAGACATACTCACCTATAAAGTTCATGTGAACGATAAGCGTAAGAACGTATGAACGAGAGTCCGTCATAGCCACATCTTCCTCATTGTTAAAAAGCTAAAAGTTTGTCAATCTAATCTCCTACCCTAGCCAAATAAGGTAGGCAAATATGAAATTTAATCCACGGTGACTTCGGGAAATTCAAGGTCAAGGGTCCAGATCCATATTTTTTTTTTATAAATCACAAGTTAGCTCTTGACTACAATCTCATCTGATGGTAATGGTACTTTAGTAGATATGCACAAATTTTACCAATTAGCTATTGTTATTCTTAAGTAACTGATCAAAATTACTAACTAATGTGTTTGTGTTGTGATTTTCGTACGAAATACGAAAAATGCGGTTGTTATTGATTTGATTTGATTTTGAGCGTGGATTTCAGTTTTTTTACAAATCCCACGAGAACCATGGATTTATTTTTCCGGGATGAAAAGTCTGTGTGTTAATCCAGAGTAAAATCTATTTCTATTCCAAATTTCAGCCAAATCGCTTCAGTAGTAGCTGCGTTAGCGGAGGCGGTCGCCGTCGCCTAGTAAACAACATCCAAAAAAATTTTTTTCAGTATAAGGTAGCCCATTTATCGAGGAAGGCTATAAGCTATATATTATCCCCGTATTCCTACGGGAACGGGAACCACGCGAGTGAAACCGCGCGGCGTCATCTAGTAAGCCATAATAGTGTATAGGCTAGCTAGACCATTGAAACCTACTAGCTCTCAAAACCACCACAATATGTACAACATAGTAACCTGCCTACTATAAGTTGACGAACTTTAAGCTTTCATAAAGTAAAGAAGATCTGGTACACGCAGGCTATAACTCCATAGTTATAATAACCTTGAGACTCGAAACGAAGCAATAAATCCACGGCAATGTTCGTGTTTGTTACATTATAAAGGTCTCTGTAATAGAGATAAGGCGGGCTGATTATTTTAATACTTAACATGTAACCTATTAATAAACGGAATATTTGATTGATTGTGGGTTTTTATGGCGATATCGTTAGGAATCTTAATAAATGTGACGCGAGGCGTTATTTATGTTAATTAATAGATGCCTAGGATTATATTTTTAGATTTATTTATGATATCATATCGCACCTGTCAAAAACGTCTACTAATTAGACTTTTTAGGACTGAGTCTAAGCTCTTTATCCCCTCTCCTAAAATTAAGGAGGTCTGGTCCTGTAGTGACCGATATAATAGGATAATAATAATATCCAAACTTGTTTTGAAAATAGCATCAGCAATTAAAATGATATCTTCCACCTATTCATAGACACTTTACAGGTTCTATGGGTGACAGTTTCTATTTCAAACACAGTACAATACTACTAGATTGTAGCTACAAAAAAAAGAGTTAGTAGTAGCATAATTGCATCAACACTTATCATCAGGTGAGATTGTAGTTAAGGGCTAACTTGTAATGAAAAAAAAACAAAATTCATTTATTTCAAGTAGGCTCACTTTACAAATGTCTTGCCCTAGAATTTTTCTGTAATTTATTGTCATCTGTCTTCCTAACTAGAAACCAACGTCAACCATCTTTATAATATTATTAGGCAGGTAATTTAGTGAGGTAATTATTGTTTTAGTTGGTGTAAATAATTGTACAGTTTAATTATTTGTAGAACGAAATAAAATGAGTTAATATTTTGACTTTGTCTTTGACTTTGAATGTCAAACCTGAGGTCTAAGCCCATCGCACATTGGAGCAGCGTAATGAAATCCCTTTTCACTTGTTACTTGTTGTTATAGGATTTTTAATAAAGTAATAACATAGGTACAATTAACTATACTCTATACTTATAAGGCTTAAATTTTAGACCTAGCGTATATTAATGTGTATTCTAGTCAATATAAATGTGAGTGATATAAAAACCTGTGTAATGCAGAGATAATTACCGACCTTGAAAAACAAATGGCGGCAATAAATCTGCTTTAATGGTCGTATTTGTAACATAATAGAGCTCTCAATAAACGGTTATAGAGTATCTAAACACTAGAGAGAGCTTCGAATGAGCTTTTTATATTGAAATATTGTGATGTTAATATTAAAATTATTGTTAAAGATTATCACTATCTCAAAAACACAATTCGAGACGTTTGATTTTTAACCGACTTCATTAAAAATTTTATTTATTTGTCATATCAAATACGACCAATAATCACATTCCCCTTCAACTAATTCGAAAAGACTGTGTTAAGAGGAGGTACTACAATACTCGGTGATGAGTCCGATGTTTTAAATAACTTCTGATGTGAACTGTGAATGACCTATATTCACAAGTTTAGTTTTTTGTCATTAGACGTAAAGTATTACTTCTGGACTTACGTTTAAAATATACTTGGTCTTTACTAATTTAAATTGCACGACTAATCATGCAATTTAAATTAGTAAGAACCAAGTGTCATTCTTCGGTTAATTAAGTTTACATTACTGTAGGCAAGTAGTGCCGTGATAGCCCAGTGGATATGACCTCTGCCTCCGATTCTGGAGGGTGAGGGTTCGAATCCGGTCCGGGGCATGCACCTCCAACTTTTCAGTTGTGTGCATTTTAAGAAATTAAATATCACGTGTCTCAATCGGTGATTGGAAAACATCGTGAGGAAACTTGCATACCAGAGAATTTTCTTAATTCTCTGCGTGTGTGAAGTCTGCCAATCCGCATTGGGCCAGCGTGGTGGACTATTGGCCTTACCCCTCTCACTCTGAGAGGAGACTCGAGCTCAGCAGTGAGCCGAATATGGGTTGATGACGACGACTGTAGGTAAAGAAAATGTTGATAATTATTATTATCATAAACTTAAAATTAAGGCTATATTATTCAATCTTGCTTAGCTGAGATAAACCCAAAGTTTAGATGTCTCTGTACAAAAGCTACTCTAGCCCACTTGTCCTAATAGATTTAATCGATTCGCCGCTGAACAGTGTTAAATAGATTACTATGAATTATGGGTCGCAGCGACAAACTTTACCACTCCGTGATAATGTAATAGAATCGTGCCGTGAATTCAGACATTTTATTTGACAACTTACACTAACAAATTGTTATTAAGTCTATGGTCGGTGCGTTTCCATTTGTTATACTTGTATTTGCCGTTCCGGGTCATACACAGCTTATGATTTCTTATGCTAATAAAAAGATTATTTATTACTTTTAGACCTGTAATAAGTTTAATAATTTATTTATGTGTCTTGATCTAATAATTATTAGTTATAATACAAGTTGCTACTGTTTAAATTTGTTTTAGACTTTTTAATATTATGCTTGGCATTGTTGGTCGAGCAAGTCATTGATTTTTGTTATTTTTCTAAATATGTAAGTAGGTACTATATAAGCTTAATTATCTGTCTTTAAAAATGAACTATTGGATTATATGAGCTTACTAAATATAATCAGGGGTTTCCTTTAAGTGATCACTTGTAGCAATAAGCCGCCCTCCCATACTTATAATTTTTACTTCTGTTTTATCGTAAGAGCAAATTATTATTCTTGTTTAAAATAAAGTTTACTCAAACACTCTATTCACAAACCCATAATTATAGGTAAGTTAATGGTTATTAAATTAATTAAAAATGTAACGTATTGAGTAAACAACTATATTATGTTTTCACTTTAAGCCCAACAGTCTGAAGATTAAGATTAATGTCAACCGTCAATATTAATGTTCTTTTAATTTTTTCATTTACTACGGAACCATATCAAGCAGAAAGGCCGTCTAAATCGAGAAAACAGATTAATTCTCATTTAACAACTCCGTCACTTCTCATAACCTTAACGTCAGCTTACAGTGCGTTCGGCCGCTAATAGCCTCGCGGTGACATTTGTGTCAATACGGCGTGATAAATGCGAGACGGAAATGTCAATAATGTCATAAAACGAATAATTAGCGCGGCCGAGTGTGTCTTAATAAGTACGCGTATTAAGAGTTATAATCACTGTCGTTAAACGCACGTCGTTTCCTTTATGACAACATGGTTGTTGCACTTGCAGTTTTATTAGTAAAAGTTTTAATTAGAGCTAAAGTAGACTCTGCGCCATGAAAGAAGTCCTGTGGGCGCAGCGCTTGTCTTAAAGGCGCTCGTAATGACGGTCTTATTGTCGTTTGTTTAAGGCGCTTTCAATTTTAATTCAGGTTTTAGCCGCGGGACTTCTTTCGTGGCGCGGAGTCACTTCGTTGGTCTATTGGTTAGACAGTGCGGCTATCGATTATCAAGTCCTGGGTCAGTTCAATATTGAACTTTTTTTTCTTTTAAACAATTACTTGAAACAGTAGCTTATTGGTGTTATTGCGCCTAGGCTGTAAAAAACTACTTCAAAAGGAGTCAATAGATGAATATTTAACTTTGGGTCGGGCTATAAAACTATTTTACTTTATTATATTTCTTATATAATAAAAAGGTATTATTTTACTATAAGAAAATCTCATCATTTGTAGGTTATAATAAAATCTCACAAAGAATAAGGTAATGGTTTAATAATAATCATTTACCAGCTTAGTGGAAGCTCCAAACTTAAAAATAATGATAATGAGATAAATCATTGACCTTGTGCAACAAAAACTACAATTTGAAATCATCGCGTGTGACATCAAATGATCCGTAATAGTATCTAATCATTATGCTCGTGTAATGATAGTCATATTAAAGTTACAACGAAACAACAATGTAGATAAATTGAGTTTGCAATAATACAAACAATTTTGAAAAATTTTTAATGACTTTTATTCAAACACAGATTTGGAATTTTAGTAAATTTGATGCATTTATTAAAGTGCTTTTCTGTGACGACATTTCTATACTTAACTCAACAATGAGAGTCTCAAATTCTAGTATAGATAAAAAATCCAATCTAACATAGTCGCATGCGCCATAATCATTACTTTACCTTTATAATGGTGGTGTCACACTATCATTAACTTGATTACAGCGAAACAACAATGTAGATAAATTACTGAGTTGTGTGATGAATTTAAAATGATGATGGTTAATATAAAGACATTACGTGCACCATGTCATTACACGCTGCAGTTCATTTCTGTAATGACGGCGGGGGCATTGCGATTATGGGGTTCAGGGAAATAATGAGGCAATTAGAATCATCTGTATTATTTTTTTAATCTTTGATGTTTTTATAATCTTATATGTATTTGTTTAAATTATACTCAACTTTTGATATGATGTAGGTATGTTTTCTTGGTTTAATTTTAAAAACGAAGTGAAAGTGTTGGATGGAATTGCTGTGTTGTAATAATTCTTGTTAAAAAAAATAATTGTATTTTAAGATATGGTAGTAAAAAATATTGCCTGGTGCGGCGCGTTGGGAACACTAATAACTATATTTTTTATGTTTTTATTTGTTTATGCATTTTCACAACAAAATATTTTGTTCTACTACACCACTAAAAGACAAATGATTAGACTAGAACTGTTTATTGTAGTATTCTGTAATCATTTCATAAGTTGTTACCCGCACAATCTCCAATGAGTCTCTTTTTTTGTCTTCCTAATAGTAACGCCTAAAGATAGAGAGATGGAGAAAAATTAAAAAAAAAAGAAATAGACACTATCGAGTTATAGAAACACAGAATAGTATACTAAAGCTCGTAGGAGAAAATTGTCCTAATGAGCGATCGAGAACACTTTTTCTTTTCGAAAACCATTTTGAGCTTTGAACGACACATAAACGAGCAGCACATTCTGCAAACCATATACTTTTATATCACCAGTTTATAAATATTATTTTTTTTTGTTATGATTAAGAAAAATTCAGGTGCCACAATAAATATAAGATACATAAAGTATGGGGTCAAAGTAGTTCTCATACTTTTATCGGCACTTAATACTAAAACAACAAGCCAACTCACTGAATGCATTAAAATATCCCCTTTATCGCGACAAGCCGCTAATTACAAATGAAAATCGCTTCCTAACCCGTCACACGATATCCACACGTCGTAACTTTTCCACTCTTTGCTTATTACCACTTGTCCCATAACCATATAAGTTCCATTAAAAAATAAACTCTAAATGGTTACAATATAAGGCATGAATTTCAGTAACACAGCGCGATTTATTTACGTTAAATTTATCGTTATTGCATTCTATAATCTATGCGTTCGAGATAACTTAATTACAGAGCCGCTATTGGTATCGTGAAATAAATTTTTAATTGAGCCCTTCAGAATCTTATCTCGGGGCTGAGTTGACAAATGTGCCGTGTTGTTCCTTATTTCTTGTGTAATTTAGATAAAGGCAACTCGTTTCATCGATATCGATGGATCGCTACCTGCGCCCGCACTAATGACGTTACAGCACAAGTTGAGTTACCGACTTTTCCCTATATTTATTGAATAGTAAATAAACAAATAAAAGAGCTGTAATAGCCCAGTGGATACGAGCGCTACCTTCGATTTGGAGGGCGTAGGTATCCGGGGCATGCACCTCCAACTTTTCAGATAAACCGTGTCTCAAACGGTGAAGGAAAAAAGGAAACCTGCATATCTGAGAATTTTCTTCGTTCTCTGCGTGTGTGAAGTCTGCCAATCCGCATTGGACCAGCGTGGTGAACTAAGGCATATCTCCTCTCATTTTCAGAGGTGACTCGTGGAGAGTAAGCAAAATATAGTAGACAGTTTATTCAGAAATAATAATTATTATTAGATATATCATTTAAAATTATAAATACATGTCTGAAATAAATTATAAATCTAGTTATTCATATTCATTGGATATTAAATGAAATTTATATACTCACTTGATAAAAAATCACGTTTTTATTAAAACTATTTTGTAATTTTCGAAATACGCTTTTATATTAGCCGATTAGATTGTTTTTATCAATCATTAAAAATATACAAATGGTGATACATAAAAATGATATCGATTTCTGGACCGATTTAACGACTCCGCATTTAAAATGAGCAATGTATTGTATACTTTATTATCGTGACATTTAAACGAACAGCTTATCGATATTTTATTAAGCATTTTAAATGAATTCGAAACAACACTAGCGCAATAAAATTAAGGCATAAAATGCGACAACGTAATATTCATACCGACTTTATTGTGTATTTCCAGTGTCATTTTATGTATAGTTTTACAGTAAAATACGTTATTATTGAATAATATTATATCCATAATGGGAATAAAAAGTGTTTTGAAACTTACTTGAAGGTACAACTTTATTATAAAAGGCAATATTACATTGAATGTTGTTTTAATGAGCTACTGAATTTATTTTTTATGAGGTAATTGCATTCACTTATTGTTAAATCCAGCTGTGCTGCGCTTACATTGCCAAGTTTATTTATTTCACAACTAGCAGACCTCACGCGGTTTCACCCACTTAGCTACTACTCCCGTGGGAATACGATGATAAATCCTATGGCTTTGTTTTAAAAAGTATTTTCAAAATAGTAATTTTTTTTTAGAATATTTGCCATATCTTTTTTTTTATAATATGACCAATATTCCCATTCTCCTCCAACTAGTCGGAAAACACTGTGCTAGGAGTGGGTACGGATTCAGAGATTTCACAGATGTTCCATGAACATGACCACTATTACTAACTAAAATCATCTACGATTTATTAACCAAATTTTATTTACACAATAACCAAATGTTACGCCATCACAAACCGACACTGCAAAGTTTAACACACATAAAAACAACAGCATCAATTATGTTGCAAATATAAAAATATGCCACAGAAATTAAAATCATTCATTGTTAAACATTTTTATAGAAACGGCCTTGATGTAAACCAATTTGCGATTTCATGCCAAACGTCTTATTTTATACTAGACAATGAATCAAGCTGGCATTTAAAGCACAAAAAGAAGCAGTTAATCTTCCAAAATGACGATACAAAACCGTATAAACGATCAGACATAAAGACCTTTATTACGACATTAACATACTGCAATCAATCTAAGTCGTCAAGCCAGCAGTAAAAGTCGTTTATGTCATTAACGTTACTTTTACGTGCCAAAAAAACTTTTAAGCCAAGCTCAAATCCATTTCGAAGTCGAGGGACCATGTCGTGACTTCAAAACTCGCATGGAAACCATTAATGTCCTCTGACCAAATTTCGGCAGTCAATTTCAATTTGAGACTAGCTATATACACACACAATATATTATTATAGTGCATAAGTGTCCGCATTTACACAAATACTTGCACATAAGATCAGTTCGTTGATGACACTCCCATGATATGCGGGCGAAGTGGGGAAAGACTGCGCGGGTGTGAAATCGTGCGTGCGGAGTAGTGAGGTGCATCAGTCGTGGGTTTTTCATTTATCGCTATACGCCCCTTGTGAAAAAAGTTGCCAAGCTATAGCAATCTACTTGCCACCTATAGACAGCTATTCAGATTTTTCTTATAAGAATAAACTAATTAATTTACTTTTTTTTAACCTGACACGGACTCCAATCTTGGACTTCATTGGTTTTGTAATTTTTACAGAATTAATTATAGATTTTTTTTTTTTGATCATAATAATATCTTCGGTTGAAAACAAAAATAACTTGCCGCAATCAATCCAAGTCATCGAAGCAGCCATAAAAGTCATTTTAATCATTAACGATACTATTACGCTTTGAAAAACGGTTACGTAAATCATTGTGTGAATAATGGTCGTGCAAAAAGAGCAATTAGTGTTGTGCCAGCGTCGATAGTTTGGCGGATGTCGATAACATTCCGCACGGCACGACGTGACTGCACACCGTAATGTGACAACTTTGTTTTGCATGTTATTTGCGGGAATTTAAACTCTATTCTGTTTACTTCAAGCTTGTTTATAGTGGTGTTTAATAGTTTGTGTGCGATCAGAGACGTGAGCTCGATTAAAAAATGTGATTTGTGGTTGCCACTCGGCGCGTGTTTTATTTTGCGAGGCCTGTACGTGACGGGCAGTCGGGATCGGTAAAAAAGACGCCGACTGAGATGTACGTTTCGTATGATTTAGGTGCATGAATTTCGAGCAATTCAAAACCTTTAAGTCTGACATACCAAACTATAACGATTTTTATCTTCGTTTCGTTTTGTCGATGTAAAGTAGCTGTTAAGTCGTTTATCCCAAATCAATCAATCAAATAATTCACTTTCTAATAGAAAAAAAATAAATCGTTCGTTGGGTTACTTCGACGAAACTCAATTAAGTACTTGATGCAATTTCCATAGTGGCAATAATAATTAATATAGGACAAAATAACTAGGACTAAAAATAAATTCGTAGTAGATCTATCGGATCGATCGTAACCTATAAAATAAGTTACCTATGCTTAGTAGTAAAATATAAATACAATATTGTGTTAAAGTGTGGACTTTTTATCTCACCAGTGTGATGTTTATTTCAGTCCAAGTTTATTATTGTAGTCTTTCTCAATAAAACAAAATAATGTAAGGCAATTCAGCTTGGACAAAGTGTTGGTTGTGTATTATCAATTAACATTCAAATATTTTTTTGTCAAGCTAATTAACTGGTTTTTACATTCCAAAAGTTCTTAATAAGCATAAATTACACTGTATTGTTACACATCACATTATCGTCAGAGCACCTAAAAACAGAAAAAGAAATCCAGCAGACGAGTTCTTGTCAAGCGGATCATAACAGTACGTAGTAGCGTAAGTGTAAACAGGCGGGCGACGGCTCACCTTTAATCTATTTTTACACTAATGCTCGGGCGGTTGTAACAAAAACAAAAGCGATTAGCATCAAAGAGACGGGGCTGTTGGGCGCGTGATCGACAGTCGACATGCGTCTAGCGCCATCACTCACACCTGTCACGGGAGACGGGCAGCGGGCGCGCCGATTTGTATGGCGAGTAAATCACTTTTGAAGTAATTTATGTTCGGGGAATAGGGATGGGGTGACTTTGTGTCGATATGCCGTGTTTTTTTATTATTTTGCTAGCTGTTGTTAAAATATCGTGAGTTTCAATTAAAACGATCGGCGTAACTCGAAAGTTACGCCGAAATGCCACCTATACGTACTTTTAAGGGGACATAGCTTATAGTAAAATGTTAACGTATTAAATACATTAAAATATAGTATTAAATACCTGTAAGCTTCTGCTATTAGGTCTATAATATAGGTACTGTAAGTACCTAAATTGTACTTCTTATCAGCCGATAGACTTCCACTGCTTCAATAGTTTATACACAAATCTTTCAAATTAGAAAATTTTCTAGTATACTTATGTTGCATGACACTTTTTGTTTGTCTACAAAGAGTAAAAAGCTGTTTAACATTACAAACAGACACTTTATTTTTTATAATTTATATGCATTGTTTTCTTTCGTTTCTATGTAGTGTCAGCTATAATGAAATAAGTTTCCTTTAAAAAAAAATATCGCCACTATTTCTATCGATGAAACAGCAAATCTATCTTTCGTCACTCGATAAATCAGTGGCACGTAGCGGACGTCACTATAACGTGTCCCGCTGACAGTTGACCGCTTTGATGTGTCAACTTGGGCGATAATGAGCGGCCGGGTGGAAATTAAGCAGGCTCTGGTTTATATGTATATTGTATACTGTTATGGTAACTATTTGACGATTTTGATTATGTTCACAAGCAATTATTATGTAAAATAAAATAAGGTGCAATAGTCACACTGCCAAATTGTATAAGCTGCTATGTTATGCTTGCCTGTACTATGCTTAAGTCCTGGGAGCACTCACGAAATATTGAGTGTTGATTTTTTTCAAAGAAGTTCGGAAGGTCGATTTACTTTATTCTGTCGATCTCTATCACCATCATTAATATCTATCGTTATAAAGTCTAGCATTATCACTCTACGCCAACTTGGAATATTTTGTTAAAGAGGAGTGGTGGGTCTAAGTTGCAAACCCCTGGATCATTTAAAAAAAGACTAATGACAATTATAGAATTGTTCATTATTATTCACAATGACTGTTTCTTAAATAAAGTTTAGATGCAGTATACTTAGATTTTTCAAAAGGATTTTTTTTTGTAAGTTTATTATGGTCATAAGGAAAGGATCATCTTATTCTTACATAAATAGACAGTGTGTAAGGACAACCTGATCCTTTTTCGCGTCCAAACGTGAAACGTCCCGCCTGTCACATCAAAGCGATCAGCTGTCATCACACGGTGACACGCTGTGATAAATAGCGCGGTAGTTACCGGCGTGTGACGTGTCGTGTTGACGAGAGCTGACAAACATATAGGGAAACTAGTGTGAATAATTGATGTCACATGTCCATCATTTTTATTATAACATGGGTACTTAACACTTGAAGAAGTACCTACATGTACCTATAGTAAATAATTATAACGATAAATTGGCCTATTCTATTTGTCCACTTTGAACGTCAGAACCTCTATCAAATAAGCTCATCTTTGACAATAATCTCACACTTGTAAGGTACTCTCTTGGTTATAATGTTAACTTAAGTAATTATTGTCTTAATAGAAAGTACAGACCTAAACGCGCTTGTCACATTTGTTTTAAAGATGTGCAAGTGATAAGAATCAATCACCATCTCATAACTTTCTTAAAAACTAACTACTTAAAAAATTTTCAATTGCACCCATGGCGGTACATTACACACCCGATGCTGCCCTTATGTAATTGAACGAGAATCATCCCACCTCCCTGTATACACAAGCAAATATATATTACTGTCAGAAAACACAATTTCCATTGCGATGACAATCAAAGTTACATTCACAAGCTCTGTAATACAGGCGCCAGTGTTCACATCAAAGCGGTCAGCTGTCATCGCGCCGCGTCACTGTGACACGCTGTGATAAATAGCGCCGTGATTACCGGCCGTGTGACGCGGCCGCGGACGAGAGCTGTCACACGAGTGATGTGAGAGATTTATGTCACGTCAAACGCGTCAATATTTTACAGAGATGACTTTCTGCATTGACTTACATTACGCCTTTCTGGTGTAGTCATTGTAATGGTGAAAGTTCTTAGGATCATTTAAAGTACATATTTAAATCAGATATTATTTTATCAATAGGCTCACATCTGCTAGTGCATTTACTTATTTCACTTATCTTTCAGAAATTGAAAGTTACAGAATTGTTTTTCAAAAATAAATTTTTCTTAAAAGTAATACATAATTATTGCATTGTAAAACGTTTCATCATTATTGCATCGTCAAACAGGCTTAACTTTATATTTTAGAAACATGAATTAGCTGTTCTTGAGCTAGGGTACAGGGCTTTTTTTAAACACTAATACGATGTGAGTGAGATGCGTCACTTCAAAAACAAACATACATTTCATATTTTGTACTCATAGAGTCCTCGAACCATGAAGGAAGTTGTGGACTAAAGATAACACTATAATTATCTTCATCTCTTTTACCTTATCCCACTTATGTAGGGTCTGCAAAATATATCAATCTCGTACATTCCCTTCTATCGTTATTCTACTCCTTTTACACAAATGTCCTCTTTCACACACTTCAACTATCTGTTTTTTTGCTTTCCTCTCATTTTGTTCTTCCACTTGCAAATTCAAAATTCTTTTGGTAATATGACTTTTACCCCTCCCCATCACATGTCCATACCAAGCTAACCTTTTGCTTCTTAACTTTTCTGTCACTGGCGCGACTTTCAGACCTCTATCTACCAGTGTAATTATGTGTACCAGTTTTACCTACATATGGCTAAGACATAAAGTATTCTAACGAGTACTAACCAAGTATCTACAGACCTGTTTTTGTACTCATCTCGGCGCTATCAACACGTACGGCTAGATTAATCAGCGGGCAAGTGTTAATGTGGCTGCAATTAGCAGCAAACAGGTTAAAGTGCTTGCATCCCGTTCCGACAAACAGGTACTTGGCGCTCCAGAGTTTCACCACTTGCAACTTTGTAATATCTGCGATGTATACTATAAATCAAACAAATGAACAGCTGCTCTGTTTTTTGCGAGGTCTGTTGGTACAATTTGCTTTGAGAAACGGTAGTAGGGTCGTCACTCACTGACAGACTTGACTTTTTAAAAGTGTTTGCTTAGAATTGAAATAAGTGATTCTGATTTTAATTTATTTTGTTTATAGATGATTTAATTTGGTTGTTTTACTTAAAACTACCACCGTTTAACTGATTGTCTTGAAAACTGATAAACGAAACTAAAAAGAAATCACGATATATTTGAAATGGGAGGCATAGGTTTAATTTATTACGGTTTTGTGTTATATAGCTAAAATACGACAGTAAATGGTTTTATACAGTTTTTACCACAGAGTAATTTACGAGGGTAGTTATAATTGAACAAGAATTTACATAATGAAGCTGACAATAATTAAATTGGTATGATTGTCGATGGTAAATTAGAACAACAGCTTGCTTCAAAGACATGGACGAATCTAATGTGCTCTGCAAGATGATTTTTTGTTGAAAGCGATGTCTTTTCAATGAGCCTTCGGTATTCCATTCGTTTGTTCTGATTTTATGAAAACCCAAATATAGCTAACCAACAACCACAATCATAAATGTCAAGTTAAGTCAAAATTCATTTAGTCTTAGTTTACAAGTACATTCGAAGCGTCAGGTAATAATAATTGGTCGAAAACTTAAAATTAAAATTACGAGGGTTCCAAAACGCCTTGAAAAATAACCCCCTTGTGAGAGTAACATGTTGCAGTAAGATTGCAATACATCCTGAAGTGCACTAACTGTTGGTCTATAAATAAACCCCTGGAACCCTAAAAACTGGAACCAATAATGGAATCATCGCGCCATTGCATCCCGTTCGGTTTACTGCATATGGGCTGCTCGCTCCAGCGCTTGCGCATTTTAATTTTATTGCCCACTCAAAGGAATACAGATTTGCCGCACCCGTTGATATACAAAACCCGAAATGTCTTTTTTCTTGCTGTTCTGTGAACGTCTGGAATTATTCTACCACAAAACAGCAAGAAGTCGAAAACGGTAGCATCCAGCCTTATAATCAGCCACCCGGTAACTCGCAGAAAGGTTTTTTATATACTGAGCAAAAATGCGTTTTTGTTTGTATTTTCTGCAACCTAAACTTTGAATAATTATATCGTTGTAATTGTACAGCAATGCCACAGCAGACATATCTGTTTTCATGACATGCACTTGACCACAAAAAGACACAGAAAATACCAATTAAATTTTCAGAGGCGTTACTTTATGAAAGTCTATTATAAATATGGAGTAATTCATTATGCTACTTTTCGCAAAATACCTACGAACCTAAGCTACACGTCACCCAGATTCTACAGATCACCCACGTAACGGCCCGTTCACACATGGGAGTCCGTTTTACTGGTACATTTTTAACGGATACGTCATAAATTTATGCTCTGTTCACACGTAGGCACCGTATAACGTTCAACGGATCCGTCATTACTGGATGCGATGTGTGAACAGAAAACTCGCAGTATACCGCCGCTATTCTACAAGGATGGACGCTGTCGTGTTGTATTGGTACTATCGTCGGAGAAGGAAGATTCGACGTTATTGGCAGCATCCACTTATGGCCCAAAGATCTAAAGAGGGTGCTTACAGTTTACTTATGAGTCAGTTACGAGGTGATGAATCGAAATTTTTCAATTACTTTCGTATGTCGATGTCTACTTTTGATGAACTTCTTAAACTATTGGAAAAGTATTTAAAAAAGCAAGATACTCGTTGGAGGAAAAGTATCTGCCCAGAAGAAAAACTAGCGATATTTTTAAGGTACGTACTTTTATTTTTAAAACTCAGACAGATCTAACGTAGCATCACTGTATACAGATTGTAATGGCGATAGTGCACTATCACTATATATATATAAGTATCACTCTGAACACGGATCATTTTCAATTTACATATAGGTATCTAGTGTGTTACAAATTGTTGCAACACGTCATCTTCATCAATACTATCTGTACTAATATTATAAAGCTGAAGAGTTTGTTTGTTTGTATGAACACGCCAATCTTAGGAACTACAGGTCTGATTTGAAAAAATCTTTCGGTGTTAGATAGCCCATTCATCGAGGAAGGCTATATTTTATCCCCGTATTCCTACGGGAACGGGAACCACGGGGATGAAACTGCGCGACGTCAGCTAGTACTTGAATAAAATTTAAGGGTCTACCTGTGATTTCTACTCGTAAACAACTGTGTTTTTAAATGTTCATAGCTACTTTGTTGTACATGTAAATATAAGTATATTTACATGATACTAAAACATAATCAAGATTTTTTTAAATATTCGTCTGTCTGTCCGTCTTTCTTGTTGTACGAGCTAAGTTTCGGAACGGCTGAATGTATTTTAATGGGACTATCACTGAAAAGTGATAATATCATATCATAGAGGAGATTATATATGAACACATAGGCTACTTTTTATCCCGGAAAAATCCATGGTTATAGGCGAAAACCTACAACTTCAATGTCCAATGATATGAAAGCTATAAAGCTAAGCATGGAGACAGGAGCATCTCTAGTTTGTATATCAGTGGCACGGTCAAAGAATACAGATCTGCCGCGCGTCGTAAATTTCGCCGTCCCTTTTGCGGCGAATGCTTAGAAGTGTTCGACGTGACCACTCATTGGAATTTTAAATCATCGCATAACTCGTTATCGAACTGATTCAAGAAATGATCGCTATGATACGTATGAAACCCGATCGAAAATGGCGCAATACTTTCGGCTATGCTGTTACAGGGTTGAGCTAAAAAAATAATATTTAGGGCTAGCGGACGCCCGCGGGAATTGTGGATTTTCTACGATAGTAACATAAAATTGAAAACCTCCAGAAAACCTCCAGAAGTTTTAAACGACTCAACCGATTTTCAACAAACATAAGTCACCTTTCATAAAAAAAAAATTAAATCGCTTCATCCGTTCCGGAGCTATGTTGCCCAGACGGACACGGACACGGACAAACGGACACGTTAAACTTATAACACACCTCTTTTTGCGTCGGGGGTTAAAAAGAAGCTTATGTTCTGCTTCAAGGTTTCTATTCATCTCTTTGCAAATTGACATCCTAATTGGTTCAGTAGGTTCATAGTTTACCCGTGAATAGATAGATAACAGACAGACAGACGGTCAACAACAAAGTACTAGGGTGACATCTCTATGTCACCCTAACGATTAACGATTTTTTAGTAAAAATTAAATAAAAACATTGTACCTAGTGAGTATGTAAATCAACCTCCTTCATCTCTATGAAGGAGGTTGATTTACATACTCACTAGGTACAATGTTTTTATTTAATTTTTACTAAAAAATCGTTAAACATACACAATCTCAAAGTAATAGAAGTTGTTAAGAGGTTTTTTTCCAGCAGTGTAGGAAAACTATGGTTTTCCACTTACCATCATGTAGCCCATTTGCTTTGTTTTATTCATAGAAAAACTAGTGCATGTAATAGCGGGGCTTAAGTATCCGGAACCCTACGGGACTCGTATGATATATTAGTCGTCGCTATGAGCCTAACCCAGTTTTTTATTTCGCCATTGTGTGTTGATTTATGCCCCGGCACGTCCGCGGGCGGGGGAGGCAGGGGAGGCGGGGGTCTGCGCGACAGAAAAACATGACGGCTGCCATATTACGTCGGTTAACATGTAATATAGGGCTGTATGTCGGTCTGTACTCGATAAAAATATGACAATTTTATGTATTTGTGTGAAAATTCTCAAATTAAAAAAAAAGAGCATTACTTGTTAAGGCGTGGAAAGAAAGTTGATTTTTTTTTAACAGAAACACAGTTATATCATCAAAGTTCCAATTACAAAAATATAAAAGAGTACTATAGGTATCTGTTTGTTTCTATATCATCAACTTCAAAAACCCAACATACATTGTTAAGGTGTGGAAAAAAATACCAATTTACAAAAGGTAGGTACCTAAATCGTATTAAAATACCATCTTTATAATATAATCCGATTAGAATTAATTAATTTTATACAAACAAATATTCGGTTTACAACGCCCAATGTAAAGTGATAAAAATCCTAATTATAATTTTAATTTGATGCAAATTGTCTGTAACTATGTTATGCCAATGAGAAACACGCAGAGGTATTAAGAGGTACCTAGGTAAATAATACACATAAATCATAACGTAGAGAATAAGTACCAAGAAAATGAAACTTTGGACCAAGGAACAACGATTCTAAATGCAGGTAATCGCCAAAAATTACAAAATACATAATAAATCAAGTTTTTATTGATCTTGACAAAATTACTACTCACACATGCTCTCCCGCTCGCAGTTGCTAGCGAAGTTTGAACCAGCATTGGAGCAGTGTGGTGGGTCTAAGCTCTATATACCCTTCCCTATAAGGAGGGAGGCCTGGTTAATGTAGGCTGATAATGATGATGAAGATAACTCAGTAACAAGATTTGAAAAAATCGCAAACATTTTAATATTTTGTTTTATTTTATAGTACTATGATCGGTCCAATACTTTGTCAGAGGCGCGAGTTATGTCTTCTCCCTTTCGTAATAGTATACGTATAATTAATTTCGGCAATCACCATCCATAATCATAATTCCGTCTAACGCGCTAATTATACGTTTAAAAAATTAATTATCACAGAAAGCGTGTTAAAACTGACTATTACGACATGCCCTTGCTGTATATCAAGATTATTGCTAAACGAGTCTTCGATGGTAAGACAAGGTTCCGTATACACTTTCAGACCTTTATTTAATTTAAATACATTTGTCAATGAATTTCTAGAGATTTTGAGTGAAGGTAAATTTCAGGAAAACAATAATTATTTATTCATATTTTTCTATTTTTAGAGTTTTGGCATTATATTTACTTTATTATAAACTAGGTAATACCGACGACTTTAACGATAAGTACTGAATAACGAGCATACACTTAAAAACCTGTTACGAGCCCACTATCTAATCTGCCTCGTAGGTCCAGTGTTTATGGCATGTAGCTGCGGATCACAAGGTTCCTGGGTTCAAGTCCTGCCCCCCTAGCCAAGTGGCACGTCGATTCTCTTTCTACGATCGCTAACGCTTCGAAAACTAGAAAAATGTATGGGAATGACAGATCTGATCACGTGACCTGTCGATTGCAAATGTCATTCCCATACATCTTTCTGTTTTCGAAGCGTTAGCGATCGGTGAACGAGAATCGACGTGCTACTTGGCTAGGGGGGCTGGGTGTAGCTGTGAAAAACTAAGCTTTGCTTTCTTACAAGTTTTCAATAAAAATTCTCAGTCCGTGCGGTAGTTGGTGGTGTTATACCTACTACATCCCTTATGCTATCAGCCCTGGTCATTATCATTAACATCTGATCATTATCAACCCATATTTAGCTCACTGGTGAACTCGAGTCTCCTCTCAGAATGAGAGAGGTTAGGTCAATAGTCCACCACGCTGGCCCAATGCGGATTGGCAGACTTCACACACGCGGAGAATTAAGAAAATTCTCTGGTATGCAGGTTTGCTCACGATGTTTATCCTTCACCGATTGAGACACGTGATATTTAATTTCTTAAAATGCACACAACTGGAAAGTTGGAGGTGCATGCCCCGGACCGGATTCGAACTCACACCCACCGGAGTCGGAGGTAGAGGTCATATGGGCTATGACGGCTTTCTTAATAAGCCCACCAACCCGCATTGTAACAGCGTGGTGGGTCAAAACTCTCCTCTCACCTGTAAGAAGTGACTCACCTATAGAATAACCTAGTAGTGGGTTATTAATAAACTGATAATTGTGATATATTACGAGTACAATTCGCACGGAAGCACGGAACCCTAAAGTATGTTAAACAGACAGACGAGCAATTAACTACATAATAACAACATTAGCTATATAATTACGTAGCGCCTCCACATAAACAATGCCGGCGGAGCTGTCAAGATGTCGAGATAGAGGGGAAAAGTCGGACGCTTTGACTAATTATGATACCCAATTATAATTAAGCAGTTGATGAAATACATTTTTTTAATTTATATTCTTTTCTATTACAAGCTAGCGCCTTTGTCTCACCATAATCTATGTGGTAAATGACGACATTGTCTAAGAAACACACTTTTTTTAAACATATACAAATACATTTTATTTTAAATACTTAATGATGATGATGCATCAACCCATATTCACTGCTGAGCTCGAGTTTCCTCTCAGAATAAGAGGGGCCAGATCAATAGTCCACCACGCTTGCCAAATTCGGATTGACAACTTCATTTCTTATTTTTATGTAGACCATTTTTTTTCAGTGTCGTAATATGTTAATTATATATTAATATTAATTATTATATCAATATGTTAAGCATATTACAAGTATTTATATGTGAAATGGGAAATACAACTTGGGATCAGACTACGAAGCAAATCCAATTGCAGCGAGGAGTGCGTCAGGGAGATGTGATTTCTCCGAAGCTATTTAGCGCCGCATTGGGAGACTCTTTAAGCTTCTGGACTAGAACGGACTTGGTATCAACATCAATGGCGAGTACATCACACAACTGCGGATCGCGGACGATGTAGTCATCATGGCAGAGACTTGATGATCTTAGTACCTTGCTCAATGGCCTCAGCAGAGTTTCTCAACAGGTGGGCCTAAAAATGGCTAAAACGAAAATAATGTGTAATGCTCATGTATCGCTCCACCCAGTTATAATGGAGAATGTTGCACTCGAAATTGTAGACGAATACATATACCTAGGAGTTAGGACATATGATCCAGTTAGGTAGGTCCAATTTCAAGAAAGAGGTGAATCGCCGAATCCAACTCAGCTGGGCCGCATTCGGGAAACTTCGGTAGAAACCGAAAGGAGTGTGGATTTTCATCCTCCTCCTAAAAAGTTAGCCCGTTTCCATCTTAGACTGCATCATCACTTACCATCAGATGAGATTGTAGTCAAGGGCTAACTTGTAAAGAATAAAAAAAAAAAAACTTTTCGTCCGAAATTCTTCAGTGCCTGAAGACAAAGTGAAAGTGTCTTCAGACAGTGCGTGTTGCCAGTGATGACCAATGGATCAAAAATTTGGCTCATCAGACCAAAATCGGTATCATGCATTTTATATGGCAACGTTTATAAAATGTATGATACTGATTCTGTTCTGATGTGATGCGTCTCGACACGACACGTCAGACAAATATAAATCCGGCTATATTTATGTATACACTTGCCATCACGTCATGACATGACACGTGACGTCACGTCAGCCAAATCCACCTTAAAGCCACTAGCGAACCTAACAAGCGATTGCGTGTCAATAAAGAATCCTATACAGTCACGAGATAGGTATAGGTATCTGTTTCGCATCTACATTATTCACGGTGCATAATAATTATCCACTATAAAAATAATATATTGTCTATAATTAAGTTGTAAATTGTTTTATGGACGGCGTAATCAAGCCGTCGTGATGGTATCAATGTTTAATAAAAAGATTAAAAAATGGCTGCGCAGGCGCGCTGTTGGTTACAATTTATAAAGTTGAAGAGAAATTACATTGTGTGCGATAGCGTAGGTTGGTGAATCATTCAATACACTTATGTACTGAGCCTTTGAACCTTTTTAATTATTGTAATAATAAAAAACCTGACAAGTTCCAAGGGGTTCCGTATTTAGGATCATTATAAATAGTACTAAAATCTAATTGCGCAGTTTTTGCCAAGCTTTTTTTGAGTTCTAATTCAAACAATTTTTTTTTCTTGTACGTATATTTGTGGCCTATAACGATGTTATTTGCCAAATTTGACATGAAAGACAGACAGACGGACAACATAGTGTAATAAGGGTTCGGTTATTTCCTTTTGATATACGGATACGGATGGAAAAAGATATTCAGTGTATACTAACACGATGTATATATCTGTCGTATCTACGAGTAGGTACACTAATATTAATTAATAATATTATTACCAGACGTTTCGAAACGACAAGTAAGTAATATAACTAAGCATAATTGAAATAAATGAATTTTGGCTTTGACTTATCCCCGTATTCACATAGGAATGGGAATTACGCGAGGTTCTGCTATTGTCCGATATTTATATTTTTCGACGGCCTCCGTGGCGCAGTGGTATGCGCGGTGGATTTACAAGATGGAAGTCCTGGGTTCGATCCCCGGCTGGCAGTTTGAGATTTTCTTAATTCGTCCAGGTCTGGCTGGTGAGAGGCTTCGGCCGTGGCTAGTTACCACCCTACCGGCAAAGACGTACCGCCAAGCGATTTAGCGTTCCGGTACGATGCCGTGTAGAAACCGAAAGGGATGTCGATTTTCATCCTCCTCCTAACAAGTTAGCCCGCTTCCATCTTAGACGGCATCATCACTTACCATCAGGTGAGATTGTAGTCAAGGGCTAACTTGTATAAAATAAAAATAAAATAAAATATTGTTGTACGTCGGTATCCGACGTAGGTATCGCATCCTTATGAGGTACATGTAATATACTTGCAACTACCACTATGTTATTTAAATCAGTTGGCGAGGATTAATGCTATTTTTATAGGTATCTTATAGGCAGTGTTATAAATCATGGCACGTTCGATAATAATGCAATAAATAATATTATGACCCCAATTTCACGATCCGTGTTTCGGTGTCAGTGGCAAGATAATAACAAAATTTACGACACGGCGATAATATTTATATATATACTTTAAATATTATAATAGTTTAATTTATGTTTACCTAGCGATCTGGCCCCGGCTTTGCCCGTTTACTATGTAATAACATCATCAATATTAACAGTTTATAATAACAGTTTATTTGTATTGTGCACTAAAGGGTCAGACCTCTTCTCCTAATACAGGATTTGGACAATAGAACGATCACGCAATCAATAGAACCCCATTGATAATAATAAGCGGGACTTTAATTGCATAATTTAAAATTCTCCCAAATTTAACTATTTTTGATTGGGATTGAATAAAACAAAACCACTACTGACTTCTACTGATACCTACTATGGAGTTCTTGATAGGAAACTTTCTCTCTCGTTTGCTAAACGTACGATAGTGTTAAGGATTACTTAGTGGATTTATTTTAGGTTTTCGACCAATTATTATAATCATTATCTAATAATATAAAAAGGCGCGTACATCTCTCGTATATACCGATATATACAACGTACCAGAATGCGGGATATATAATATCTATATTATAGCCGAAGCACCATTTCACATTGACATTTCGAAAGTGCTTGTAAACTAGGACTAATTAAAATAAAGAAACTTTGACTTTGACTTCATTACCATACTTATGATCCGAAAACAAAAGGTAACCAAAAATGCACCATTGAAGTCATCATAATAACCTATTTGTGACAAAATATACCCGTCGACGTAACAATCAATTCAGTTCTGTGACATATCTGTCACAGAGATGCAAAGTGTCGGGAAGCTACGCGTGTCAATCGTGTCACGGATACGTGACAATCAGTAACTACCCGGCCCGTCATTTTGATTTTGGCACGTTTGTTTGTGTGTATTATATATGTTCTGTGTATGTTTGAAATAATATTATAAAAACATTTTAATGAAACTCGTAGATGTATGGCGTAACGCTATCTCCATATATTAGTATAAATGCGACAGGTCATTCATCACGAAATCTTGAAAACTGCTTGATGTAACAAGCTAATCTTTGGCAGGGAGGTAGCTTATAGTAAGGAGGGCAACGGAAGGACGAAGTCGCGGGCGTACCACAGGGCGTACGCTATAAAAGAATATAACCGGCGCGTTGAATAATTATTTAGTAAAAAATTAAGGAGGCAAACATTTAAATACTTAAAGTGAGTGATACATTAAAAAATTGGTCGGTTACTGTATATATCTCCAAAACATTCGGATTGTTTGCGGTTTTCACTGGAGCAATATATAGGTACAAATCTGTGACATTAAAATCTGAAGTAGGTATATAAAGAGTTATCAAAAAAATCTAAAATTCACATAATAAGACTTGTACCTCCTTTATACCGATATGCAACGTACCAGAACGCTTGATATAATAACTATAGTATAGCTGAAGCAGTGGAAAGTTTCGATCTTTGGAAAAACAGGAATATATGCAGTTCAAAGTCACAAGTGTTCAACATAAATAACTTCATAAATAATAGTTATTGAAACCGCATTTAAACGTGATTTAAACTTTAAAATGGCGTAGGAGAACAAGTGTACGATTAATTATTTATAATTTATCATAATTATTGTAATATTCTCGGTAATTGCCGACACTAGTGAGTTATGGCGATTGGCCAATTCCAGATTAATCGTTGGCAATAAAAAATATTGACAATAATATTTTATCGCCTTGTTTATTCACATAAATGCTGTTGTCCTCTATGACGTTCTATAAATAGACATTTGTATGTCAACGTTATTGAAAATTTTAACGAGCTCGTTTATCTGTTTTACTCTTCATCATTGACAGCTAATATTCGGCTCACTGGTGAGCACGAGTCTCCTTGCGAAGACTCGTGCTCACCAGTGCGGTCCCAATGCGGATTGGCAGACTTCACACACGTAGAGAGTTAAGAAAATTCTCATGTATGCAAAGTTACTTTATGATGTTTTTCCTTTACCATTACAAACAGCTGATGTTCATATCAGTTGTTTCAACGGCTTTGGATTCCGTGGAAAAGTCCGTGATAGCCCAGTGGATATGACCTCAGCCTTCGATTCCGGAGGGTGTGTGTGAGTTCGGATCCGGTCCGGGGCATGCACCTCCAACTTTTCAGTTGAGTGCATTTTAAGAAATTAAATATCACGTGTCTCTAACGGTGAAGGAAAAACATTGTGAGGAAACCTGCATACTTGAGAATTTATGTGTATAAAGTCTGCCAATCCGCATTTGGTCAGCGTGGTGACCTAAGTCTTAACCCCCTCTCATTCTGAGAGGAGATTCGTGCTTAAGAGTAAGTAAGTGCGAATATGGATTGTTAAAAATGTTTGTCTAATCACGCGTTTAAGCACTTAAAAGCGTTTTTGTCCCGTTGCGTGCCCAAATCTCTCATTCTCTTATCAGACAAAAATATTATCATCATCATCATCATCATCATCATCATCATTATCAGCTGCTGAGCTCGAATCTCCTCTCAGCTTGAGAGGGGTTAGGCCATTAGTCCACCACGCTGGCCCAATGCGGACTGGCAGACTTCACACACGATTAAGAAAATTCTCTGGTGTGCAGGTCTCCTCACGGTTTGAGACACGTGATATTCAATTTCTTAAAATGCACACAACTGAAAAGTTGGAGGTGCATTCCCCGGACCGGATTCAAACGCACCTTTCCTATCTATCACGGCACGACAAAAATATAGGTAACAAATATTCAGTTCTGATCACCGCTCAATATGAAATGACGGTCACGTCGTATTCCATCAGCAGTAATAGAGCGGTAATGTATATTAATGCTCGTACTGTTTTTGACACTACAAAATTGACATTGCCAAAGTTCAATTGGCTCGTCAAGGTTAATAAAAGCGGACGGATGTCACAGTGAATTGGGAACATTAATTGATGGACATTTTGAGTTATTTCTTTTGTCAATGTAGGATATATAACTCAGAATTCAAATTTAGACTTTAACTCAGTTTACTGATGTCTCTGGAGCATGTTGGTAACGCTGTGGTTTTTGCGAGAGAGGTCCTGGGTTCGATTTGGCTCAGATCTGGTGGTAGACATTGGCTGTGGTTATATGAGACCGCCTAGAGACACCATGACCGCCTAGAGACACATGAGAATGACTTCGTCCAAGCGTTACCAAAATATTAAATTCAAAATTAATTTATTTCAAGTAAGCACTTTCGAAACGTCAGTTGACTATTTGTAAAGATTCTACCACCGGTTCGGAAGGCAGGTTCTGCTGAGAAGAACCGGCAAGAAACTCAACAGTTGAAATACCAATCGGAACCCTAAAAAGCATTACGTTTTTCTGTGTTACCAAAAAGTCAATGAAAAATAAAATAGACTTGCTATTGCACGCCACACAGAAAACAAACACTTACGCACTTTCCTCTTTGAAATTACATGCGGAGTAAACTCGTCGTGCGTCTGAAATGACGCATTTTTTTAAGCCCAAGGGACAAACTTGAAATTAAATGACTCTCCAAATCATCTGTACCAGATTTTTTTGCTCTGATGCAGTATCAGCGATGTATGACGCCCGTGTACCGTGCATCGTGTCGCAGTAACTCAGTGCGCGACGCTGAAAGGCAGACGGTAGCCATTTATCGCGCCATCGCGAGCCGGCGATGACGTCGGCTTCCCGTGGAACAGCGCCATGGATTATAATTTGGTGGACGTGGTACTTTACTTCGAATATGTTATACTACAGACGCTCTGCGGTTTCATCCGCGTAGTTCCCGTTTTCGTGGGAATACGGGGAAAAATATACTTTATGACTCATACAAATAACGTACCTTTCTAATTAGTAAGTTTTTTTTAATCAGTTCAGACATTACTCCCAACAACCTCACAAACTGTTCCCCTTTTGAACACGAGACGGCAATGAACTCAACAGTGAACTTTTGAAATCATCAAAAATCTTAACAATATTTAATGACATAAATAAAATAATTAATTATACTTCTTGTGTGAAGATAACATAAAATGATTTTTGCAAATTCAAAGCAACCCTTTAGAAAACTAGAAAATAACAGAAGTAAAATATTTTTACATAAGTTAAATGTTGTTGATTGCCAAGGCCAAAAAGAAAAAAAATATTATTCATCAACGCTGATAATGTTACATTGTGAAGCAAAATCGTATAGTAAACATATTAATAATAGTAACACAGCAGCTACCAGACGAAAGGCAAAAAATACCATAAACAATCGTTCAGTTACCAATCATAATCGTACATTATACTCATACAAACTTATTAACATATTAAAGTTATTATAATGTATGTAACGTCTAACGTTGCTTACTTACTTAATAGTAACATGCAGAGGGGGAAAACTTAGCGTAATAGACCCTAACGCTGTCAATAAGTCATGTAGCGTATACAATTATACAAAAGATTCACCAGTGTTTGCCAACGGAGTCAGTCATAACGTTTTTATAGGCAGGTTAGAATATGTATTCGATACTCTTAGCATTTATGCATTAAACTGCTGTTTTCCAAGTATTTTTTGATACATGCTCAGGTTCATACCTGAAATTAGTATAATTAAAACTTTTTTATACCAAGTGCCACATCCAAATCCACCGTCAATCCGTTCGCAGCTCCACGTCGCGTCACATAAATCAAGATGAAGGCGATAACAAGCCAGCACTCATAAAGGCAACAACGGGAACGGCTTTACGATTCATAATTGTACTTTATTAAATAACCGCCGCGCTGCATTCTAATGGAATCCTCTGACCGACAAAACCTTCGTGTCGGTATAGAGCAGGCGGGGGACAGAGACTTAATTTTTTTTAACATAGAGTCTGTCACTTCTATGTTTCTATCATAATTCTAGCAAGCCATGGTTTGATAAGCCCACATGCCTGCACTATCGGCTTGACATGCAATAAAACTGATCGTATGTCATGAAGATCGCGACCAATACACGATCAGTTTTATTGGATGTCAAGCCGTTAGCGCCTGGTGGGTGGCTATGTGGTATGCTATTTGAGATACCTACTGAGTACCTACTTATTTTGCCCGCCGCCCGCAGTTGGGTACTTGGTGATATTCTACCCCCGTGTCTCGCAGAGCACGTTAAGCCATCGGTCCCGGTTATTATCATGATCATCCTTATCTCGCCAACCATTGTAGCAGAGTGGTTGGTCGCATCTCCATATCCCCTCTCCTATAAAAAGGGAGGCCTGGGTATGTAGTGGACCGTTAAAAGAAGCTGATAATTATGATATACGACCCGGAACTTCAACTTTGTGCCCCACGATCCGAAGCTACATTTGCTAACTGCACCAACGAGGTATCAAGCAGTCATTATCATCATTATCAACCCATATTCGGGTCACTGCTGAGCTCGAGTCTCCTCTCAGAATGAGAGGGGTTAGGCCAATAGTCCATCACGCTGGCCCAGACTTCACACACGCAGATAATTAAGAAAATTTTCAGATATGCAGGTTTCCTCACATTATTTTCCCTTCGCCGTTTGAGACACGTGATATTTAATTTCTTAAAAATGCACAAAACTGAAAAGTTAGAGGTGCATGCCTCGGACTGTATTCGAACCGGAGGCAGAGGTCATATCCACTGGGCTATCACGTCTCTTACCCAACCAACCAGTAGTCAAGAATAAATATAATTTTACAATAATGTAACAAAGAAATTTTTTAAAATGTTTACACCAACTCAAGGCAATGTGGTTTATTTAATGAAATTACCTTCAGTGCACAACTGCACAGCTAATTACGAAATGTTATAATTACGCTTGTTGCCCAAACGAATGTACTAACACTAGCTCATGAATGTTATTACATTTTGTCTGTGTATATTAATGTGACTAGATAATTTACTGCGTTTGCTAATAATTTATACTTATTTATAACAAAAAAGTACATATTAAATTGAATACTCATAATATAAATAGTTAAAAGCGAGTTGGAAGGTAAAAGTAAAGTCACGCATTTCTTAAGTATATTTCACACTTTTTTAATTTTCTGCTGATTAAGTTGATTTCTGAATTTAAAGAATTTTTATGAGTTTAAGCATAGTTTTGTGCAATTGAAACTGGAGGGTATTAAGTACACACTATATTATAAAGAAGAATTTATTTGATATAAGATTTTATTGTTAGTTTGCATTATGTATAATATTATAACTACTGTACCTATTTGAAACATTCTTTCACTACAAATTACATTTTCAATAAGTAACATAATACGTTGTTAAATAGTAAAATAGACTATATTTTATCCATGTTTTCCCATGGGAATCCGGAATCATTCGGTTGAAACCGCGAAGCGTGGTATTTTATACGCTCATTTTTGTATTTGTAGCATTAGCTTTAGAAGTTTATATAATATTTTATTATGGAAAACAAAACAAAATTATTTTCACATTTTAAAACACATTGTAAACAAAAACACAAGAACTTCAATATTAAGCATTCGCTGTTAACACTAATTCAATCCTAACTTTCAAATTTAAAAGCAATAAAATATCTTTACAAAATAAAAAAACGATTTAGCAACTCTGGCTATATTTGTTACATTGTAAATCCAACTCTATTGTGAAAAGAATTGGGGTTTAATTCCAACAGTGGGTGTTTTGTGATCGTAAATACATCTCCAGGGGCCCATAACTCTGGGTCGCGTGTTGTGGGGTATTATTTTTAAATTATTTATGGTGTAATGAAATAATTCACGTATGGTAATGCCGCGACGAATGGCGGGTTATCACGATATATTGGATGTGCGTTAATTACTAACTCGCTATTTGAAACGTCGCTTGTAACTGGTGTCGCCATGTTGGAGGAACTTGTAGGACTTTCCGCTTAGTATTAAAGCTATTGTGTTTTTATAATATTGAAAACTTACATGAATATTGTCGAAATACGCCTAATTTGTTTCGAATTAACGACGTTGTTAGTCGTAATCTTGTTCATGCGGTATACCTAAAGGAAACTGTGGGCAGCGTGAGCTGAATCGTTTTGGTTTTTATAATATTTATTATTAAAGGTAAAAGCGCCTAGTATACATATTACATAAAAATAATAAAATAGTGCAATTAATTATAAATAATACAATATAAAACTTACATGCTAACTGAGAAGGTTAAAAAACTCTGTCCAGGCGTCCTTTTTTATTATTGTCTTAATGCACAGATAGTCAATAATATGTAAACAAAGGGCTGGGCATCCCGTCACCGTTTCTTTGTTACGCCATAACAAACTAACATTTTCTCACCTTCTCTGGCACAATAATATTTGACGAAACAAATAGTTGCTCTACCCGATGTTACGTGGAATACCATAGCGTATACTTAATAGAGCAATACTTACGCTCAGGGCACGTTAGGAGCACGTCTACAATTAGTTGCCTAAACTACCACATCAGTAACACACTTCTTTAAATTAAGACAGTGTAGAAGAATCCTTGAAATGTGGACACACTACTAACAAAGCTATAAAGAAATTGATAATGCATAGAAATTTTATTATTATAATAATAAAATATCCTAATAGGTAGTCGGATAGCCAATGAGCACTAAAAAAAGAATTCAAAACAGGATACGAAAGAAATAATATTATGTTTATTTTTTAAACGGTTTCTATTTTGAAAAACATGTTTTTCTTATTAATCGACCAAGATAATGTTAATTGTAAGAATTATAAAACTGTAGGAATAATAGAATTATAACTTTATTATTCATTTATAATTTTTATAGTATTTACAGGGAAATACTTTTATTTGGTCGAATGATTTAATTTTTTTATTATAATTAATTAATTATCGCTGATGTTATATAGTCAGCTTCCTTAATTAATTAATATTTAAGGAAGTAACTAATTTGATATCAGTAGTTGAGAAGAAAACTCATTTTATTCTTATTTAGGTATTTATGTTTTGAATATTTGCCTTCTTTTTAACCGATTTCAAAAAAAGGAGGAGGTTCTCAATTCGTTATTGGTGGATTTGTCCTATAAACTACCCCCCCCTGTCGAATCTCATCTTTCTACGTCAAACGGTGTTGTTATTTATTATGCTGTAATACGGATTAATATAAATAATTATTTATTATGTTGTAAAAGATATTTTCGATTACAGTACACTGGGTAATCCGTAGAATAAGTCGTCAAAACTGAATTTTACAACTGGCTTTACAAACCCGAACAAAGGGCCCACCAATCACCCGCAAGTAAGCCCGTCAAGTGTGGGAGGATGACAGTGGGAACAAACGGCGCCGTAACTCACGCCCGCTGCAGGTGTTGCACCACTACAGACCTCGTTGAAATATTGGCCAAAGATTATCTTCCTCGCGATGCCAGACAGTCAAATTACAATTATACCTAAGCAACAATACTTGGTATATTGCAAAAACATTATTTCTCTTGTGAAGACTTAACTTTTTAGATTAGACATAGCAAGACATGGCACATAGCATTGTCTCGCTTCTAATAACAGAGGCAATTAGAATAATACTTATGCAAGATTGTATATAGAGTATTGTAAAAAGATTATGTCCCTCGGGATGACATATAAGACGGTGGGTAAAAGTTGAATTTTTAAAAGGTAAAAATAATTTAATCTATTCGCTTGAGACCGGAACACAGCAATATTTCGTCAAATATAAGTTCGGCGATAGATCTTTCACGGACGAACTCGGGAAAATAATCTTTATTAAAAAAAACATAAGCTAATAAATTCCGACGTAATATCAAGCTTAGATTCCGTGATCACTTAATTGTAACTTGTTGATATATTAACAGCGTGGCAACCTTTCTAAATATTTTATTTCATTTTTAATTCATATTTTATTTTTAGAAATGTTAGAAATGTTATGGTATGAATATGTACATAAAATGTTAATACAATCCAAATCAACGCGAATTCTTTGCATAAAATAAACGTTACATAAAAATTAGTTATGCGTTTACATGTATTTTGCAAGTTCTTAGATAACAATCGCTAAGTCAGAACGCACCCTGCTGTGTTCATTATCTACTTTATTATGCAATATGATAGTCTACTAAATATTATCTACAAGAGTACGCGCCTATTAAAATGAATAGTATGAATTTTATGAGTTTGTGTGCGTATCTGTGAACCATACAACAAATTGAAAACCAGTGTCGCTACTTATAAAATGTGTTTTTTTTTTCTATTATTTACTACCTGTCTTTAATACGAGTAAATTAAATATTATCTATTAATTATTAAGCTCATAAGATATTTTTTATATGAATAATTATTAATGCTGAAAGAAAAACAGTATATTTTATATTCTCGTACAATCGTGTCTAAGTATTCTTCTTATTATAACTATCTATATAATGTAAAACCAATTTAAAAGAATTATTTGATGTAATCCTTTACATTATCAAATACAATTTATTAATTAAGTATTTCATTTATTTGTCGATAATAAACCCAATTGTTTTTTCTAATAATCCTTTATTCGTCATGTGCCGCGTCTGTAAAAAAAATAATCTTTGGTTGAAATATTGCGGCCATCTTGTATTGCGGATTAATTGAAACGTCTGGTGTTAGGCGGCAATTTTAAATTTTAATTATTTATTTATTGAAACCAGACGTTCGCGCTTTATCACCGTGTCAATTGCCCATTGTATACGATTCTATAATTTAGTTTCATTTAAATTTATAATTTTGTAAATTTATATTCATGGAATAAACGTCGAATTGATTAACTGTGTTGGTTAACTTTAATCCACAACATGTTTATATCACAGAATAACAAAATAAACAGACGGAGAACTGTAATCATAAAAAATTAAATTTAAATGCCTGTTTCTGAACGATTTCTGAATAATTTCAAATCAGCATTACACAACTGCTTATTTATTATTTTAAGCTCATTCCTTACGCGTTTTCTTGGATAACCCTCACCCTCCTTCAAATCTGAACTAACTGACTCTATTTAACCGACTTCAAAAAAGAGATTTTTAATTCCTAACACATTCATAATTGTCTAACCTTTATGAATGTGTTCTTTGTACTATTTGTGACCATAATAATGTGATATTTATTTTTGATAAAATGGCATATTATTTTTTATGATCAGCGTTCACTGAGCGACGCCTAAAGTCACTTAGAGTGTAAACAAGAAATAAAAAAAATCTTTATTTATTTAGGAACATATTGCAGTGAATTAACACAGTTACTTTGGCCATGAGATGCCAAGAATATCCAAATTAAAATTATTATCTCTAATCCGACGTACTCAAATCAGTTATTCAGGATATGCCTCTGTGAATATAGATTATTATCACCCACTTAAATATACAATAAAACCCACCTATTAAAGTTACTCATAAATCATTACAGTGATGCGAACATGAACTTTATTGCTTACATGTAATGTATAAAATTGCTTGAACAACTCGATCAGATGTCGGCAATCGTTGGAGTTCAGGTCATAACAATAAATTATATTAGAATCATTATAGCCTACTGTGCTTAACACCTACACACTCGATCTATTTCTGCGCCGTCAATGCTTGTTATCGGGTACATCTGACCCCGCTTATTTTTAAATATTTCATATAAATATTCAATTATTTTGTTTGCTTTTTTTTAATTTAAATTTTTTATTAGTTTTAATTTAATTTAATTTTAAACAATATTTAAATGTAAGATGCTTTACTTTGTAAGAAATTATTTTGGTATTGTCCAGATATATTTGATTATTTATCATAATATTATCATGGGCACAGAAAACATAATGTCATGTCATTATGATTTAAAAACTATATAACTTGTGATCATTACTATTACTATGAATTTACTAAAAGAAAACATCTAAGCTTATATATACAGTATACTACAATATTACTACAGTTCGTTTCGTATAGCATGGTGCAGGTGACAGTTTATTTCGCTCTTGAAAGTTGGCCGAGTTTCGCGATAATAGTATACGTATACGTATAGTAGAGTAGTACGGTGACAGTTGTATTATGGACCTCATAAGGCAACTGTCACCGTACCCATAATACCTGAAAAAACACTATAAGTGTACACTGTTACTAAATGTAAGACATTAATGTATGTTTGGTATTAACATAATATCGGGTCCTTAAGACCTCGTAGCACATGTCAAAGGGTTTTTATAACACTGTGGTTCCCAACCTTCAGCTCGCATTTATGTTTAGGGGCAAATAAACCCAGTTGTAATATAATGTTTATAGTTACAACATGACCTTGTTATCGGTATTGATAGATGGATGAATGTGAAAAAGGTATATTCCATTTGGGGCTCAACTATGGACGAAATTAAAACTAAATTAAATGTAAACCTATAATGGAATGCTGAGGGCATGGTAGCCCGTAGTTCTACGCTTGTTGCTTCTTCGTTTCTTCTAAATAAATACGTTTAATTTTTGTAATCAGTTTTCGAATACAATTAAAACACACAATATGAAAATCAGACAAGCTTGCAATCTACCGGCCATTTTACCGGGTTATTTATTTTTTAGCATCTAAATCCATATAAGGAAAATTGATATGTACCATTGCATTCACTCGTAAAGTCTATAAAACAATAATTATGTATGTAAATTATGGAAAAATGTGTTGAAAGAAACAATTTTAATTGAATCAACGCTCGAGTTACGCTTGATTTACTTCCACTTACGGCAACGACTAAGAAACAATGGAATAACAATGATAAGAAAATTACGTAAAGTGTGTTAACGTCTGTCAATCAATTTACTTAAGCCTATTTAAATTGCCATATCGGGCACAAGTCGATTCATTGATTAGTAGAAGTGCATGTGAACCTTTCATGGTGGTTTTTATCCTGTAAATATACATTATCTTATACTTTTTTATTATTTAATGCCAATTTAACTATTGAGTGCGATCTCACCTGACGTGTGTGACGAATGACGATGCAGTCTAAGATGAAAAACTTACTTGAAAGAGGTACATTTAGTCAATAAACAATAATTACACGAGCGGACGCCCGGGATGCAGCGTATGTGTTAATCCAGCGTAAAATCAATTTCCATTCCAAATTTCAGCCAAATCGGTTCAGTAGTAGCGGCGTTAAAGAGTAACAAACATCCATACTAAGTTTCGCATTTAAAATATTATTAGGATAATATCATAGAATACATAACCACAGAATATAATAGAACATTACATTCGTTTACTAATTAAATTTTTATTAAAAAAAAAAAAGAAAAGGTACCTACTATGAGTGCAGGTACATATTTAGATTAAAGAGCAATGAATGATTTCTATATTTCGAACAACCAAGTATGCTAACAAATAAAGTATGCTAATAAATAAAGTAGACAAAATTCACCGGTTTGTCAAGTTTCATACTCTTTGAAAACTCTATGTTAGCAAAAGTAAGCTACAAATTGATAAACACTGAATATAATGAATGTACATTTTGTAATACAAAAAAGATGTTATTTATAATGATATTTAAAAAGAAAGCCTATAAATAATAAGAACGATAAATAAAAAAAAAACAATTATTGATATTTGAATGATATTTGAATAAATCATAATTATTTGAATAATTCTTAACTTAGTCGTTTCATTTTCACTCTTAATTATTGGGACTTATTAATTATAATTTTATTATGAATTATTTTTTAATAAAGGTATCGTAGTGGAACACACCAACTTTATTATTTATGTTCTGCTGTTATAAATTATGATGAATGCCTTAGAACAAGCTGGCATGCAAACTTACCTATGGGTAACAACAGGGAAAAATTTACCTTATTTTCACCATCATAAGGTTGTATTGAGACTAAACTGTAAATTGGTTTCCCGAGTCATCAACAGTACAACAATATTTAATGTTTTTTAGGGTTCCACACAACAAAATGGAACTCGGAAATATACGATAATTTACTTTTGTAACTGTGTCATATTTATTCTTTACAGTGTTTCGTTTTCGTACTCTTCTTGTCGACATGGTCAACGTTGATATAGATTTCTTGCAGATTCTGCGACTCCTATTGTATCTGTGATAAAAAGTATTCTAAGTTTGTCTGTGTGCGTTAATGTGTGGATATATCTAGCATTTAAAATTGTGGACAAATGGTATTACTTACTACTCTCTTTTTTTTATTTGACGGCCACCATCTTAGGACTACATCATCACTTACCATCAGATGAGATTATAGTCAAAGGCTAACTTGTAAAAAATAAAAATAGAATAAAAAACGCTGTTTTAATCGGGAGGAAACGTATTACTTGTCTCTTTCAGTGACCAAGGTATGCTGTCCTAAATTATAGGCACATGAAGCTTAACATCTGCTGAGATATAGTCTATTCTACGTTACTTGGTGTAGATGTAGTTTTCTTTTGGTAGAATTTTTTTTCTAAATCAGTTCAGTAGAGCCAATATTACCCTCTACAAGCTTACAGACTTTATATCTTTATAATGTAAAGTATAGATTAGCATAAAAAGCTCATGTTTCATTTCGTTACACAGTAGAACAGGGAACCCTCAAAGTACAATTCATTTCGCACTTGGCAACTTTTTATGAGTCCGTAGGCGTGTAATAGTAATTAATAATGTATGGAATATTCATTTTATTGTATGTAAAGAATGAGTGTAGTTAATTAGTCATGTTTCTGAAGTGTAATGAATATTGACTTTGGTGTTTAGTGCCCACGCAACGCGTTGAGTTATGACTTGCTTGCGTAGTTGTGTATTAACACAAATGGGGAACGAACCTGGGTCTTTAGTTTTATGAAAAAATACCACTTGGAAAAATTTTGCGGATTGAGTTTAGGATTCATTATCATTATACTTTGGGTGACCTCTGTACAAAGAGAGGATTTGAAACTTTAACCCACCACGCTGATACAATACAGGACTCTGAGACTTCGTAAAGATCACTGATGATAACCTCGAAATCTCTCGTTCGTATTCAGGATCGAACATCAGACCTATAAACAAAATTCTCAATTCATTGAGCTATCACCGCTTTCCCCACGATTCAACAACTGTGTCAAAACATACGTAACCAAAGATTATTATCAATATCTATAAGCCCCACTTAAATAAACACATTCAGAATCAAATAATTTTAAAGTTATAAAAATCTTCCGGCATAAGAAAAATTGTGTGACACATTTTAATGAATCAATTTCTTATTTTCGCCTCCACATAATTAATAGTCGCCTAATGTCAAATTTATAGTCATTTTATTGCCAGCGACACAAACGAAATGTTAAAACAAATCGTTAAGAAAAACGTTAACAGGTTTCCTTAACGACTTGCGTGTTTGTCATAAGTCCGCAAATCGACAATTAACTCGAATCATGCATAAACATCTCGGAATCGATCGACAACGATGCCGAGACATAATTATAATCGATGGTTTAAATTACAATCGATTTTCACGAAAATCGAATTTGGGACAGTCCATTTGGGTGATTATAATTTATTTTTACGAGCGTATTTTTTAACGATTTATCTTGTTTATGGGCAATAATTTAATATTTAAATGAGTTTCGGGTGATAAAGTGTTTATTTTTATTGTACAATGTGTTTGTGTGTGTGTGGATGATGTTGTGGAGATTTTAATAGATAAATAGATTTGACTGGCCACTGCAGCTACTATTCTTGCCACCATTCCTCATGGGTATGGTGGCAAGAATAGTTCTATAGTTATTAGGATAAGTCTAAGTTTCTTATGTGTATTCTTTCTCAAGAAAAAAAGTTTATTGTAAAAAAAATATCAAATAAAAAATTGGGTTCATTAAAAGATTTGAGGCAACATTACAAAAATGTATGAACATATTGATTGATGATTGTTTATAATTATATAAACTAAATATAATAGTTACCTACTGCAACTGCCAGTACAGTAGTTAAAATGATCGAAGAGATTCTAGGATTGAACTATTTTTCTATTTATAAACAACTAGCCGAATCTCCGTTTAGATCCCGTTCCCGTGAGAATACGGAGATAAAACTCTTACTCTTACAACACCACAAGCTTTCCCTCTTTATTTATACTAATATTATAAAGAGGTAAAATTTGTGTTCATCAAGGGGGTAATCTCTAGATCTACTAAACCGATTTTGTAAATTCTTTTACCACTAGATAGCCACGTTATTTATAAGTGTCATAGGCAATTTTTTATCCCGTATTCTCATAGGA
Source organism: Bicyclus anynana (assembly GCF_947172395.1). Lineage (NCBI taxonomy): Eukaryota > Metazoa > Arthropoda > Insecta > Lepidoptera > Nymphalidae > Bicyclus > Bicyclus anynana. The sequence goes on from NC_069094.1 coordinate 16,547,279, forward strand.
ACTGGAACTACGCGGTTAAAACCGCGGAGAGTCAGCTAGTAATATTAGTATTGATAACATTGTACTTTTTTTTTATTGAGAAAAGAATATAATAAGGAACTTAAGCTAACTTATCCTAATAACTATACCAATCATGCCCAGGCTGATCCTTTGTGCAAAAAATGCGCCAGCCCTTCTGTCACCAGTCGAGGCAACTAGCCGCGGTGAAATGATTCGGTAAAATTTTTTAGCACTGCGACTCCATGGCTCAAGGGTCTCCACGGCAAAAGGTACAAATATGTAACTGAGTGTATAATCAATCTCAAACAAAAATAGTTTCTGTTATACTGATATGCTTTTCATTATGTCTGTCAATTCACTTTTTTTTTTTTTTATTATTTACAAGTTAGCCCTTGACTATACATGATGCAGTCTAAGATGGAAGCGGGCTAACTTGTTAGGAAGATGATGAAAATCCACACTCCGTTCGGTTTCTACACGACATCGTACCGGAACGCTAAATCGCTTGGCGGTACGTCTTTGCCGGTAGGGTGGTAACTAGCCATGGCTGAAGCCTCCCACCAGCCAGACCTGGACCAATTAAGAAAATCTCAATCTGCCCAACTGGGGATCGAACCCAGGACCTCCGTTTTGTAAATCCACCGCGCATACCACTGCACCACGGAGGTCGTCAAACTACTCTACTGTAAGCCAAAAATAACTAAGTATTTTGATACTCTTTTAGACGTGTCAGCATAAAAACTAATAATACACCGTAATGAAGGCAGACAATAAACGGTTTCCAACAAAAAACACGGTTCAAGATCACCGTAACTGCGCGCCCGCATCGTAAATCTGAGTAAGTAGGTGACGGAATACATTACCGCGTTATCGCTACACTTCACCTTCGTGACGAGATATATACATTTTTAATTCAACGTTAAATGTCATAATAAACAATGTGGTGGAAACCCACGCGATGCGTATCTCGAACGGTCTTTGTTAGAATGTTTTGTATTTAGTGTGCGAAAAATAGTCATAATGGGTGCGTTTCTGTAAAATACTATCATATCGCAGTCACACATAGTAATACCAAATAGAAATTTTATTTTTAACCGACTTAAAAAAAGGAGAAGGTTCTGAATTTGACGCATGTGTTTGTTATCTCATAACTTCGTCATTTATTAAACAATTTTGAAAATTCTTTTTTGTTTGAAAGAGTATACTTCCATATTGGTCCCATTTCATTTTCATGAAAATCGGTTCAGTAATTTTGTGTTAAAATCGTAATAATATCGTTAAAATAACTGAAAATACGTCTTTAAAGTCTGTTCCATTTTTATGTTAAGAACATTGTATACTTTAACTGACGATAATGTTGTTTCTAAATGTGAAAATCCGTTGAGAAGTTCCGGAAAATTTCCATAAATTATATTTTAGTCATTATCTCCAAATTTTATTCAAAATCAAGCCATTCATATTAAAGTAAAGTACCTAAACCTAGACATATTAAAATTAACTAATTTTAATATGTCTAGGTTTAGGTACTTTACTGCGGAATTAAAATTAATCAATAATTTAAACTTTATTATAACTTTTACTTTGTATTCCTCTTTTATCTCGTATCCTGCGAAACAACATAAACTTAATTAAGTATGTTTATTTATTTTAAATTAAACACAGAAGAGGATAAATTAAATATAACATAAATTAATGTTGCATTTATCATTTCGTTGTTTCATTATAATTGACATTTAAAATTAATAGATATTGTGCATGCCAATATAATTACTAGTTTACGATACATTGAAATAATGAAAATTACATAATTCTATTAACATAAAGTCAGTAATTAATGTTTTATATACGTGTGAGTGGGTTGTTGTATGTATATTCATATAGACTTAGAAACTACGAGTAATTCCAGACTTTACCCAAAATTAAGTACCTACAGTAGCATTTGCATTTTCAGAGACAGAGGTCCACTGGGTTATCACGGATACAACCGATTAAGATTCCGGAGGCTGTGGGTTCGAATCCGATCCGGGGCATGCACCTCCAACTTTTTGAGTTGCGTTTAAATAAATTAAATATCACGTGTCTCTAACGGTAAAGGAAACCTGCATACCAGAGAATTTTCTTAATTCTCTGCGTGTGTGTCTGCCAATCCGTATTGGACCAGCGTGGTGGACGATTGACCTAACGCCTCTCATTCTGAGAGGAGAGACGAGCTCAGCAGTGAGCCGAATATGGGTTGATAACGATTTGCATTTTGCATAGTTACATACACCTACCTAACTATTATACTTACTACCTTGTAGGTCGAGTAGTTAGCCTATTCCTAGATGCTGAATGACATTACATTTCGGGGTAGGTGTTACGAGTTCCTCAAGTACCTGCGGGTGGTATTTATGTACGTTCATTATTTGTGTTACTAAATTAATTATATCTGTGTCAACTAATTCGTTTTTGAATCATTCAAAAGAGCATGTGAAATATTTAAAAACTTCAAAACAGTTTTTGGGACTTACAAGTAGGTCTAAAATATAATTAGTGAACAAAAAATATCTGTATGCTCTCGCATATACAAACAAATAAATACAAACAATAATATTGTTTGTATTTATATACAAACAAATCGGCTGTAACATTGTTAAGTTTTTTATTCTCTCTGTTGCAAAGTACCAATTTGGTACTTAATAAAATTACGATCTAGCCTACTTATGTGACTAATTAGTGGTTTAACTTTAACCTAAACTTGTAATATATTATTATTATTATATTAAGATAATGTCCTAATTATTATACTATGATAGTGATAATGATAAATAACTTAATCTTAGTCTTTCACTAACTATTACGTCATTGTATCATTTTCATAATGCAATAGATGACTACATACGCGTTAATAAATCTACCAACAAAAAATCTAAAAACAACTTTACCCACACCATGTTCCAATGTAAATGGCACACAATACAACGCGGTCGTTAAAAAACTGATTATAAAATCCATTATTTGAACACAGCGTTTTATATGCAAATATTTACATATGTGCATATTAATGTTAACTTATCTATGTATGAATGCTATGAAACGGTCTATTGCTGGTTGTTTCTATTTCCTGCTGTCATTAACTGCTACAATGTATGCTTGTAGCTCAGGTGCTACACATGGACGAGATAACATTGTATTTGCTTCCAAATGTGGAAGTTATAAATTAATGATAATTATTTTGGCAATTTTATTTTAGAACTATATATATTTGATAACTATTATATATTTGATACATTTAATTATGCAAGTGGAAGGTTAAAGAAGATGGTTAGAGAGTTTAAAAGAGAATTTATGAGTTAAAGGAGGAAATTATAATTTGATGGTTGAAGCAAATGGAAGAGATTTACATATGACACGCTCTACTTAATTGGGATTAGGTAAAAGATATGATTATGACATTATTAATAACAGTATGATAAGCTAGCCGACGCTCCGCGGTTTTAACCGCGTTCTTCCCGTTTCCATGGAACTACGGGGGATAAAATATAGCTATGTCACTCACAAATGAACTTACTTTCTATTGGTAAAAAAAATTAAAAAACATAAGAACTAATTCCACAATCAAAAAATAAAATGAGAATACCATAATTAATTATTGTTTTATTAAATAAAATAAATAAAAATAAAATAAAAAGCCTTTTATTTCGCACAATAAATAAATGATACATAGTGAATTTATAGTAGATAATATGTAGAACTAGGTTAATAATATTGTACGTTATAATTTTTTTACAAAACGAAAAAAAATTCAATTTTTAAATTTTCGTACATTCTCAAGTAAGTTACTTTAATATAAGTATATAAAGTTTTAAAAAAGTCCTTGTTTTATTACGAAATATAAAAGATTTATAAATTTTGTGTTAAAACTTGCGAACCCAGTCAAGCTTCGCTTTGACAGTTACGCAAGTTACCAATCGCAAGTAAGTTATCGTCAACAAACCGAGTTTTGAGCCGCTTATTTTACGAGTATGAGATAATAATTTTGACAATATATTTATTTAAATTTTTGAATATTTATGTATCGATTACATCTTTTAGCCCACAATACCTTATAGACCTTCGATATAATTTAAAGATGCGCCAAGTGATAAAGCTGTTTCCCTGAAAGTTATTCTTTTGTTTAGGGAGCACAAAGAAAATGGAATTCCTCAAAACACAGTCTGGCACGTTAACAAACATTGTAAAGCTACACAAAGCATTGTAATAAAGTATAGTATAATTATTTTTCGTGTCTCGACCTCGTTTCGTAATTGTACAGGCGTCGCAATAAAACGCAAGCGTTAGTGATTAATTAAGTGCCCATAAATATTTATAAAGTTAATTAAATATGTACATACACATAGCGAGGTGGAAAATGTGTATGTCCGACTAATATATTATTTATTATAAATTACAATAATGGTTTTATTTTAATTTTAATTTGTTTATATTGTAAAAACTCAGCATAATTTAAGAAATTCATATTAATATATTTAATTTTATTTTATATACTGTTGTTTTTGTGGAACGTTAATTTTTTTAGCCATATAAATAAGGCTATGTTGACTATAATGCACTACATATTACGTTTATCCATACACCTTTCATGAAGGGTTACAAGCAGAAGTTTCCATTATCTTCCTTCAGCCCTAACTCCTTCATGTTCTTAAGAACTCTCTCTTCCCTTCATAAGATTATTCATGGTAAGGCTTTTTCACGACACGTCTTCTTCATCGGGTCACATGACCGCACCATCACAGCCTGGAGTCTTTTGATATATTTTATCAGCTATTTCTGCGATATTTAAGCTGCTTGAATGAATGCAACTGTTAAGTTTCTTACCGGCTCTTCTCAGAAACTGCCTTCCGAACCGGTGGTAGAGTTTTTACAAATTGCCTCAACCGTCCATACTAAAATGTTTGTAAACTAAGCCCTCATTCGCACGTGAGTTTTTTAACGGACGTTAAAAAGCGTTCAAATATAACAAATGCATTACCAAGTATGTGTTCACACGACAGCGTTTTTAGGCAGTGCATTTTCATTTTTGGTCGTTCGAAATAAATAATTAAAGATTTAGGATTTCATTCAGAAATCTCGAATCCACGACCTCTCTCATGCAAATCACAGTATTAACAACTGCGCGAAAGAGATCATTAAGATACTTACTTAATTTCTGGTCTTGTGCTACCTACAGTATATATTTGCGCGAGCAAAGTCATCTTAAACATTAGCCTTAACAAACGAAATTTTTTCGTTATGATTTATAGCTTTTACATTATAAATGGTTGGAAATAATTATGTACTATAAAAGTTTAGGTACTAAGCTCACAATGATTTATTGGATAATTAATAGTTTGAAGGATGTTTCGTATTATAAATTTTATATTTTTTATATTCTCAAATTATAATGTGTGTTTTCAGAATAGACACGAGTAGTTTATGACTTTATAATAACTTTGACATGAGAATCAATTAGGAATTGCGTGTATCGTTTTAATAAATGTAACATTTTTGTCTTTACTTTAGTTGCCTTAATTACAGAATGCTTTAGTTGGACATATATGGAAACACATTGAAGGACGTGTTTCTTGTATTCTCAAGCGTAATTTCTCTGTTTTAAGTAATGTTTTAATTAATACTTAGCATCAGGTAAAAAACCAAAAAAACAGCTACTTGTTCTAAAAAGCCAAAGGTCATCATCATCATCTTCATCAGTTAACATCAATCATCAGCACAACTCAAGATCAGGCATCCCATAAATATAGCTCAGACCCACCATGCTGCTTCAATGCGAATTGGTGCGCGTAAGGGTGATAATATTAAATTATTATTTGACGGCCATTTTCAAATGATAATCTTAATGACGCTTTGACGCGTTTTCCGAGGCACTTTTCCCCACTCAGAGCTCATAATTTCTCAGAAGAATAAAGCTCAATGAAATAATATAGACAAACCTAGGATCTCGTGATCCAAAACCATATAGACTAACCAATAGACAAACGAGTCAGTTAAACCAAAGGTACATTCAACATAATGTGTCAAACCGAATTGGCCGGTGGGCGACCAGCACAATGTCAACTGATAAGAAACCTCAATCAAATAAGAATGTAAGCAATCAATCAAGCCAGTGACACTTCGATAGTGGCGTTTCAATATAAACTACTGCGAGCGTGATAACAAACTAATTAATGATACATAGTTCAAGAGCGAGTGCACCAAACAGCAGACAAGGTGACTCAATTCCGCTTCACTCTTGACACGAACATTTATTGCGATAAAGTGAACTGCGTCATTTTGTATATCATTAGAAAGACTGTGGTGTTTTGAAGTGGTTACAAGAGGCATACGTGATGCAGTATTTTTTTATTTTATTTAATGAAAAGTTAACCTGCAATGTCAACTGGAAGGCTATTCCGTAACGCTGTTTTGTATAACTCGCAAGTGCCAGTTCCGAAGTCTTCTATCTTTCTCATTCTATAGTATTGTGTTAGACTGAGAGAGATAGAGGTGAATTCGACACTCGCACTTGCGAGTTATACAAAAAGTCGTTACAGAATAATCCTGCTGATGTTACAATCTTAGTCTACCCACATTTCTGACGGTTTCTACGCAGCATCGTACTGCAACGCTAAATCGCTTGGCGGTACGTCTTTGCAGGTAAGCCACCACCGATGCCTACCACCGGACAAAAAGGTGACCGCTGGCTATTAATGATGTTGACGAAATAGTTTACTTTAATAGGTACAGTCTTGCTTTAAGTATGAGTAAGTTGAGCAACTAGTTGCTCTACTCTATTGCTTTGCTATTGAGATACTTACTTACTATTTATTAGAACCAAGGCACTTTTGAATATTCGTAACTTGAATTTTAATTTCCGACTTTACTTATTACCACAAACAACATAACCTGACGATTTTTATGTATTCAATATCAATCCTACCTGATTGTAAACGAAGACGAACTCCTAGAAATAAATAAATTCTGAATTTGAATTTATAGAGTGTTTCTGTGTGTGTTTCTTCACACGTAAGTTAAAGCGTAAGAACTAAAAAGCTAGTAATTAAGTGTACGTAATAATTATAATTAAATACTTCGAGGCATTTGTAAGGGAAGCTTGCAAAACTTACGTCACCACACAAAGTGAGCCCCGACAACGCTATAAACATAACTGCCATTTACAATAATTAATAACCTGTATCGGCAATATAAAATCTAAATGAGAGGCGAATAAAGCGATAAATTGCTAATTTACAACCGACTGGAGCAATAAAGTCTCACGAAACTACCTGCCCTACTAAGATATACTGAGACTTATCAACATTTTATAATTGTTCTCTAAATTATATTCATTTAATCGTCAGTGATATGAGTATAACTCGAGCCGTGATAGCCCAGTGGATATGACCTCTGTCTCCGGACAGAAGATAAGATGCTGTGCTAAGGTCATTGCAGAGATGCCGAAATGATTACAGGTATATCCAAGCTTTGAAGTGCTTGTACGAAAACGCCACTATGTCAGTCCGTATTCAGGATCAGGGGGCGTAGGTTCAAATCTGGTCCGATTCATCCCCAACTTTTTGATTATGTGCATTTCAAGAAATTAAATATCACTTGTCTCAAACGGTGAAGGAAAAACTTCCTGCATACCTGATATCTTAATTCTCCTTGTATGTGAAGTCTGCCAATCTGCATTGGGTCAATCAATCCCATCTAGCATGGTGGCCTATTGGCCTAACCCCTCTCTCATTCTAAGAGGAGACTCGTGGTCAGCAGTGAGCCGAATATAGGTTGATAAATGAATTATATAAATCCTTTGGCGAAAAGAATATCTTAGCTTTTCCTGGATTAAATTGCTACCAGGTCAGTTAAAAAGTTACTTTGTTACTGACATCCAAAGAAAAAAAATAATGATTATTTTAATATAATTCTGAAATTTGAACAAAAAAACTATTTTTTAATATATTCAAGTGCAATTGTGTGGTAATGTCGCCGGGCGGTATTTGAATGTCATTTGAATTTTTATTCACCGTATTACAATGAATTTTTTACTTCTCCGCATAACAAGAAGTTTTGCCTAACTTTGGAGCACATTATACCTGCTACATACAAACATATATTCTAATAACATGTTTACATTAACTTTATTGAAGGGTTATAAATCCAAAGGACTTTTGAATAATCTTACTACGTCATGGTATGACGTATATGATGGTTTAAAATTGTGACAAGTATTATACGCTCACTTTATAAGGTACTTTTATATGATTCTAAACTAAATAGGTAAGCCTAAAAAGTCAAAGATGATTTGAATTTACTTTAATTTGAAAGAGAAAACACTTAAAATCTTTATCATTTTAAAAATTTAAAAGAAACATCATTCAATTACATAGATACACACCCGTTTTTATTGGTTATTAATTTCTAACAATGTAAATCTCAGGAATTACTGGTCCGATTTGAAAAATCTTTCAGTGTTAGATAGTCCATTTATCAAGGAAGGCTTTATATTATCTCCGTATTCTTACGGGAACGGGAACCACGCGACTGAAACCACGCAGCGTGAGCTAGCCTATACTAAAATATAAATTACTTACAAGGTGCTGGATGGACCGGAAAGCGCAGTGTTTATCACAGCGGGTTGCAGGGAGGCGCTGGATGCTGGCAGCTCGAGACCGTTGGAAGTTCGTTGTTTGGAAGTCCATGTAAGAGGCCTATGTCCAGCAGTGGACGTCCATCGTATAATGATGATGATGATGTACATTTTATAGAGGTTAAATATTGTAGTGTTGGAAGTGTGATCCCTGGATCTACTGAACCGATTTTGAAAATTCTTGTACCTTTATCTTTTATTCTTGTAATTCTTGTACTAAAAAGCCACGTTATTTGTGAGTATCACACGGGAACGGGAACTACGCGGGGCGTCAGATAATAATATCATTAATCACAATAGAGCATCAATGACTAACCGGAATTTTATTCGGTGTTTAATTTACCTAATACGAGTATGTCAATAACAATTTTTTCTTAAGTTAGTTGTCAAGATTTATGTCAGCTCGTTTGACTGACAGTTACAGGCAACGAACAACGTCGGTATGTCAGCGATTTCGCGCCGCCGCTACCAGTGGAGGCTTTTAAGGATTTGCTCGTAATATTTCAACTTCGCCGCAATAAATAATAACGCAGTAACTTGCAAACAGGTGGAGTTTTAATAATTCTGACAATTCATCCTACTAATGTCATAAAGTGTTTGTTTATTTAACGCCGATACTACTAAGCGATTTGGCTGAAATTTGGAATGGAAATAGATTTTTACCTGGATTAACACATACTTTACTACTTTTCATCCCGGAAATATCCATGGTTTCCGCGGAATTTGTGAAAAACTGAATTCCACGCGGACGAAAACGCAGGCGTCCGCTAGTAGACAATATAGTATATAGATAATTTAAAATGTTGTGTACGCTCATACAAATTAAATTTCTTTTAAACACATTTTTATTTTGTTTTGTATTTTGTAACTGGCTATCAGATGTTAATGATAATGACCGTAACCTAAAGATAAATGAATTCTCCGAGGCATAGGACTGTAATGCCTACTTCTGAATTGATATTACGAGTAATTACTGAAAAGGAGGAAAAAAAAGCTCAGTATTTCATAACCTATTCGTACATAGGACCTAGTGATCCTAAGCGAATCGAAGTTTAGTTTGTTTTATAAGTTAATAACGTTTTTTTGTTGATCCGCAAAAACAGTTCATCATCATCATCATTATCAGCCGATGGACGTCTACTGCTGGGCATGGGCCTCTTTTATGGACTTCCACGGTCTCGAACCACCAGCATTAAGCGGCTTCCTTCAACTCGCTTGATGTCTTCGGTGCACCTAGTGGGCGGTCGACCAACACTGCGCTTTTCTGTGCGGGGCGCCATTCTAACACCTTGGGACCCCATCGTCTATCGTCTCTCTTCCAACTATGTGGCCTACCCATTGCCACTTCAGCTCCGCGATTCGCTGAGCTATGTCAGTGACTTTGGTTCGTCTGGGGATCTCCTCATTCCTGATTCGATCACGCAGAGAAACTCCAAGCATAGCTCGCTCCATCGCCACTGAGTGACTTTGAGCCTTCTAATAAAAAAACAGTTATAACGTTTTATTTAACTTACACCATAAACGTGAGTCGTTCTGTCTCATGGAAACGGATTAAACGGCAGTTAAGCAGTTATTTTATTGCACGAGAAACACATTTTACTGCTTGTTTCTACATTCTATTACCGAGTTGAATTTGTTGGGCGATTGCGTTTTTGTTGCAATTATGGCATACCGTTACACCGTGGAATTGCTGTCGTTTCATCCAATATGGACTTTTATATCCTGCGAATAAATCAATACGTGTGTAAGAAGGGATTATCGTCCATAATTACCTATAATAAAGAGTGTTTTATTGCTAGTAGAAGGAATGGGAATGGATAGTTAGATAGATGATTGATTGTAATGTAAAATTATCGTGTGAAAAATAACCAAGCTGAGCTCTGAGATAAAGGTAGAGCAGTGTTCTGAGATAACAATCTCAGAATACGTTTTACAGTGCGCTACCTTATAGAAGGTTTACAATAAAAGAATAATTTTACATCAGCGTTTTTGGTACTGGCTAGTATGTGCCCTTCTGGTATTCGATTACGTGTCACTAAAAAAATACTACGTCATTTCTATTCACAAGCAAACAAATTTCAAGTTTGATAGGATTTACAGATTGGATTATTTTCTAACTGGTAATATTAATAAAAAAAATATTCTATAAATAAAATACAATATAAGTGAACAATTTAAAAGTTTTATCATGGACGCACTTTGACTTCAAAAGTAGTTAATTAATTAGTAACGTATGAATAACCTCTCTACTCATCGCTATTTGTACTCCAACGCTCTAAGAATAGTACATTTAATGTAGGTACTAATCTTAAAGGGTTGGAGTCCAACCTTATAAAATAACCATGCCTCTCCTCATAAGACCACACGGTCTTGTACTTTGATAGAAATCATATCGTTGAAAAGTCTTCTCCTCCAAAAGGAGATAACATGTAGCTTTCTGTATCGGATGTAATAAAGTACAAAATGTTCAATCAAGTGCTTATTAACCTCAAGCGAATGTAACACTTATGACTTCCAATTTAAGTAATAAAATCGTTTGCATACAAATAAATGTTTTTCTAATACATCGAGATAAGAATATAGCCATAAAGATTGTTGGCAAGTCGGTTTGTAAATTTAAAGAGAAATGTTGTTTCTTGCGGACACTTTCCAATCGCTATCGATTGACTCTTAACGCCAGGTTCTTACACTTGAGCACATTTCACACAAAGAAAATTTATACATTTTACTGAAAATTGATAATAAATAATGAATAGTTAAAAAAACTAAAAAAACACGCTTGATACCCATTTGGGGTGCATTTCAAATAGCCTATCCGCCATATTAGATTTAAGTCACGTGACTATTTTTTTGGTATTTCTGACAGCAAACCCTTTTATTTGATATCTATATTATGAGGGTGGATTTCAAAAAGCCAGTCCGCCATCTTGGGGAGGCCGCCATATTGGATTTGTAATGACGTTTCTTAGCTAGTCATGTATTGTCATCAGAACTCAGAGCGTGTGCAAAATTTCATCCTAATCGAAGACCGGGAAGTGGGACAAATTAAGATTCCAAGATTTTCTTACATGCATAGTTACAAGTGAAGCTAATAATAAAAGAAAATTTTCACAGCACAAAGAAGTTAGTAAGTTTTCAATAGTAGAAGAAAATGTCTGGTTATAAAGAACGTGCCCTTAAGATGTCTAATCCAATGTATGCGAGAGAAAACCTTTACTTATTAGCTAATTTGTAAGCAAATTAAGTAAATATTGTGTTGATGTTTTATGTTATATTTAAAACTAGCGGACGCCCGCGTCTTCGTCCACGTCAAATTCAGTTTTTCACAAATCCCGTGGGTAACATCGAATTTTCCGGGATAAAAAGTAGCTCATATATTGCAGTGAAAGTCCCATTAAAATCCTATTAATATTACGAACGTGAAAGTTTGTATGGATATTTGTATAGAATATGTTTGTTTGGATGTTTGTTATTCTTTAACGCCACAACTACAGAACCGTTTTGGCTGAAATTTAGAATGGAAATAGATTTTACTCTGGATTAAAACATAGACTTTACATCCCGGAAATATCCATGGTCGCCGAGGGATTTGTAAAAAACTAAATTTCAAATCAGTCAAAAAAGATTTAGCCGTTCCAGAGATTAGCCCGGATTAGCAGAAAGACAGACAGACGAAGTTTATAACAAGCACATATGTGACGTAATCACGGAATTAAATAAAAGCATTAGTTAGCTTTTTAACCGACTTCAAAAAAGGACGTCGTCAAACGTTTTCTTAATGTGGTGTATAGAGCTCTAAGCACTTGATAAAACACAGTAATTAAAGTTTCTGTCTACGATTTCAACTCACAGGCAGACACTTCAATTTTATTTATATATTGATGTCTTTTATTGACATTATATATTTTATTTATTGACATTATTAATTTTACACTACACAATTATACACGACATTAGTGTATAGAGATATTAAAAGACTTGTGTAAGTAAGGCATTCCGTAGGACGTATTGGTATCATGTCATTCATTTCAATTTGTCGAATATTTTTACATTTTTAAATCGTAGTTGTATTAAACTTAAAAATAAGTATAGACAGACAGAGGAAAAAACAAAAAATATGTTCAATTTAATCAACGTTTTTAAAGTATTTTCAATGTACAGAATTTGACCTGTTAGTTTTATCATAAGTATATTTATTCCAAGATGCTGGATATTCCACTGATAAATAAATCCTGGTGCGCCATACTTAAAATACGTAGCAAACCAGACAATATTACGCTTATAGCGGGCACTGTGTTGTATACAAGCTCCTTATGTAACATGGTGTTGCTTTTAAACGGCACAGTAAGCTGCATCATTACTAAGTATACGGCATCTGTTGTACGTACGCTTTACCAGTAAATAGTAATGTGCAAGCTCCTTCCTTCCAAATAACTCATTTAAGTAAAAAAAGTTTAAGCTAATTTTTCTGAGTGTCCATATGTATATTATGAAAATAATATACATATGGACACTCTTTATAGGAAAATAGTGTCAAGACCCACTACGCTGCTCCAATGTGAGTTTAGAGCTGTACGTATACGTCATAATAAAGCTCAGCTATTATATAAGCTTTAGTATATACAACCCGCATAATACATAAAACAGCTGTTAATATTTGCCATTAATATAAAATTATCATATCCCGCTACGGCAAGCAGTTAAGTTAAGCAACACTATTTGAGCATACTTTAGTTGCGAATTATATATTAACGGCTAGTTTACATTTGTCCAGTGCACCAGTGGTAGTTTAGTACAAAAGCTGTTAGTGAAAGAACTTACCTGGGAAAGAACTACCGCCGAGTTTATATATTTTCACCCCGTTATATTTATTATTATTTTAAAGATTATTATTTGACTATTGGTTTTTAATTGATTGAACAGTAACGGAAGTTATGTATTGAATTTGCCTATGTATACATATCTCATCATTTAGAAACAAGAGGAATGTGTACTGTGCAGTGTACATTAAAACTGACTCGATTTTCAAGACGCTAAGAATATAATGTACATTATAAATATGTATATATATGTAATTCAATACAAATAAAACATAAAAATATACGTTTATTTGTATGTTGGATTTCAGAATTTTTAAAAGAAGATACAATTTTTTATAGAACTTGGTTTAATGAATCCAACTAATATGAATAAATATAATTATTAAAAAAATACTTAATATAATTATTTAATCATCGCTTTAAAAATTATAATAATCACTCCCAATTGTTAATTAACATATTCGTCCATTCCAGGATAGTGCTACAATAAAGTAACTTGCGCGAGTCACAGACGCAGTGTAAACACGCTGCAAGTAACGCAATTTGCACATATTTCAGTTGCAAATAATATTTTATGGCGCGCCGTGTTTAATTGCGAATGAATTATGAATATTTACTGGGTGTCATTTAGATGTCACTGCTTTGTGGTGTGGTTCAATGTAGCAAGCGGAGCGATTGATCATAATTATCTTCACTAATATTATTCAAGATTAGATTTTTTGTTTATTATAATATAACTCACAAACTACTCGAGCTAATTCTAAAAGCTACACCATTGTCCAGTACTTGTAAATTAAGCCTAATTGAAATAAATGAATTTTGAAGAAGCTGTATTGGGTATAAAAAACTATGAAAACCTTTGGAGGTGGGGTGGCTTTAAATTGTGGAGTTTACGTGAAACCGTATCCAATTATTTTTTGGTTAGTTTCAAATTAAAGCAGAATACTAGTACTAATTAACCAAAAATGTTACTTATAAATAATTAAACTTGAAAAATATCCCCACTTAAGTAATTTCACTCATAAATTCTACAGAAAAAGTAATCAGAAGTTTTTTTTTATCAAGTATATGACAAATTAAAGTTCTGTACTGCGATGTCACTTGTTAAGTGACGAATTCTATTTATACTTCTGACCGTTTCTACCTGGCATCGTACCGGAACGCTAAATCGCTCGCTGGCACGTTTTTGCCCGTTGGGTGGTAATTAGCCACGGCCGAAGTCTACTATCAGACCAGACCTGAGCCAATGTAGGAAATATCAACTATCAGTTACTCTTTCACCAAACAACTAAATAACGAAATTGACATAATGCTGTTACTTTGTAGAAAACGTTAGAAAAGTTGTTACTTTTTATAGAAAATGTCGTGCAAATTTATAAGTAAATGTAAAAATTTATTTCCTGAATTATTAGTTAATATGTTTTTTATGTTAATCATTTAATCAAAATATATGTATACATACCAGCTAACGTTGCGTGGTTTCGCCCGCGTGGTTCCCGTTCCCATAAGAATACGGGAACAAAATATAGCCTTCCTCAATAAATGGGATATCTAACACTAAAAGAATTTTTCAAATCGAACTTGAGATTTCCTGAGATTAGCGCGTTCAAACAAACATACTCTTAAACTTACTAATATTAGTACAGATAAAGATAATAATAAATCACGTCATATCATAATTATAAAATTTAAACTTCATTGATTAAAATATTCTATATTCGCTACCTCTTATAACTTTCACCGTCGACAACTTTGATTTAAGAAAAACGAACCTAGTTAACCGGCATTAAAGTTCACATTTGTGCAATATCTGGAGATGCTGAATTAGACCGGAATATATCAAAAGTGTCAGTTGATACGTTTGCCTCGATCCGTCAAGATTAAAGCCAGCGCATATTAGAATACTGTCATTTCGGCATTATAAATCACCAGCTTTTGCACGTGACTTCTCTCGCGTACAAAAGTTATTTTACTAACCTACGGTGTCAGTACTTTAGTCTGGAATTTGACAATGTTTGTAGGTCTGCTGCATAAAAACCTATAATTTGCAGTCGTATACGCTAGGAGAAGTTATAAAATCATTATAATTAACCTCTTCTTAATGGCCCAGGGCTTTTCTTCTAATACAGGAGAGGATCTGTAGCTTAAACCATGCTGCTCCAATAGGAATTTATGGGCTAATAAATAATGTTTGACTTCATAACTATCACTAGCCAATGTTAATTATAATAATGAGGACCGACGCCTTAACGTTAACTCCGAGGCACGAGAGTTTTACAGCACCATTTTCACTTTTCAAATGTTTGAGTTGTTGTTGTTTGTAGGTGGCTGAGAATTTCCTAGGTGAAAGAATATTCTTCTTCATAGCCTGAACCAAGACCCGCAACCAGAAACTAGTGGAAGAAGAAAAGAGGAGGGAGGCAACATAAAATATAGACAAAAGTGTTACCAAATTTAGGCTGAGAAGGCGCACGGCTAGCAGGGTGACAGGAAGGGTTTTAGCTGGTAAGATTCCTAGGATTTCCCCTCATGAAAAAAAAAAACTTGTGAGCCGAAGCCACATAGGCTGAGTCAATGAGGTAGGCTAGTGCCTCTACGAATATTGACGGATATGAAATGAGGCAGACTAGTGTCTCTATTAACTGACATGACTACTATTTGTCACACACTGCTTAGCTAGCAGCACTCGATAGGCTAAACCCAAATCATTGACTTGTCTTTTTTTTTATTATTTACAAGTGAACCTTGGACAACAATCTCACCTGATTGTAAGTGATGGTGCAATCTAAGATGGAAACGGGCTAACTTACGAGGAGGAGGATGAAAATCCAAACCCTTCTCGGTTTCTACACGGTATGGTCTTTGCCGGTAGGGTGGAACTAGCCACAGCCGAAGCTTCCCACCAGCCAAACCAGAATTGTCTCTATAGTTTGGAGTGAAACACGTTATTGCTATTAAAATTTGTATTCTCGGGGTCGTATTTATTAAGCGTAGGCATCGTATCCGTAACCCACGGCCCCCGCTCCGTGGATATAGATTTATATTGACGTATTTATGGGTCACGACTCAATAAACAATTACTTCATTATACCACAACTCCCCGCTGTTAATCGAATGTTAAATCTATTCATTTTAACGACGTTTTGTTGTATTGAATAGAAGTAGGCGTGATTTAGCGGGAATTAATTATGTAAGAATATTGAAAAGTCAGCATATCGCTGTTTAAAAAACTCAGGCTCGATTTCTATGTTCAAGATTTACATATAAATTAAGACTCGTTGATACATATGTTATTTTACATTATTATAGTGTTATGATGAAGATACATTCATTATCTTGATTTTTCCAACCGAAAAACGGGTTTTTACTTAGTATTTGAAGTAGTCTTTAAAACAAGCAATAAAATGAAAATCCGGAATCTCCTTATATTTTGGGACACAGTTAAAAATACGATGTTGCAACCGATGTAAGTATTTTTAATTTAGACAATAGGTACTAGTAACTAAATCATTTTAATACAGTAATTAAATCCTACAACATAATACCTAACAGTCCATACATGTTTGAAATCAATACCTAATTAATACAAAATATGCAATTAATATTTATTAATAAACGTGCGGCCGGTGTCGAGTATCGCAAATGCATATTAATTACAAATATCTGTCTATTAATTTTAATAGGCTTTAACTAGTATATGGCAGAGACTTCGTCCGCATGGGATTATTATTATCATCATCATCATTATCAGCCGATGGACGTAAACTGCTGGACATGCGGGGTCGACCAACACTGCAATTTGTGCGGGTGCGTAGTTCCACCTTTGAATGCCAACGTCCATCGGCTCTTTGAACTATATGCCCCTTATTATCAGCCGATGGATGGACATGTAGGGTCGACCAACACTACGATTTCCGGTGCGAGATCGTAGTTTCACCTTGGACGCCAACGTCCATCGGCTCTTTGAACTATATGCCCCTTATTATCAGCCGATGGATGGATATGTAGGGTCGACCAACACTACGATTTCCGGTGCGAGATCGTAGTTTCACCTTGGACGCCAACGTCCATCGGCTCTTTGAACTATATGCCCCGCCCATTGCCACTTAAGCTTCACGACTCGCTGTGCTTTGTCGGTCACTTTGAGGATCCACCAATTTCTGATTCATTCACTTAAAGATACTTGGAGTATCGCCCGCTGAGTAACTTCTTATGAGCCTTCTTATGGGCCCATGGACAACGACCGAGTCTTGGTTCATGCAGAATTCAAAAAGACGATTAAGAAACGATTAAGAAGAAAGACGTTTCAAACGCAGCGGTTGGACCGCGCGTTTGGAACGCTTGACACGCTACAGTGAAATCGCGTGCATTGAAAGTCGTGTAAACATGTCCGACGATTAATGTCTTATCGTTTCGCATCCGAGATATACAACCATGTCACAGATCGGACATTATTTACATCACTATCTAATAATTTAGATAGTGTAGATAGATGTTATATTTATGTATAGATAGATGATAGACGATAGATTCATGTTGTATTTTAATACAATGATTGATCTCGCTTAACCGTTATAGAAAATTTTCATTAAGTTTATTTTACGATGCAGAAATAAATAAAAACACCTACAGTTAATACATGGAGATCTTTCTTATATTTTCATCAAATTTTATAATATGAAAATGATTTTCAACTTATTTTCTTTAATTTTAGTATTTTCCTCTTGATTCTGCCACCATGCAACAACGCTTTTTTCTTCGCTATAGGTATTTACATATTGATAAATACATATAGATGATTAGACTTATTATGTTAACTTTTACTTAAATTTAATGCCATACGCTTATAAATTCAGGAGTTGCTACAATTAGGTAAGTTAATCGAAAATTTTAGCACCACATTATTGTGATATATGTATAATTTTTTGTAATACTGCAAAATGTAATACATTTGGCTTTTGGGTTTATCTGATGGTAAGAAATGGAAATCTATAAACAGTAAAACTTCACATGTTCATATTTCTTCAAAGTATTAGTATTCGTGTCCTGATTCGTGGCTGTAACACCTGATTTTCAAACCGAAAAACAGTGTAACACTGTTATGTGGTAGAGATAAGCAAGACGGTAGCATCCCTGGACAAACCCTGTCCCAAAAAGCTCTACCACTAGCTCGACTAAATGCAATTGCCGCTCTAATCAATGTGTAAATATCTGTGTACGTCCGACGATTAATGTGTTAGCATCGTTTCGCACGCAACTATAATTAATGGATGATTTGTGTTAAACGGCGCGGTGTACCAATAATGTTGGGCTCACGTGTACGTTACGTACAACTTGACAGCCCAATATTTACTATATCATTATTTGTTTTAATTATTTTTCTTCATTTATACTATCACCCTCAGCCAGCCAACTACATGGCTGATCACTCACGTTATAAGACAGAAAATTTGGAGCTTAAATCCTTGATTTAAAGTGATAATGTTTGACTCGATTTGATGATGATGATCAGACGCCATTTACTAAGAAAGCGTGTCCAATCTTTTACCTCATAACTGCATTCCTCGTCGATATCAAACCATATTCGGCTCACTACTGAGCTCGAGTCTCCTCTCAGAATGAGAGGGATTAGGCCTTAGTCCACCACGCTGGCCAAATGCGGATTGGCAGACTTCACACACGCAGATAATTAAGAAAATTCTCTGGTATGCAGGTTTCCTCACGATGTTTTCCTTCACCGTTTGAGACACTTGTCTCATATTTAATTTCTTTAAATGCACACAACTGAAAAGTTGGAGGTGCATGCCCGGGACCGGATTCGAACCCACATCCTCCGGAATCGGAGACAGAGGTCATATCCACTGGGCTATCACGGCTTAATTGCATTCCTCACGCATTATTATAGTCAAACTCAAGCCTATTAATGTACCTACCTACCTACTCTTCTAGGCACGGCAGTAAGTAGTTTATACATCACGATTCCCGATGAACTTACATGAAATAAACGAATTTGGACAAAACTCAAATTCCGGTTACAATTCAACACACACACAGTGTTCGTTCATCATAATTATAAAAAGCTAAAATGATACAAAGTTGCAGTAATAAACTAGTATATACATGCCTACTCAACTGAATTGAAATGTGTTTTTATAGCACTCGAACATGCAACATTGTGATACACAATAATTACCAGGAATTACATTACACTTGTCAATGTGTAATGTATTTTTAATAATTATTTTTTTTAATTATACTTGTCGCATAATGAAATCTATTTTATAGTAAGCTGTGTGTCCACAAGGCTTAAAGACTTGTAAGATATTGTAGATTGATCTACCTTGAGTAATATTAGACACGTGATTTCCGTTTCCGTAAGAATACGGAGATAATATTCCTCGATAAATGGGCTATCTAAGGTTTCATTTACACGAGCGGCAACTCTACCGACGACTGCAGTCAGCGACGTCTCGGCGGCAGCCAACGGCAGTCGACTGCAGTCAGCGACGTTTCGGCGGCAGCCAACGGCAGTCGACTGCAGTCAGCGACGTCTCGGCAGCAGCCAACGGCAGTCGACTGCAGTCAGCGACGTCTCGGCAGCAGCCAACGGCAGTCGACTGCAGTCAGCGACGTCTCGGCAGCAGCCAACGGCAGTCGACTGCAGTCAGCGACGTCTCGGCAGCAGCCAACGGCAGTCGACTGCAGTCAGTTAACGCCCAAACAACTAAACCGATTTGAAAACTTTGTTCACCCATGCAAAGCTAAATTATCAGCGATTAGCATAGGCTACATTTTGTCCTTGTATTTACAAGGGGACGGTAAGTATGCGACTGAAACCGAGACCGAGTTGTAAGACATTTTTTCACTAGTCCTTATTTTAGAAAATTTTCAGTATCAAAAATAATTATGTAAGTGCTTAAATGGTAATAAACCTTACCTCTTCGTTTTGCAGTAGTGAGTTAAAAGATTAAAAAGTGAGATTAAACCTAACCCTCCGAATTAATTCGTGTTATTTTGAAAGCCACGCTAAATCCCTACGAAGGTAACTTCCTTCTTAAGGGCCTATCCACACTTGACGTAAAGTCAGTCGCTGAATGTAAGCTGGCTAAGGTTTTTGTTCACACATTTTATCTCTTAACTGATGTTTGGACGTTAGAAATCAGGAACGGCGACTTCATGGCAAAGGCGAGAGAAGAGATCTCTGGGCCTAGCATGCGACCAACGACATATCACACTACTAAACATCTGTAATGTTAGGCCCAGTCAGCCATCCAATGTTTGTCACTATGACTGCGCGCAGCACAATAAGTTGATTATATGTTTTGAAGTTTCAAAATTCAAAATTTCAAAATTCATTTATTTCAAGTAGACTCAGTTTACAAGGTCTTTTGATACGTCAGTTGACTATTTGTAAAGATTCTACCACCGGTTCGGGAGACAGGTTATAATTTACAATTTCTTATTTCTTATAGTTTACTTCCTGTGTGAAAGTGGAAGCTGATCCAATAGGCTCCAGGCATCTTTATCATTAAGGAACTCATCAATGGTGTAGTAATATCGACTAATAAGTAAATGTTTTTTAACACATTGCTTAATTTTCTATCTGTTTCAAAAGCAGTTGCAACAGCAACACTTGCCGACTAATAGCGGATGTCCGCCATTTTATTCGCATAAAATTTTATTTTTCACAAATCTCGAAGAAACCATATTATTTTAAGATAATCTATCTTCATTCTAAATTTCAGCCAAATCTTTTCAATAATCAAACTTGTACACAAAGTTTCGCCTGTATAATTAACGCCAGATGTGGATACTACCTTAATCCCTGAAGGAAGTACTAATTCCTTTATTTCGGACACTGCCACACGAGTGGCTTGTCCCCTGTCCCCTGCCCCCTGCCCTCTGGTCCCCATATTTTTTATACTCAGAGCCGCAGTCGATTAATCTTGCTTATCTCCCATCGCCCGTTGAATAATCGCGGTGTGGACGAGTTTAACATAAATTAAGTTTTCCACGACACTTGAGATACCTCCCTGTGTTAAAGACATTACAAAGCTGTTTAAGTATATATTTTCGCGATTCTGAACTTTATGTTTTTAGTTTTAAGGACAGTGTGATGGCTCCAGGTGAATTGGTTGCCGTGTAATAATAAGTTGTTTATAACTTTGACTTTGTAGAAATAGACGGATCACAGATAAACTTCAAGTTATTTAGATCGCTAACAAATTCTTTGCGTTACTCTCAATCTTGCTTCATTTAAATTGTAATTGTTTCACAAAACAGTTCATATAACAATATCACATATAACGCGTATAACTACCACCTACAAGTGGATACATCAAGTCAAGAGTATAAACATCTTCTTTATATAATAGATGCGCGTTCCACTGCAGCCCGCGTTTTCGCTTACCATTTGGTGAGATTGCAGGCAAGCAAGGTAATAATTGATTTACACCTATGAAATATCGACTACAAATGCTAAGCCAAACTTTTTAGACCATATTGAGTATTCCTAGCGTGCAATGATCTCTTTGGCTGAAATGTTGCTCTTTGAATCAGAAATATCTGCGCACTTTCGTTGCGTTAGGACAAAAGAGAGATCTATATTTCTGCGTTATGCTAGTAGTTCCGTCAACTATTATTAAAATAATCAGAGAGGCTGTAACGCTGCGATAACGCGTCTACATTTATAGAACGTCTCTGGTATTCCAAAGATGTATATCATGCGCACGAAAGAAAGGTTAAGTGTGAACATTTGTTTGTTAATGCGCTCTTGTAATGGATTTCTGTTTTTTGTCGGACACATGATAAGTTGTTTTAGTTGGATTGATCGATGGCCGCTCTTTTCGCCGTTGAAGACTTTGTATTTTTCATTCCGTATAGAATTAATTTACTTATCAAAATGTTATATGGCATCAAATTATAGCTTGTGCGTTATTAATCTTGTCGGAGAATTGCTTTTTGAGAAAAACGAGAGAACTTTGGAGTTTACTGCTGTTTGAGTCGATTCTCCATTCCAACTTTAAATAAAATTGGTTGATTTGTAAAAAAAACAACAGCAAAATAGTTATACTACTACTGGACGCGCTTGGAAAAGCCTGTGGTAGGCAGACCCTCTTCATTTTATAAAAGACTAGCTGACACCGCGCGGTTTCACCCGCGTGGTTCTCGTTCCCGTAGAAATATGGGTATAATTATATAACTTATAGCCTTCCTCAATAAATGGGCTATCTTATAGTGAACAAATAGTTCAAATCGGATTAATAGTTCCTGAGATTAGCGCGTTCAAACAAACAAACTCTTTAGCTTTATAATATTAGTATAGATGAAGATGAGTTCCTACTACAGATAAGTCTGGTAGGCTACTCAGGGTCGTGGTAGCTATGGGAGAAAATCTAGTAGTAGTATGTTTCAAGGGTCTAGCCAGACTTTGAACTAATTTGCTTCGTGACAAACTCTCATTATATACTTAATATTCTTATTTAACATAGGCGTCCACATCCACATCGTACGTATCGGACGCATTGCATCAAACGGAGTTAAGTCTTCTTTGTAGAAGTCATACAAGTGCGTCCACTGATCCGCACCTTACGGATCGCATCGAAAGAATCTAATAAAATTAAAAATCCGTTTGAAGTTTACGTATACGATACGTTTAATGCAGATAAGTGGACGCCCACCATTAGACTTATATTGTCGATTTAACAAATAAATGAATAAAAAATCAAAATGGACGTAATACAGCAGTATATTGCTGACATGGAGGGCAGCACCTAAACAGAGAACATAAATCCCCGAACGAAAAGATATAAAAACGAAACAATAATATTTGGACATAAAAACGATGCTATGACGTCGGACAACAACCGACGGGTTATTGTAAATACCAAACGAGGCTCACATTTTTCATTTGTATCGAAATATTTTGCAGCGCTTACAGATATGGAACAAAAATATATATATTTAAATCAATACACATTCGCGAATATCCTTTGCTTTGATTTTGTGTTAATATTTTTTTTGTGGATAATTTGTTATTAACAAAATATTTTTAGTACCTATTTATAAAAATAATGAAGCCCAACCAAAAAGGTAACTGCTGTAAATCGTTGACGAGTTCCATCGTATGTGTTTCGGCTCCATCATCAGACCAACTCCAGACCTTCATAAAATTGTAGTGGTTTAAAATACCTTATGGAAACAGTAATAAACTCACTAGCCTCTACGATTTTCGAAAGTTCCCCTCGATTTCTTCAGGATACCATCATCAGATCCTGACATAAACATAGACAAAACATACATACAGCCGTACGTAGAACCTCCTCCTTTTTGGAAGTCGGTTGATAAAATAAAACCAATAACCCAACTTCTCTACTGCTACCAGTTGCGTCTTTCAAAAGTAACTTTGAAAAAAATTGTCTTTGTTTTTAAGCAGTTTTTGACCAAGTCTGATTTTTGAATTGTCCCTCCTAAGCAGTGCCTTTAGTTTTATATATCAAGTGTATATAATTTGCAATCACTTACTATCAGGCGCCCCGCAAGCTGGATTGCTAGTTATAGTTATAAAATGTTTTTTATTTTTATATATAAAACTAAAAGCAATATCTGTACATGTACCAAAAAATCTGTTCATCCGCATACACAAGTGAAAAATGGCGGAGCTGCCAATTACACTAAAAAATGTCCGCGGGCACCAATTAAAATGATTTACATATCGATAAATCGTTCGTGTGAGCGCGGCTTAAATATGGCTTTATGGCTGGTGTCGCGTGGCTTCAGGGGGAAACATGGCTGTTTTAATTGAAAACTCATTTTATTTTTTAAATATGGATGAAATCTTCATCACTTTTATTTTGCGGTATATTGCTGCGGTATTTCCTAATGTTTTAGGTCTTTGTTTCTGGTTGTTATGTCTTATATTGTGTCTTTTTGGGGCTATTTGGCATAATGAGAAAAAACTTGACTGCGTAAAATAGTTCATAGTACAAGTCCATGATTTCCGGCACCACCACTTTAGTACAGCACTAGGTTCTTCGATATTTATTTTTAATCATCTTTAACACTATAACAAAGCCGTACATTAATAATTAGACGTAATTCATCATCTGTACCTGAGAAATTCCATTCACTCGTGTACTCCTGTACCGCTTAGAAATGACGGCTCAGAATTATTTTCTGATATAGTTACTCGTAACAGCATTCTAAGCGTTATTGACTTTGGTTCATTTCACATGTAATTTTTTTCAAGGGCTTACTCTATATGACACCTCATTATATGAAATTTCTAAAAGTAGGTACACATATACTTCTAGGACAGCATCTTAACCTCAGTGTTGTGTCTGTGATGCATTGCTCTGTGGCCACCATAGACTAAAAGCTTTGTATAAAAAAAATCACGCAGAAGTGATCAGTAGTTTCATAGTTTAAAACTAGATCAATCATTATTTATTACCCATAGTGTTGTACTTTAACTTATGCACAACGTCTTAGCTGCGTAACGTCTCTGTGGCGAGCTACTCTGTGGCCACAAAGCGGAGTTAAGCCGCCGAGGTCAGCGGAAAAGCCCTTTGAACTGCTAATCTGAACCAACGTCAAGTTAAATGCTGCATAAATCCACAAGTACGGACAGAGAAATCTGTGGAGAACCGAATTGTTTTACGTTTAATTTTTACATAACTGTGAAGAATGGTAATTTTGACTTAATGGCTGTATGGGTGAATGTCTAGGCTATATAGAGCCTAAAAGCCGTTTTAAGGAGTTTAAAAAGGCGACGTAATATTTGGGAGTGGTTATGCATTCTATTCGAACTAACTACTATTCTTATACTACTTGAATTAACGTACTTTCAAAAAAAAAATTTTACTTTTTAACCAACATTTGATTTTTTTTTATTTTTAAACGAGTAACTCTTTGAAAATATCATAGTGAATTTAATCCAATTATTATGAGATTATGAGATTCTTAATTTCTCTTTTTAGGATACAACGTAAATCTCTGCAAAAATGTAACCTATTTTAGAATATAGTGTTTTTATTACAACTTTTTTGAAAAGAAAAAATATTGTTTGGTTAATTATAGCTAACTAATTAAACTAAATTTAATAACTATTGAATAGTTACTATCAATTTTTTTATATATACCTTTAATAAGTTTGTACATTGTTTAATATGAATTAATTCCTGATTTTGAGTGACACGTGCAAATGGAGGTCAGATAGCATTCACTTTTTATGCCAAATAAAACTTGAAGGTCCGTCAACTAGGTTATCGTGACAAATTGTCATATCATATTACTCGTGCTATAAATGTTTATGATAATAATAATTTTATTATTATAAGCCTATCTGCGCTTTAACTTTAGCGTTTTATATGTTCTGTAATCTACATCATATAAAGCTATAAAACAAATTACTCCATAATATTATAAAGAGGTGAAATCTGTTTGTAGAGATGTAATCTTTGGAATCACTAAACCATTATTTCTGTCTTACAAAATACGGGGTTTCCCAGTTTATGAGCCAGGGTGTCATTATTTAAGTAACTTGAATTGTTTAGAAATAAAACGACATAGTTCTACAATCTCACCCTACTTGTCTCCCGAGTAATTAATTTTAAGTCATCAGTCTCTAAGTCTTCCTCTGTTCTTGTTCATTTGTATTCCAAGACGCCGGCTTGGCCCAGGGCGGTGTGAACACGGTCGAAACACCGCCGCCATTACCAGTGGGCTGATAAATAACTATTAACCGCCTCTTTAATGTTATTATCATTGCCGTGTGTTCCATCATTTGTTTGTGATTGAATTGAATAAACAAATAATACTTTCACAGCTTATACTAGTAACTATTATTAGACGACGGAATATTCTAAGTCCAATGATTTTAAACTTATTTCGTGGTTGTTCATTATGAATATTATTTAAACGGGTATTATATATATATATATTTACTACGATAAAACGACGAGATTTTTAATGTCGATATTTCGACCCAGTTGCATGGATCGTGGTCACGACGGGACTCCCGTCGTGTTTTATCGTGGTATGTACCCGTTTAAATAAGACCATTTCATTATTCATCATTATCAACTCATATTCGGCTCACTGCTGAGCACTATCACTGTCTCCTCTCAGAATGAGAGGGGTTAGGCCAATAGTTCACCACGCTGGCCCAATGCGGATTGGCAGACTACACACACGAAGAAAATTAAGGAAATTCTCTTGGTGTGCAGGTTTCCTCACGATATTTTCCTTCACTGTTTGAGACACGTGATATCGATAATCGTCTATTACCTACCTACTAAACACTGAACTGCCTCGATATGTTTCTCATCCAATGATTAGCCAATGTGCCTTCGGATCGGGAGATCGTCTATAAAATACTAAGCTTTTCTTTCTTCTAAAAAGTTTTCCCTGAGTTGGAAAGTTGATGCAGTTGCTCAGTTCCTCGGTGGTTAAGGCCGATAAGCGTTGGTATCAGTCATCATCGTTAACATGAGCTGAGCTTAAACTTCCTGTCCTATAAGGAGAGAGGCATGGTTCAGCAGTGAATCATTCAAATAGGGTATTAATTATGATGATTGATGATAATGTAAGTTCCCAAAACACAAACAATGTTCTCTTACATTGTAAAAGAATGCAACCAATCGACACTCCATCAAACGCATGTGTGGTCAAGTGAAACTCAAATTTCCAAACCCCCATTATAATGATAGTTTGCTCAAACATAGCGTGATGATGTTAATGCGGCGAAATTGAAACGACTATTGTTGTATGAATACCACAAACAGTCGTGGCACGAGTATTTCTGGCCGGTTAATAACGCTAATTGGTTTGGCAAATTTTCATAACATACCCGCGTATTGATGTGGCAAATAGTCCGGTCACGGAATACCGCGGTTTATGTTTATACAGTTCGGAAATAGCGCGAACAGGTGACTCTAGACGCGGTTAAGGAATTTATTGCATAATTCGTCACCGTCTTAAATTTTCCATTACCTAATGTTTTTAGAGAGTGGGTGTTTGGAATGTGTTAAATAATTGCTTGTTAAATGTAGCTGGGCTCTAAGGCATAAAATTTCATGATTTAGAATTATAGAAGATATTAATTATGTAGTTGAAGCGAATTATTTTTGACAATAGTACCTAGTAAGTAGAGTTTTGTTTTTATTTAATGAAAGAGTTTTCTTCTTAAATTAAACTTTATATTATCATGTAACGCTTAAGGCGAGCAATATTTTACACCCAGTGAGCCAGAGACGTAGTCTATAGTGTCAAACATTTGTATTCGATTTATTACATTTTGATTTTAATTATTGTTATATAATCTAAATATCCAAGCTTATAAATTGCAAGCTACGGAAAAAAATAATAAAGTGATTTTCTTTTTCCTAGCTTAATTAAATATTTAGAGATTAAAATATAAAATTACCGTAACACCACTCACATTGATATAATGTGAATATTGGCCTAAGAGTAATTTTTGACATTTTTTTCCAGAATAACATTAGAAAGTGTCTCTCTATTTTTACTGACGCCTGTCCAGAACTGTACGGTCAACAAACTGAGAAAATACTAACGTAACAATTGGTTGGTTTATTTTAGTGTAGCGCTAATTAATATACCTAGAGATTGGGAATAAATTATAAGGGGGTGTTTAACAAAATTTAAAAATTTTAAGGTTTACAAGAGAATTTACAGGAGTTCTTGATTGGTCAGTATTCAGTTGAATAAATTTTTATTTTTTTTTTATTTTTATTTATAAAAGTTCTATAGAAATAAAATCTTTTTAACAAAGAAATTGAACGGACTGCAAAGATGAAGACTAAAAATGGAAAGCTAACATCCTACCAATCAATAAAAAGGACATATTATGTTACAAGAGATGCTATATATCGCTGTTTTTTTCTGTTTTTAGTGTCCTAGTATAATGATCGTAAATGCCACAGGATGAGTTTGTTCACTTAATTTAGTTATTTTTATTTAACAGAAAATCACTGAGCCGATATTCGTGAAAATTAAATGAAATTAATCTGGAAGTAACTGGAAGGTCTTTCAAATAAAAAAAATATTTTCAAAATTGGTTATTATAATAAACATTTATACAACATTTCGTATTTATTTGAAGTCGGTTAGCAAACAAACGACGAAAAAGAAACATAACTAAGATTTTTAGAAACTAGATCGAGTACACTATGCATGCATGTACGATTGCAAACATGAGCCACTACATCTAACTCACTTCACTTATCACAGATAGAAGGAAGTAGGCTAGGCTAGAAGTAAATACCAACATTAATTTTCATTCAGCACCCTTGCTCGCTGTCTCTTCAACTATAAACAACAAACTATTTTCAGAGTGTGTATTTATAGATTTATTTGGCTATTTATGGCATTACATAATAATATCTATTTATTATGTAAATTTGGATACCACGATTACAAGCGGCATAATAACGAGACATACTCGTAAAATGCTTTTAATAGAATAAGTAGTCATTTTTCATTTTTATATAATCTTAGTACAGAAGTGCAAATAACTTGAACAAACAACTTTGTTGGTGATACCACTGATATAGTAATTTCTTAAAAATACACATAACTGAAATGTTGGAGGTGTGGATGGGATTCGAACCTACACCCTCCAGAACCGAGGCAGAGGTTATATCCACTGGGCTATTTCGGCTCTTATCACACTATCGCACTAATATTATAGAGGCGAAAGTTTGTGTGTGAGTGTGCAAGTTTGTAAGTATGTTTGTTCCTCTTTTACGCTGCGGCTACTGAAGCGATTTGGCTGAAATTTGGAATGGAAATAGATTTTACTCCTGATTAACACATAGACTACATTCATCCCGGAAAAATCCATGGTTCTCGCGGGAATCGTGAAAAACTGAATTCCACGCGGACGAAGTCGCGAGCGTCCGCTAGTAATAATATAATCTATGGTTGTTATTCTTTATTTTCTGAAAGATAATTACATAAACTGTTTTATAAATGTAATTTTAAAATATTGGAGATGTTTAATTTGGTGCAGTCTAAGATTGATTTTCTATAGAGTGCATACTGCATAGCATATTACAAGCATGTTGTAATCGGATTGCGCCCCAATCTACTGCCCTTACGTTCCTACAGACTGATATAGCTACGTGTATGCTCTGATCAATATCTGCGACTTTTGACGAGACGACAACGACACGACATCTCTTTAACGGTGCGTTCACACGGTGCGGTGCGGCACCGCACCGGAGACGATTTGCCGCATCGCTGTACACGATGTGCGGCGCCGCAGTACGGTGCCGCTGCAGCACCGTACCTCTCCCTTAATGTTTAGATCAGTGGATCACTCAGCATTAGGTTACAATTGCTCCAATGGCTAATTTTAGTTTTTTATCTATTTTATATTTTTTTCTACAATAATTATGTAAAATTTTGTCAAGATTCCACTACAGTATCACATTAGTATCACCGTTGCAAAATAAAGAATTTATAAATCTGTACATTAATTGTGTACCTAATAATAGTAGTTAATTGTAATGTAATTAAAATTACCGACCATTTTATGTCCAGATCTTTTTTTTTCATTTGACGAGAAAATAATTAATCTATTGATAGAAAAATAAAATTAATATTAATTCAATAGATGAGCTGTTTATTTTATTGACGTATTTAGAAGTAGACTTCGGTTTTTTGACTTACATAAATTAATAAAACAGAAAATAATATAATACAAACAGTATTTACACTGTTACGAATACACTACCACATATACTACGAGTAGCTATGTATTAAAAAATTCAAAAAAGTTTTTGTGCTTTTTTTAAAAAATAGTTAAATAGTGACTAAGATTTTTTAGAGAAGACGTTTTAATCTATTTGATTGAATGGTTTTTTTTGCATCTAAACATCCTGAATAAGTTTTCTGAAACGAGCGTGGAGGATTTACACTGTCAGATATAGTGACGTCATCGGTTCGAAAAAATTACGAATATTTTTTTCGAAATAATAGTAAAAAAAACGTATGCAAAACTTGGTGAATATTGACAATATAGTCAAAATAAGCAAGTAGGAACTTACAAAATTTTTTTTTATTCATACAAATCATTATTTTATTTCAAACACGAAATGTATGGTTATTTTTAGTTTTGGCAAGTTATTATCTATGGATATTTAATGCTGACGGTTGACGGTTTGGCGACTTCTGCACATAAAAATTAGTTTGTAATATAAATATAATCGTATCGTTATGGTGTCGCCGCGTGTAAGTAAGACACGACAAACTCCAATTTACTCTGTTGGGGATCGGCTCGCATTGTTTGATTTTATTGGCGCGAGTCGTCGAGTGCTGGCCATTGTGTGTAGCAGACATCTTGTACTTCTCGTTCCCGTTGGAGATTGCAAATAATATGTACAAATATTACAAATATGAGTTTGTTTGCTTGGATAAAAGAGGTAATCTCGGAAACAAGCTTTTTTGTGATAGCCATACTCTTGTGGAGTCACAAAACTTTAAAGAGGGGGTACAAAGTAGCGAAATTTTCTTTAAAATTCAAGGTTTTTTTTTACACCGACAAAGTTGCGGGCGTCTGTTAGTCAATTCTTATTTTAGTGACTTTTTGGTTCTAAGTAATGTAGGTATCCCGACTGATTTGGGTCTAAACCGAGTCAGTTACTAAATAAAACCATGTACCTACCAAATGGACATACCACAAAGCTTATAATCGACTAGCGTACGCGGTCAAGCTTCGCTTTGACTTATGTGCAATTCTTCCCTATATCTACCCTACACTACCCTACCCCTACCCTACTCTACCCTACTCCTACCCTACCCCTACCCTACAAATGGCTAATCGTATATCAATAAAATTAACCAGACAGATTATAACAACATAAGGTTTTACTTAAACTTTACTTTTATTCGATTTTTAAGGCAATTATTTAAAAGATCGGTGGACGATGTTGCGATTGCTTGCTATTAAAATATAAAAAAAGAATGGGTAGCTAGAAAACACTGTTTCCACAGAATTACAAAAATGATTAGAGCGTTCGTGATTAAACATTTGCGTCGCTTTAACGTTTAGCATCGGCTCGATTTAGCGTAAACACGTTAAAATGGCGGTGCCTGTGCGACGTTCCCAGAAGGACGCTCGGTCAATAGGGCATGTTTGTTCGTATTTGTCCAACAATCTCGCATGTATCGGGTCGTCACGGAGCCGGGCGCCAATCTCAGACGTACCAACTTATCGGATACAACTTGGACAAAATTGTTGTACGCCTGAAGTGGTAGAATGCATTATACTGTGTGTACACAACAAACACATAAATAAATGGACATAAGCCACACATGTATGTACATAATAAATGTTTGATTGAAAGATAAACTGATTATACATGCTACTGATAATATGATCAGCTTTGCTCACTGTGTGTGTGAATTTAAAATAATAACAAATACTCAAATTCACAACTTCAAAAAGCTACGAATAACTCAAACTTCTACACTAATGCAGTCAAAAGATATATCCAATTATGCCACAGATTTTGACGTGCAAAAGAACCAACAACTTATTATATCCTGGCGTAGAAAATAATCCTGAGATACGGCAATAAAAACTCAAAAATTCAACTTGTATTTAGGTCAGTTGTAAACATCAGTTTGGTTTGTATTTTACAAGTTGGTGCGTCTACAGATTCTTAAATACACATGCACTTCGTGTCGACACAATAATACGTAAGGGACAAAGGGACCGCGTCGGTTTTTATAGGGCTGTGGTCAGCTAATAAGGATTCGGAAAAGTATTGACAGATTTTTTTCAAATTTTAACCCTTTATTGAATTGGAAGTAGGTACCTATCCTTAAGTTGATCGCACATTACCAGAAAACCCACTAGTAACGTGTTGCTGTGTTATGTGTGAAAAGTGATGATGATGATTTGAGAAACGAAACTACAGTTCACTAATTAAATAAGATCTCATAAAGGGTTCAGTCGATACAATTATGACCAGTAGGTTTACCTATAGTCATGAAAAATAGCGCCATATATTACAACTTTCTGCAAGGGTGTAAGGAGGCACGTTCCAGCTCCAGTCAGGTGAAGAGTACGTACCCCAAACCGATGAAATCGTATGACAGGATTGATGAGAATGAAAGAAGCAAGGAAGATATGGTCTCCGCTTGCCTCAACGAAATTGAACTGTGGGGATATGTACCTACATTGTATGTCATCATCATGATGATCATCAATCAGCTGATGAACGTCTACTGCAGGACATTGGCCTTTTGTAGGGACATTCAAACATCACAATCCTGAGCTCTCCTGGTGGGAGGTCAGCCAATACTGCGCAATTGCGGGTTTGCCATTCCATACCTTGGGACCCCAACATTCATCGGCTCTTCGAACTATATGCCCCGCCCATTCCCACTTCAGCATCGCGACTCATGATAATCAGCCTTACCTACAGCCCACTGCAGGGCAAGACCTTCTTCCTTATTAGCCTAGACCCACCATGCTGCACTAATATGGCTGGAGGGTTATATGTACCTACTTTCCGATGAATAAAGGCGCATCTCCGGTGGTAAAGCGCCTTTATACATCGCACTCGCTAAGCGGAATACTCTTCAAGCTGTTTGTCGACTACTTAGCGCGGAGTTTCTTCTCTGATTAGCGCCACTACACTAAGATATGTGTGCACACAGCGCTCGGGTGATAATTTATTAATACGCCTAAACGTTGTGTTTGAGTAAATCCTTAGTGTAGTTAAGATGTACCAGAACTTCACGCGTTTTACCTACGTGTACGACTGTTTAATTATATCTACTTATATAGGTACTTATTCATATTACCTACATAATAATATAACCTACTTCTATTGGTTCATTATTCAGCCTTTTGTTGACTTAATACGAGGTCAGAGCATTCTCACTTTATTTTTCTAATTGTGTAAGTGCCGTAGGCTCTTTAATGGGACCTCAGCGGCATCACCGGAGGGTTTGGGCGAACGTAGCAGCATCGCCTGATGTGGCTCTAAGGCAGAAGCAGAGTAGATGGGCGGAACGACTCTCTAAGGGCGTGTCCTCTGAGACTCAGACCTCGGTTTAGAGGGCCGTCCGGGAAGAGTGTTTTGCCCGAGTGTATCAGTCCAGGCGCTCCGAGATCGTAAGTTAAAAAGCCCACGGGTGACGTCAGATATTAAGGACTATTACCCATCACGCTGCTCAGAATAAGCTAGGCGCCTGACGGGCTTAGGATGATAATTTTTATTATACTGAGTTGTGTTACACCATCCCTGTGCAATTCTCTCGTAGTTTACTAAACTCAGGACTGAGAATTTTATGCTCAAATTTTTAGCCAGTCTTCGTGATACGACGCCACACATTAAGCACTAGCCTACCACCTTCATATGTATAGTAACATTATGTATGTTATTATTATGTATTTTGTGTCAGAACATAGAATCTATACAGAAAAATTTTTCGCCATACAAAACCTGCACTTAACAGTTTCCTGTGTGAACGACGCCATTCGATTAAACTCCGATACAATAGTTTCAACAATACAAACTCAAACGAGCCCTCAGGGTCCAGTAATAAAGAACAGGGCCTGTATTACGTAAATGACAATACGACAGTCACCATCAGTTAGGCACACGTGCTAAATCCATGAATATAGCAACTGACCCAATAATTACGATATTTATACTAATATTATAAAGAGGAGTTTGTGGTGAATAATCCCTGGATATACTAAACCGTTTTTGAAAATTTCTTTACCACTAGAAAGCCACGTTGTTTGTGAGTGTCATGTGCTATATTTTATCTCAATGTTCGCGCGGGAACGGGAACCACCGAATGAAACTACGGGGCGTCGGCTAATCTAATATATTTAGTTAGGTTGATGTTGATCCAGGGAAGTTCTAAAGACAGGCTTATTTCTGCCGCTAAACATACTGTGTTCTGGTTCTGATTTATTGGTTCCATCATCATCATCATTAACAACCCATATTCGGCACACTGTTGAGCACGAGTCTCCTTTCAGAATGAGAGGGGTTAGGCCTTAGTCCACCACGCTGGCCCAATGTGGATTGGCAGACTTCACACTCCTAGAGAATTAAGAAAATTCTCAGGTACGCAGGTTTTCTCACGATGCTTTTCCTTCACCCTTTGAGACACGTAATATTTAATTTCATAAAATGCACACAACTGAAAAGTCATAGGTGCATGTCCCGGACCGGATTTGAACCTACCCCCTCCGATTTTTTTTTTAATTTGATGTACTCGTATCACACGATGAAGTTTGCAAAAATTTTTTTTCAACTTTCAATCTAACCCATACGTGCCCATATTCAAATTTCACTTATTTACGGTACATCTCTGCGTTTGGGTCTCAAGAATTGATGTGTACTAAATTTCAACTGGATTGGTCCGGTATATTCGGAGAAAACAGACAGACATTAAAATGTGCGCGAGTGATATTATAAGGGTTCCGTTTTTGTACTACGTATATTCGGAACCCTAAAAATACGTATAGAAACCAAACTAATTTGGTGTAACTCAACATGATATTGATAGCGACTGTGCCACGACTCGTGTTCCGTGGTAGGAGCCCGGGGAGCCCCGAAACGATTAAACTTGTCACCCATATTTGTTTTTCGGACGTCGTAAAAAACATTTTATTGTTCTTTCCACTGTTTTGATCATTGTAGCTCTTTGTTTTGATATCTTGTAAGGAATTTAGGACAATTTGTTGCGACCTTTTTTCAGAGCACCAAAGTTTAATTATACACTATTTTTGGCTTTTATTTAATTTATTATTATATATTATTTAGATTAACCACTTAAGCGTCTAACACTTAAAATGTCTCAATTTAAATTCCGAATATCTTCTTTACACGCCCAGAATTAAGGGTACCCGCAAGAAAAAGAAAGTTTCCGCTCTATGTTGTAATAAAATTGTTTCCTTGTGATAAAATTATCGCATCGATTTGAAAACAAATAATTTCACCAAATACGTTAATAATATTCAGTATTTTTTAAACTAATATATTATGTTTATTTCTTAACACATATCTGTTGGCAAGATCATTAAGAGGATTTGGTTTTTAAAAGTGCTGATGTTCAAAAACGAATAACACGTTCACCAGAAAATATACATTTTAAAACAAACTCCCACAAAATCAGATTAGACGATTAAAAGTCATGGACATAGAAATACCTACGACACGAAAAAGTTACTTCTTTTAATTACAAACTAAGCTCATCGATGAAAAAAACGTCTAAAACCCCCGAATTTCGAAAACCACCTCCCACAATATGTAAAAGAAAAGCCAGTCGTTCCCAGTCTGTGGCCCGAGGCGACGTTTAGCTTCCGGCGGCAGAGGGCGCTGGCGCTTCCATTTCCGGTCGGAAGGGAACATGGCGTCGCTTCCGGTCGGCGACTGATTGGGGCTTTATTAAAAACTGACACCTGCGGCGGTGGCGCGCGCTTTGTTTTGTGTTGCGCTTTCCCGGCTTTCGGTAATGGAAAATCGATCTGCCGACATTGTAAGATTGGGAATGGTTTTAAAGTCCCGATTTCAAAAAAAAAAATTTATACACAGTGCGAGAATTTATATAAGGCGAGTTTGAACTCTTTTTACTTTAATTTTCATTTTTCGACTTTAATCTTCATTATGTAATTACCTACTGACGTTTCAAAAGTGTTTGTGAACTAAGTCTTATTGAAATTTAAAAAAAAAAAAAAAATCCAAGGAACAGCCCGGATGACAAATCAGCCGTCTACGAATATCTTTTGTTAAATTAATATTTTTATGAAAAATATACACGGTACGGTAAAACAGCGATTTCTGAACCACCTAGCTAATTGATAAAACAACTATTATTAATTACAATAAAGAAGCCATAAAATTAGTAGTTTTGAAAGTATGAGCATTATCTTAATGTCTTATTAATAAACGGAATATAAACATGTATCCGCTCTATTATAGTGGTGTTATCTTGGAAAAATAATAAATTATTTTTTATTAGCTTTTTATTAGTCTAGGCGAATTATTATTTAATTGTTAGAGACGTGAAAAGGTGATATAAGTATTTATATATACATATCCTACCAGGAACGTACCTACCGCCGTAACAGCCGTATCAAATGATACGGGGCCTCCGGAATATAGGGCCCCTAACGTGTGAAAGCAAACATTTCTAAAATTTTATCTACAATATATATCTAGTGCTTCCCGGAAGAAAAAACATATAAAAAAATCTGCTATAGAGATTTTCAGGATTTGCCGCTCGTCTATTGGGCCCCCCAACTAATTTTGATAAAAAGCAAGCTACGCACGCCACTGCATACAACTATCGTTTAAATATGACTTAAAATTCTATTCCCTTCCAACTAGTCAGACTATGTTAGGACAATAAGGCATAAGTTAAGACTAAAGTCCAACGGGCGAGATCGAACCACGACCTTTCGGTGACGAGTAAAGCCCCTTTAGCGTAG
The DNA here is from genome assembly GCF_947172395.1 of Bicyclus anynana. NCBI lineage: Eukaryota > Metazoa > Arthropoda > Insecta > Lepidoptera > Nymphalidae > Bicyclus > Bicyclus anynana. The sequence continues at coordinate 16,584,249 of NC_069094.1, forward strand.
AGCCATAGAGAACAGCTCCATTCGCACGAGAGTTTTATTAACGGGCGTTAAAAAAGCGTTCAAATTTCGTGTGAAGTTAAATGAAGATCTATTACCATCGCCATAAAATTGAAAATGCAACAAAAATGCTCAAAAAAGCGTCGTGTTTTAAAAACGCTGACTTTAACGTCTATTAAAAAACTCTCGTGCCAATGGGGGCTAAGACTACGTTAATTTTTTTTGTAGACACAATCATATCCACTGTGACTGCTAATCAATTTAGTCTTAAAAAATAATATAAACATATAAAATACGAAATCAGTGACACACATATCAATAAAATATCAATTTGAGAATCGGCACCGTCTCCGCGACACCGTCGTAAAACTTTACGACACATTAAATGTTAAACAGACGACGCCGGGCGCATCACGAGTGTAATCTGGTCATTAATATACGTGGCTATATCATTGCTTGCTGATTTATAGTCTGACCAGAAAAACAAAAAGCCTCACCAATCACCATGTTGCGAAAAAGAAGAAACTAATTTCTGTAGACGTGTACTTTAGTTTTACACACAAACGCACCTGTCAAATGCTTGTTTTTCGTTTTCTTTCTCTGATTATGTAAGTGCCTCAGTTTCGACCTCTTGGGCGAGCGCAGAAGCATCACCTGATGCAGAGTAGGTAAATGCAGAAGAGATGGGCGGAACGACCCTCTAAGGGCGTCTGCTTTGAACGAAAAAACCACTATCGCATAACATACATTGTTGAATAGAAAACAGACTCATTAATGAAGATGTCAAAATTATAATAGTTTTTTTGTTGTGTGAATAATGACTTCACATTATACAATTGTTGAAAATGGCTATAATTTTCCAGTACATCGTAAAATTAATTTAAAAAACGATCTGTCAATGTTTAATTTTTAATCAATACATTCGTCCACTTTTTGCGTCCGCCCCTTGGACAAAGGTGAGCTTGTAATATTACTATGTTTTGCAGAATACTATTAAGGTGTTCACTCACAGTCTTAAGAGTATAAGCACGCAAGAAGATGTAAAGTCAAAGTCAAATAATTCATTTATTTTAAGTAGGATTAATAATAATAATAATAAAAGCCTTTATTCACTGATTTTTTTATACATAATATTTTTGTAATATATCATTGACACTGATCGTCCTTTCTTCAGCTTGCCCTCGGGCATAGGCCTCCTCCAGACACTTCCATAGTTCTCTATCTCTTGCTTACCTACCATGTGTCTCCTGCTGTCTGTCTGAGGTCATCCTCCCATCTTTGGCAGGGGCGACCTCTTTTGTTTTTTCCTATCCTAGGTTACCACCCCGTCACATCCCTGGTCCACTTATCTCTTTTATCCCGCATGAAGTGTCCTGTCCAAGTGGACAGGGCACTTAAGTGTTAAGAACTAAGAAGCTAAGTGAAAGTCCACTTAAGGTTCTTAATTGTTACTGTCAAGTAGGATTAGTTTAGACTAAAAGTAAACTAAACTAAACTAGTAAACGGTAGCAGGGCAGCGTATTGAAAGTTATGCTAGAAAGCATGAACGTTGAAGTGTTACTCTTACGCTATAAGTCCAGAATTCCAATTACCAACACCTTGTTTTGGACCATCTGCTGATTACCTCATCTAAGCTACTTTAAGCCACGCGTCATGAATAGAATCATGTATAGAAATCCCACATAGGTTTAAAACCAGTCTGGCATAATCTGAAATTTTATCTATTTAATTTTAACCACTCACAATGTAAAATTAAATATTGACTCGTAATGTAATATTACGCATAAAAATAACCGGTCAGCGACTACCTTCATGGAAATAATTTGTATTATGAATTCAACTTTTTATGAAACTGATAGGTAATGGAAATTAAATTACATGAATACGTTTACAGGCCGTCGTTATCGCAGGCAGCTGCCATTTTTATCTGCTGACACTCATTTCCAAGTAATTGTTAATTGTGTACGTATGCCAAAAAATGTCATGTTTGTTATAAAACCAATATTATCTTGTCAATTTTATGCATTTATGAGTGGTTTTTGACATGAAGACTTCTTTAAATCTGCTTCGTGGAAGCTGATTTAAACAAAACATCAGTTTACTAAATTTCAAGCAAATTAAAAAAGGAAGTTTTCACTTCGAATGTAATTTTTAAATCCCGACGCAAAAAGAGGTGTGATATAAGTTTGATGCGTCTATCTGTCTGTCTGTATGTCTGCAGCATTATAGCTCACGAACGGATGAAGCGATTTCAATTTAGTTTTTTTGTGTATGTAAGAAGACTTAAGTGCTAGTGTTCTTAGATATGTTTGATGAAAATTTGTTAAGCCGTTTGAAAGCTGGGTTAAAAGTGATGAAGATTAACCGAATATCCGCAAATATACTCAAGTGGGGTCTCAAATAAAAGCGCACTGAAAGAGAATATCGATGACTTCATCGATAGTGTAATCAGTAAATTCATGACCTTCGGGAGTTTTTCAAAATTTTAAATTTTATGTTATTACATAATACGCAAACAAGTGTTTAGGTGTAATCGACTTGCGTAAGAACTTTCTAACGCAGTTAAGAACGCCTTCATTGTTTTGCTTTATCGCCAAGAGAGACTCGATTCCTAAATAGAATTCATGGAATATTTTTATATTCTCTTAATTAGACTTGGAGCTGGATTCTATCATACAATAAACAACGCGACACTTACTATAAAAATACACAGCAAACTTACACAGCAAACTTACATTAAATTATCGATTCAAAATACAATGACAACTGATAATGTTTTTTTTGTTATTTATCTAATGGGCGACTATAATTCTTCAACTTATATTTTTTACTTAGCTATGATAGTTGTCCTTTTAATTTCACAATATTACTTTTTATTTTACGAATCCATTAATCTGGCACTTTGACTCTGACAAAACTATGTATTTTAAGCCCTAATATTTCACAAACTGATCCCTGAATGTAAAACTAATGTTAACACACCCACAATATTAAAATACTTACTTTTGACTATATAACCCTAAACAGAGCCTCAGAGTTACAAGGAAAATTACCGCAGAAACTGCGTCTATTCCATGACCTCAGTCTGACGAATATATCAAGTGTGGCGGAATTATCTGTCTTTAACATTTCGTTCCGACAAATTTTATCGCCCATAAATTATCCGAGCTTATTATTAATCATTGCTATAATAACTACATCCCGCGTTGTCTGCCCAAACACCTCCGGGCGACGGACGGAATATTAATTTTGGTATAGATTAGTATTATTCAGAAACCATTTTAAAATGTCAGTACAGAAAAAATCGAGCAGTGGCCTAATTGACTATTTTGCTCTTTATTATCAACTTATTGAAGTGGACAGTGTCATCTACATACTATATGATATACACCGTAAGTACCGGGTGACATTTGTAATTTGTATCATAGTATGTGGATGTCATTTTGTCAATTGATTTGTTTTTAATTTTGTTGGGTTGATAATAAAAACCATTACAGGAAATAGGCCAGCTGGAGTACATAATTAGGTACCTAACACACCTGACTTATGTCAGATACATTCGCCAACGCCATTGCTTCAGAATTACTTCTACGCACCTACTTAAAATGTATTCTGAGCTTCTACGCTGTCCAACAGATGGAATTCGTGGAAACGCCAGAATACATTTATGTACGCGCAATTCTATAATGCTGTTTTTCAGGCATGGCTTCAATGTATATTTATTGACAATTATACCGTATTTTATTTTGAAATATTAGCTGGTATGTAATTTTATATTTTATTAAAAAGTCCACAAAGACAAATGCTTGACTATTAGGGTATTGATTCCTCGATTCTCCTTCGAAAAAAATAATATAAAAATACGTTTTAGACTTGGGGCTATTTATTAAGGAATAGGTATAAATTTCCCCTGGACAAAGTGCTTCTGTATCTTAATAAATACATTTTTTTATTACTTTCAGCCTCTATGTGCGCCTACTCTACGCAACCAATATTTAATCGCGCAACTGGCTGACCCATTAAAAGACTATTAAGGCATTTGCATATATGATAAATAATCTATAAATTTTCGGCCCACGGCTGTATTTATTATGTAAAATTATGCTCCCAACATACTTAACAACTTTTGGGATTGTCTTGTTAAGGTTAAATTTGACTTTTATTACAACTATCGTTTAGCGTGAGTCAAATCTTGAAAAGGGTGAATCCAGGTAATAATTGGAACCATTATCTTCCAAATTAGGGGTCACGAATTTAAGAACGATCGGAATATAAGGTTGGTCACATTAAGGAGATTTTTTTTTCAGAATATAAGTAGGTATGTACCTCTTTTTACCCGACTGAAAGAAGGGTTATATATTTATTGTAATAAATATAAAATGCCACAGACAGCGTACCCAACACGCAATTACCTCACTGGATGGCAACTGTTGGTACTCCTAAACTATCTGCCTATTAATTAATATTAATTGTTAAATTCTGAATGAAAATTAATCCTTGGTCCAATGGCAAGACTATGGGTCTTTTAATAAACAAGTTCTAGATCGCAGTCCCTGATCGGGTAGTGAAATGGCGAGGTTCTTTCTTCAAATAAATAATTTTTAAATACCTAACAGAGTCCATATTTTGGAAATCGTTATACTCCAAAGTGTCTCAAAGAGAACGTTAAAGTTCCTAATCAATATCGTTTTCATAAGATAATGACAATTACGCATTAAAACAGCGTGGTGGGTCTAAACTCCAAATCCATTCTTTTTGAACAATATAAGCATCATCGCTTTTGAAGCCACTTTCATGATATTAGTAAAATAATCAACATAATAAATTTCGCTTTTAAAATGAGATTAAATATTTACGTTATCCAAAAAAATTTGCACAGCAGGAGGTAGATAATGCAGCAGAAAATAAATTGCTATATTTTTACTATCGTAATTAAATTTAGTAAATTGTGGTTATTAGGAAGCATTAAAGACAAAACGATACAATCATTTTGAAATAATTGGTATTTTAAAAAAAATGTGTCGTTTTTTTTTGTTTATATTTCGGACCATTTTCAAGAGAGCTTGCTTTGTTAAGATTTTTGCTTCGTATTTTCAATCGCATAGTTCTAGTTCTCGTGGGAATTCGGGAATAAAATATGGACTAATATTAATCGTAGATAATGTAACTTTACATTATTGAAATAATTTTTTGAATTGGTTTAGTTATTTAAAGAGTAACAATCAAACTCACGAAGCGAATGCATTAGAATAATTTTATTTATTTAATTTCAAATTGTTAAAGGTACCTAAATAAGTACAGTTTTTTAATAAGAAAGTTTTATTTTTTCGAGATTAAACACAAACTTTCAAAATTTATTTCAGTGTAAGTATATAGGTAATGTTATTTTTATAATATTGAGTTGATAATATTGATTAAAATAAATAACTTTTTCTTACAGTTATGATGGTATAAAAAAACAATTTTAAGAGTTTGATTTGTTCACTAATGTAGTTAAAAAAATAAAAATGTTTCGTGTGCACCAACCCTAAGAACCATAAAACAATCATCACAATACATAACCATAAACGCACAGCCACAAACGTCTTCCCTACAAACATAATGTCGACATCTCCAATTCAAGATTTCAATAACAACAAATGAATATTTACAACACTATTTATCGAACAATCACGAAAGGAAAATAAAACGGGCAATAATATAAGCTTCGATATCGATAATATTACGGGTTGCATCATAATCGTAAATTATAAAGTTACGATCGCATTACGATCGTTGGAATCATTGCTTACGATCGCCGGAATCGCTGCGATTGCCGGAATTATTCCGGAAAGCCGTAACTGCCTAGCTACTAAGGATTACTGTCGAACTTTTGCGAGCCGACTGTCGGAGATATTTTTACGTAATCGCTGATGATTATTATGATCGTGATTATTTTTAGTGCTATACCTAGGTGTGTTTTACTGCAATTACTAGAAACTAAAAACAGTCTACAAAAATGGTCAGGGCCGTCAGGGTCATCAATAGTATCGATGCATTTCTAGATTTCTGTCTGAAATATTTTCTTGGTACGTTCGTCCATTTTAGAACCCTTCTTTACGTGAAGAGTTATGTTTTTTAAAGTATATTTATAATTAAATCACTTAATATCGTGTTTATGTTACTTAAAATAGAGAAACGAAAACTGAATGTTTTTATAGTCTCTTAAATTATAAAGTAAAATTGTAATTTTGTATGTACATATATATGCAGTTTGCTACCATGGTTTTCCATCAAACAAAATAAAATTTAATGACTTGCCTTTTATCCGCCGTAATTTCATTTTTCACTGGGTTTAAGTGTATCATAACCACAGCAAAACCTCTGCGTTTGTCCGACAACATACTATAGAATATAGAACGTACTATAGAACGGGATCTATAGAAAAACGTTTTCTGAAAATTGTTGAAAATTCATTAGCTAAGAGTAAATAATCGATCCCCATTTAAGCTTTATATGTTCAGTATTTTGGAAACAAATTCCTTTATATTTACATGAGTTCGAACATCGAACAGTTACATAGATTATGCAGATGCCGCCCTACGGCCTACGGCCCTTAAGTCGAAGTCAGATAAAGATAAAGGGGAATGTCAACGGCTTACACGCATAAATGGAGTTACAACTCGATGAACGTTTTTATGACGTCATTCATTTCGTTTTTATGATTCCACTTTTTACTGCCGATTGCTGCATGTACTCGTTCGATTATTATGTTATAGCCCGTAACATTCTTATGGTTTTTGTTACATGAATATATTATTATTATTCGTTATTTATTCTAGCCCTTTTAGTTTTAGTAGCGCGTGTAAATTATTCTACAATTGGAGATTCGGTTCATTTTATTCGTACAAAATCAGAGATTTTGATGCAATTATGATTTGTTCGACATTATAAATTCAGTTCGTCTACACGCATTATATAAATAAAGAGAAAAAGATATTATATAAATACAGAGAAAAAGATTTTATAAATAAAATAATGAACTTGACGTAATTAATAAATGAAAACACTTAATTTATGCTTCAGATTTAGTACCACTAAATTTAAAAAGCCCAATTTAGGAATAAGGTTGAGGATCGTCGTCAAATCGTCGATCGATCGTGAAGGCAAATATGGAAGAAATGCAACATCACCTCATGGCTACACCTCTTATTGGAGAGAGAATTGAGTCTTAGAACCTGTTGCTTCAAGCTAATTGCGAGCCGTAGGGTTGGGTTAGTGACAACTTATCCACTGATTTTCATAATCAGATGACTATTATGACCACCTGAAGTAGAAAGATCTTAATTCCGGGGTTTCTGAATGTTTCTATACCTACTCTTAATAATTTTGAAAGATAAAATCGACTGAATCCCTCAAAATCGTAACAACTAACAAGTATCCCACCAAGCAGTAAACCAACCACTAGACAAAGTAATACTTACTCATTTATAAACGTATATAGATAGACATACACATTTCTTGTTGGGTTTATTACTGTCAATAAAATGACACCGTTGCTGTGCCGCGCTATACGCGGAGACAACTTTTACAGCTTTTACACTTTATACGCCATCAAAGTGAATGTGTTTAAGGTTTTACGATATTTTAATACAAATACTTTAGGAGATTGCCTCAAATTACTCGACGCGCTACCGGACCCGCGCTACTGGCATTATCTTTATTATGTTTGAATAATGCTGAGCAATACTTAAATCGGATTCAAATTGATGAAAGTGTTTTCTCTATGTGTTTGAAGTCTGCCAACCCACATTTTGGCCAGTGTGGTACACTAAGTTAATACGAATACGGGGTTAGACTAATACTTAACCCCTCTCATTCTGAGAGGAGAATCTTGCTTCGTACAGTGAGCCAAATATGGGTCGCTAATGATGATGATATTTTTTTTATCGTAGTGGCTGAGAGTATTTCATCTTCTTGTTGTTGATTTCCTTATAACTCACAGTTATAAGGAAATCAACAACAGTCTAAGTAGATTTTTACATCTTGTTCTAGCGTACTTAGAATGATTCCAATATTGATTGACTTGATTGATCCAAATGACCTTCCGAGGGGTTTTTCCTGATACTTATTATACTTGAGTATCTCTAGATCAATAGTTAATGGCATATTGTAGAAAATATGTAAGTTACCTCATTTGTATTAACCTGCAATGATAACACGAAAAATTCGCGTTTATACGTCGCGTACGATGCGTCACAATCCTGGCTTTATGAAACTCATTGTGTGTGGTTATATTACAAGTGATGTTATTAATTTTAAATGTATAATATTGATATGAGCCTGTGTCACTGTTACAGTAAATTGTATCAAATTTTGTTATCATTAGTTTTTGAAGTTTGTTGGACTTTACTCCTTAAAAATCGATTTTTCATATAGCATGAAAAAATATGTGTGAAAGGTGCGCAGAATATGTTGCGTACCTTTCACAGTTGATCTGAAAGAGTAAACTCCATTCGTGCGTCGGAGCTGGCACACACTTTTTGTTTTTTTTAATTGTGGCAGAAATAAAAGCTAAAAGACAAAGACACTTTTAAATCTTTATTAAAATAGCAACTACCAGCGACAGTATGCTTCAAAGTGTAGATAGGACCTAATAAGTATTTATTATGCGCAGACAAGAGTTGTCAATGCACTTACAGAGGCCAGACATCAAAATACACTGACACATGAAACATTAATGCTGCCACTTGACAAATGATCTAGACGCTGCACTCTTCGGAGTCGGCGCACATTGAGAGACAAACTTACAACTGTTCTTCTTGGCCTTTGCGCCTCCTTCGGCTTTGAATCTGTCTGTATGTATGTAAATTGCATCGTCTCAATGGTAAAGAGAGAACTTAGTGAGATTAGGGTGATATAAGGTTATATTCTATTCAAGAAATTATCATGATTTTACAGTTGGGAAGTCGGTGGTGTTAAAACATTGGGATAGAAGCACTCTAAGACAGTGCTATCAGTTCACATATATGTCATTAGTATCTAATGGTGGTCGTTAAGGAATCACACTTTAAGACCCAAGCCCTAATTAAGTCAAAGCGGAGTCCTGCTAACGAGCCTACTTCTAGAGGAGCCCCCCTCAAACCAAAAAGTCCAAAAAGGCGAAACAGGCGTCGCTTCAAGAGGCGCCCTAATTCTCTTAAAGGTGAAATTGCAGGCACACCAGACTTAACACCTCAAGATGACTGATGCAGCCAAGTTCATTGTATTTCTATAGTTATTGTTCTCAGGTTTGTTCTAGATCATACAACAGTAAATAAATAATTAATAAATAAGTAACAGGTGTTTTAGACTATCTCCAAAATGCTCCAAGAGTCATGAAAACATAAACTGTTAGTTATCAATATCTAAGCTAATTTAATAATTTTATTATATTCAAAAAATAATGCAGCTTAAATAATTTGAAGCCATGTATCTCGTGAAGTATATTACTAGAAAAATGTTGAATGTGCAAGTGGAAGGACATAAGAAGAGAGGAAGGCCAAAGAAGAGATTGTTGGATTGTGTGAAAGAGGACATGTCTGTGTGTAAAAGGAGTGGATGATGAGTTGACGAGTAATAGAGACGAATGGAAAAGATTGACATATTTTTCCGACCCCACTTAAGTGGGATAAGGATAAGGAGATGGTGATGTATCTCGTGAAAACATTAATTCTTAGAAACAAAAGAATAAAATTTTAGTGAAACAAAGATAATTTATTGGCTTTCCACGGAACCCTGATCTTACACAAAGATATTACAAACTTTTTTATACAGATTATAATATATTTTTTTGTCGACAAGTGTGCGCATTACCCTAAACTGTCAGTGTCAAGTATAATGTAGCAGACACACTTATTCACGAGCCCGCATCAATAATGTGTAAATTTGGTTTCGCCCAAAAAACTTATTTCTAGCCGACAAGGGATTTATGGGCCGGCGATAACGACTTCATGAAACATTCATCGCTGCAGTCGATAGTGTTGTACCAGACTTCGAACTCTTCTTTCATATAAGAAGGAACTTGGATTTTTTTTTCTGATTGTTCATTTGCTGTCAATGGGACTTCACAGCAAAACCGAGGGGATGAAAACCATACTATATATTTTACATTGTATAATATAATAATTATACTATTCACATTTTAATTATATAATGCAAGTTTATCGAGTGAGTGATAGGAAGACCGATTTTATTTTTAACCGATTTCCAAAAAGGAGGAGGTTCTACGTTCGGCTGTATGTATGTTTTTTTTTTTTTTTTTGATTTTCAATATCATGCATGTAGTCATTTACCGCGTAGTAGCACTTTTCGACTCCCTTATTTTTTTATTAATGCAGTATTCTTTTCCTTATTCATTATCATCATAATTGTCAGCCGATGGACGTCCGCTGCGAGACATAGGCCTCTTGCAAATACGGTCTCGATCCGCCAGCGACTCCCTCTTAAATTGATTTTTTTATTGACATATATATGGGCTGGAACTGTAGAGTATGTATTAATTTTGAAGAAGGGTAAATGAGTTAGCGTGAGTGTAGCAGCTCACTGAAGGTCCCAGGCACCTCCAGTGAGCTGCTACTTCAATTCAGCTTAGAAGGACGTTCAAACCGATGGGTTATGAAGGTAGGGTATGGTGAGGCTGGACGCCCTTATGACGTGATTGAATCTGTATTCGAGTGACGAAGTTAAGGGTCTCGTATTTGTTCGTGAAAACTGCCCAGAGGGCGTTGTTTTTGGTTATACCAACAACCATATCACGAGAACAGTCGGGGGCATGTTTTTGTAGATGTTGGGGTGAGGTGTTATAGAAGTGTCTAGATACTACAATGGTATAGTTCACATTATTGCGTACATTACTGACTTGTTCTCTTGTTCTGGTTACGTTGTGTGAATACGATCATGGGGTCCGAAAACAATTTAGCAGAAATACTTTTTTTTATGAAAAGCCATCGTAAATAGTCCAACACACTCTACAGGGTGATAGCTGAAATCAAAGCCTACTAAAATACCGGTTTTCGAGTTTTAAGTAGGTATTGATTTTTCTACAAAATACAAAAATCCTTCAGTGCTGAATCCCTCAAGCGTTAAGCGTTGATTTTATAATTATTTTTGGAAAGTTGTTTACACTAATGAACTTTAATTCTTTCTACTACAATAAAACGATAAAAAAGTGTAACTTATTTATGTAATAAAAAATAAGTAACTATTTTGTAACTGGAACTGTATTATCACTATTTTGCCAGTCTCATTAATGCTAATGTTATACTTTATAGAGTCGCATCAAAACCGATACATGATTCATGAGGGACACTGAATTGATGGTCGGCGCTCTTGATAAATGGCTGACATTATATGCAGTTGTTTGCAGTTAGGTTCCGTATAATTCGGGCGTTTGGGCGTCCAGGTCATATTTGAATAATGTTGTTATGTACAAGAATAATTTGACCTTGCAGCTGAGGTCTGGAGATTTGCAATTACCTACATACGTTTTTGGCAGAATTCGGCTGGATCTTAAAATGATATTTCATCCAATTCGTTGCTGTGTAAAAAGTATAATATGGTTTCCTGTGGAGGTTTACTCACAACTCAATTGAAGGTTAATACTTATTACAACGTGATATCCTAGTGGATAAGACCTCTGCCTCCGATTTCGGAGGGCGTGGGTTCGAATCTGGTCCGGGGCATGCACCTTTAACTATTCAGTTGTGTGCATTTTAAGAAATTAAATATCACGAATCTCAACCGATGAAGGAAAAACATCGTGAGGAAACCTGCATACCAGGCGTGCCTGCGTATGTGAAGTCTGCCAATCCGCATTGGGCCAGGGTGGTGGACTATTGGCCTTACCCCTCTCATTCTGAGAGGAGGTCAGCAGTGTGCCGAATATGGATTGATAATGTTGAATGACGATGACTTATTCCTTAACTGCCCTGTTGGTCTAATATTTATCCTATGTAATTATTTTCAGTAAATTTTCTAATCGATCTTTTCTTAGGGCAATCAATATCGCCTTTATATAGGCTATGTACAACCTAGCTTATATTATTATTATGTAATTGCGAGTGTAAGTTCTTTTGGAGAGAAAAAAAAAGAGCAATACTGCCTGCTTGCTACACAAATATCGAAAACAAAGTAGGTATTTTACGTATTTTTATGCAGCTTAAACAGGGTAGATTGCAACAACATAATACAGGATTTGTTGCATTTAGATTGGATTTTGGAAATAAAGTTTTTAAAAAACCAAATTTTTCCATGGTCTCCCACTTTTTCATAATAAATAAAAGTCGCAATCCGTTTGTTTATATTCGCAATAACATTTGCTTGTAAGTAATAGCGGTAGCAACTAAAACGTGGATACTTTTGGGTAAATTTCAAATATTTTTTGCCCAATTTTGTGAATAATGCAGCAAGTTTTTGTCCGTCTCGGTTTTGAGTAGGTCACGGCCGCATGTTTATGCGTATTTCGTTATTTTTTCCGACAATTCATGTTGTTTTTAGAGTTTTTAAAATGTCTTACGTACCTTAGAGACCTAAAATAAGTAACGTATAATTTAATCAAAATTAGGTGCACTCCACATAATCAAAGTAGGTCACTCTAAGTGAGCACTCACTTGTGCAAAATTCCCGTAAAAAATCGGGTCTATGATTTATATTTGTGCCTATTCTTAAACTATATATTGTCTATGTAATTTAAGGAAATTCGAACTTTATTTAGCCGTTATTTGTTTTATATCAGTAATTACAATGATTAGATTCTTAGGTAGATAATTCGATAATACGGGAATTAATCACAGTTTATTCTATCTAAAAAATATACATTGACATACATGATACTACTAATTCTAAAAAAATAAAAATATATATTCATTTATTTTGAGAATAACTAGTGCTGACTCAACGTCGATAAATAAGTCAGTAGCTAAGTTTCAGAACTTTCAAAACCAAAAAAAATATCAGTAACCAGCAATTGACAGAATAATCTATGGATAAATCTATACTCCATAAGAATACATACAGTCTAACACACCTACAACCGCTTTTTGATGTCGGTTAAAAATAATACCACGCGAAGCCTTGGGTCATGTGAATATTTTACTTTTCTTTTAAGTAAGTACATAATTATAAAAAAGAATTATGCTGTCAGTTACAAAATTATCGAAATATTATGAGCAAAAGCTGCCATTAAGTGTATTATAACAAGGATTTTGGCACGAATCAGGTTTTCGCGGTCCATATTTTTTTTTACCTGAACAACATTTTGATTGATGTTGGAAAGGTGTTCATTTAATTATTTTGTAAATTAACGCCTCGCCGCCATTTATCTTTTATCTTTATGATATTTCCTTTTTTATTTTTTAAATATTTTATCATTATAACTGGTCTACAGTTACACGGTTCCTTGTACGGTTGGCCCTAATTAACGCAATTACGATAATGTATGTGTCCAAATACGATTTGTTTGTGAAATTATTATATGAATACCTGCTACCTTGTTGAGGGCTTTGGATTCAAAGGTCCTAAGTACGAGTTCTTTGAAATATTGAGATTTTTCGTTCAAGAAATTAATTGTTAGCAAGCCTGCAGTGATGACATACGGATCCGAGACTTGGTCGCTGACTATGGGCCTTATTAGAAGGCTGAAAGTCACTCAGCGGGCGATGGAGCGAGCTATGCTTGGAGTTTATCTGCGTGATCGAATCAGGAATGAGGAGATCCGCAAACGTACCGAAGTCACTGACATAGCTGAGCGAATCTCGAAGCTGAAGTGGCAATGGGCGGGCCACATAGTTCGAAGAGCCGATGGACGTTGGGGTCCCAAGGTGCTGGAATGGCCCCGCACCCCGCACCGGAAAGCGCAGTGTTGGGCGACCCCCCACTAGGTGGACCGAGGATATCAAGCGGGTTGCAGGGAGCCGCTGGATGATGGCGGCTCGAGATCGTTGTGCTTGGAGGTCCATGCAAGAGGCCATGTCCAGCAGTAGACGTCTATCGGCTGATAACGTAAGGTAAGGTAAGCCTGCCAAGCAGCCAGTATTGAGCGGTCAGAATAAGAACTGAAAATTTGACCGCTTTATACAGGGTGATTCGGACTTTAGTGCGGACATTTTTTTTCGTGGTTCTGTATCATTAATAGAACATAAATCTACAAACAGTTCGATACATTTTATGTAATTTTTTTTTTCAATTTATGTCTCAGAAATAACAAAATAATGGACACATTCCCAAACAAACTGCGCAACTGCTGGCGGCACTTTGTAAGACGCCGACAAAGAAATACCGGCAGTAGTCATATCGCTTCGGCTTCGGCTGACGGGGGTGGCAGGGGTGAGGGGATCGAAAAATCCCTGAGGATGCCTGCCGAATTGCCGATGGGCGACCAGTGACAGACAATCTGCCGTCGCTTGCGCATTTAAGTCGAATCATCCTTTAATGTAAAAGTTTGCGTAATAATAATCATCATTTGTCTTTCATTATTCCAATCGAAAGTTTATAATTTTTATTATTACTACGCATTATTGATGGTCCTAAGCCCAATAAAGTATGAAGGGAAAATCGATACTCAACTCAAAAGTGACGACCTTTAATTATTATAAAAAATAATAGGTACAAAAATAAACGTAGAAAGGTCAACGGCCCTCGGCGCGGGCGCTCGCTAACCTAGTACCTACCAGCTGATTTTGTAGTTGCCTATTACTGTGCTATTACTTAGTACAGCGATAGGGTGACCCTCAAATTCTGTTTAAATGTTTAAACTATAGCTAACGATAACTTTGTTATTGTTGAGTTAAAAAAAAAAAGAAAAAATACGTGTTCATTAAATTTTGTTTATGTACAAAATATAAAAATATCCGTACTTGAAAAAATTTCTTCCTGTATACCGCGCTTGTGGTCGATAATCTGGCAGCAAGAAAAGCTAGCGACTATTCTTGGCCGTGGCTGCATAGTGCGCGTGGTCCCTTACTATCGTCTATTCATTTTCGTAGACTTTATTTTAATTGAATATCGATGATTTATTTTAATTTCAACATAACTGTCAAACTTGTAGGTAGGTATTTTATTTAACGAGCTGAACGATACAATTAAAATTCTTTATGTCTATATTTGTCGCTACACTGATAAAATCTTTAAGTGCTTTAATAACTGTTTAAAATATTTATATAGATACAAAAAGTGTCAAGATAAAATTGAAATTGAATTTAAATTGAAGATAAAATTGAATTAAAAATATAGGTATTATACTTATTAACATACTGCTATTACAATTAGAGATTCACAGAAATTATGGTATTTTTTGTTTTGTCAGATATTTTGAAATATTTTTTTGCCCTTTAATTATAATTTAAACCAGCTAATTTCAAATCAAATCTAAATCAAATCATTCTTTATAAAAAATATTGCAAATAAAGAATGATGAAATTGGTACATGTAGATGAATTCTTCCATTGGTCTTATTAGTTGTTATTTTAAACACACATTCTGCTAAGTTACATCAATTAAGAATAATAAAAAAAGTTCACATTAAATATTATAAAAAATGTCAATGTAAATGTCAATATAATGGTTGACTAAATCTACCCTTAATTTTCCACGTATGTAATTATTGACACTGTAATATAAGCTTTCCTATTAACATATTATAAAAAACATTACCCTCCTTCTGACGCATTCGGGTAATAATATCTTCCTAAATTTACTTAAAGATATTTTTTTATGCTGACTGGCAAGTGGTCGCCCTAAACAACCATTTGCCACTTTGTGATTTGTCTTTCAGTCTTTGGTACCTATATCAGAACGAATAAATTCATTTTTCATTCATAAATAACATACCTACATATTAGGTTGGAATTTAAAAAATAATGAAAATGTCAATCACTGCCACGCAATATGAGAGTAGGTAGGTTTAAACGTTTATTTAATATTTTTATACTTTTGTAATAGGTAAATCTTTGGCGGCTTCCGTGGTGCAGTGGTATGCGCGGTGGATTTACAAGACGAAGGTTCTGGGTTCATTCCCCAGCTGGGCCGATTGAGGTTTTCTTAATTGCTCCACCCTGCTGACAAAGACGTACCGCCAAGCGATTTAGCGTTCCGGTACGATGGCGTGTAGAAGTCGTAATGAGTGTGGATTTCATCCTACTCCTAACAAGTTAGCCCGCTTCCATCTTAGATTGCATCATCACTTTACCATCAGGTGATATCGTAGTCAAGGGCTAACTTGACTTGACTTTAAAAAAAACTTATTATTGTGCTTCGTTGTTAATTCGGTGAATATCTTATATTTTTATATCAATGACTCTCGATAATGATTTCGCAATAAAATACAACAATTAACGAACACACTTAAAAATTAATTAGCGAGTGCGGGACGTGAGAACGAGTTCTTTCATCGATAATAATAATCTACATCTACTGACAATATACTGCGATTGTACGTTTCTTTACACAGTAACGGAAAATGTCGCGAAAAAATGTGCCGTGAAACTTGCGGAGTAATTTGCGGCGAAATTTTGCGGTGAAATTTGCGATGTTTTGCGGCAAAATGTGTGACAAAATGGGCGACGTCTCCAATATGTCGTAAATCACATCTTTACATCGCAATCGATGGCATTATACCT
The DNA here is from genome assembly GCF_947172395.1 of Bicyclus anynana. NCBI lineage: Eukaryota > Metazoa > Arthropoda > Insecta > Lepidoptera > Nymphalidae > Bicyclus > Bicyclus anynana. The sequence continues at coordinate 16,600,880 of NC_069094.1, forward strand.
TCGAATCTATACTAATATTATAATCTCAGGAACTACTGGTCGGATTTGAAAAATATTTTCAGTGATAGATAGTCCATTTATCGAGGAAGGATATAGGCTATATATTATGTCCGTATTCCTGCGGGAACATGAAACACGCGGGTGATAAGTCTAAGATGAAATTAAGATTAGTCTAAGATAAAATTATCGTTGTATAATTCAAAGTATTTGGTTATGAGGGTTAGGGTCGACGCATATCTGGCGAGGCGCCGCTTTATTATTTAACTAATATTAGGCATCTGTTTAAGTTCAATCATTAACGCAACTAATCTGAGAGAATCGCTAAGAACATTTGTTAATTAATTTGATATATATTAATTTAGGTTTTATTTTAAGAGCTATTATTACCTACAAAATTATATATCAACCCTATAAACCCCTATACCACATTGACAGGTACATAACAGTAGATACTATAATAGTATTAGACGCGTTTGGAACCGTCACTTAATCGTCTTAGTCGTTAATTATCACCATTAATTACTTCACAATAATGTAAAATGTACGTATTGACCATTCAAAATAATATTTTACTCATAAGTAATTTTTACTTCAGCTTTTGATATTTTTACGTGATGTGTAAGTATAATACTCAATATCAGGCTGGCAATCTACTTGTTCTGTTATTAATTAGCATAAAATAAACAACAACAGTGAGACATGTTCATGTTTCAACAGTGACATGTCTAAATAGCTGTATATCTTCGTTATTTGATGTCGATGCAACAGGCGCATGAATAATGCACGTACACGCTCTCTGCGGCGATAAATAACGATTATAATTTCATCGTGTGCGCGATAAATCGCCGATCGGCGGTGTGAGCGCGCCCTTAGCGACCGCACGGCTTACGTAGGTGTCGGTAATTTTCCTTTTAATTGTGACATAGTGTTCTTAAGACAGGACAACTGATTTGGATAATGGATGTTCTTATCTAGGATAAAAATGATGTAAAGTTGAACACCCAAGCTACAAAATTAGGTAAAGTAGGCAAAACTAAAAACTGCACAGTTTTTATTGATCAATTTTTTGATTTGTAATTTCGATAAGATTAACTGTACAGTTAAAACTACGAAATTACACTAAGAAAAAACACCTGGAGCGGCATAAGTCAAATACGTAGCAAACCAGACACTAGTGCGCTTGTAGCTGGCATCATGTTGTATACTACGATACGGGTCAAGTAAAAGAATGGTGCATACTACGTATGTAGATATGTTGCAAGGGTGTCGTAATGGCTAGCTTCCATTAAAGCCTCTGTTAATCACAAACTACTTATGGAACATGGTGTTGCTTCTAAACGTCAAAGTATGCTGCACCATTACTAAGTATACGGGATCTTTGTTACGTATGCTACACCCGTAGTTAGTACTAAATAGCAAGCTACTTACGTACGTAGCTCATATACGTAATAAGCTACGTATATACGTAATAAGCTACGTATATACTCAGTGTTAAACTAAAGGTCTGTAGAAACACACAGAAAGATTCTTCTAGAAGAAGAATATATATTGTACAAAGATAAATACATATTATATATAAAAAGAATTTAACATGTTTCTTATGATCAAAATATTCAACACCCCATTAGTATGGGCGACGGGAAACAAAACATTATTATATCCACTTAAGTAACATTTCCTTTACATATTTATTATTCGTGAGAATAAAACCGAAACGCTGTCGAATTTATGTTTATTGCCGAATCAAAGCTTTCGCTCGCTAATGGCCGTCATAAACCAGCAGATTTGTGATTCAAATTCTGTTGGACCGGTGGGCCTGCGGTAGTCAGACATACCTTTTTAATGAAAGCTGAAAGTTTGCCTGCACATGTTCCTACCATACGTAAGTACGGTAGATAATAATGGTGTGTGGCTGAATTGGCTTTGTGATTTATTTATTTATTTATGTATAGACATGAAATATGCCCAGAGAAACATTACAGTTTCCCAATTTGTTTCTCGAGCAATCAGAAATATAATTACAACAATAAATCTAAAATTACAAAATGAATATTAAACAATCAAAATAATTTAAAAATAATAAATTCAATTCAAATTCAAACAAATTAAAAATTAAGAATAAATTAACATTAACCAAGTCAAATAAATTAAAATTAAACAATTCAAATAAATTAATAACAATAGTCAAGAATTAGAATACACAAAAAAATAACAATAAAAATTAACTAGTCAAAAAAACAAAATTAAAAATATCTTATACATAAAATCTATTAAAGTAACATGATGGTTTTTAAGGTCCAGACCTTCAGTTGTCTATGCTCCTACCACATATTTTTCTTCACGTATTTTTTGATGGCCTCCGCGGTGCAGTGGTATGCGCGGTGGATTTACAAGACAAAGGTCCTGGTTTCGATCCCCGGCTGGGCCGATTAAGGATTTCTTAATGTGTTCAGTTTTGGCTGGTGGGAGACTTTGGCCGTGGCTAGTTGCCGCCTTACCCACAAATATGTACCGCCAAGCGATTTAGCGTTCCGGTACGATGTCGTGTAGAAACCGAAAGTAGTGTAGATTTCATCCTACTCCTAACAAGTTAGCACGCTTTCATCGTAGATTGCATCATCACTTACCATCAGGAGATTGTAGTCAAGGGCTAACTTGTAGAAAAAAAATAGGTAATTGTGGAAGCCAGTTGTGGAGTTTGGACTGTGGTGATTTTGAAAGATAGCAGGTGTAAAGTGTCTAGACTCTTAATTGTTTAAATAAAAAGCGAATAATTATTTATATTTTTCTTTGGCAAATAAAAGAACATTTCTCCCGTCGCTAGTCACTTACTCGTAGCTTCGCCGTTATCACAGTTAAATATATTTTAAGCAATCTTTAAGGGTCTCTAGCATGTTTGTTGACTGGATACATGATCCCTCCTGATGTTAATTGGACAATTTACTTATGAGATCTGCTGACTACAAAAGTCACTAAGGTCCATAATTGACTATTAGTATGTACGTACCTACTTACCTGTGGTAGAAGCATTGACAATCTTACAGCCTACATAAAATCAAGTATGTCTGGCCATCGCAAGCTCGTGTTCTACGTAGCCGTGTGTCCCAAACGTCTCGTATGCTGATAAAAAATTTTTGCACAATTCTCGTCAAATATATGTCGTCAGCACATAGATTTATGTACGTCTGAACTTACTGTATGAGTTGATGATGATCGAGACTGGATTTTTGGTGAAAATGTTTTAATATCCTCAAGGGTGTTATAGGGTATTTTTCTCCCGCCTGAAAAAGAAAATTAAAACCGAATGAGTTCCGACAGAAACCTCATCATTCCCAAACCGTTATTATTAGTAGAATTGGCTCAACGTCATTAAACCGCAAAGTCAATTACAGTGCTATTGAGCATTGTGAAGTCAACACCTGCCGAGGTAAAGATGCTACTGATCAAGCTCATCACGATTTTGTAGGAGAAACTATAAATCACAAGACAATACCTATGCACTAATTTAGTGTCCGGTGTCTTTAGAAATTACGAATAATTAGTCATCGGGTAAGGTTAGTAGTTAGATGATATCGACAAGATAATTTAAATGTTTCTCTCCTATCGGTACGTGCGCTCATAAAAGTATCTACATCAGAATCATTATTAATGTTATGTTCGTCTTGGTTTTTATGGGTTAAATTTGATTATCACAACAAAATGTTTACTCGAAATAATAGCTCGAAAATTGTGTAAACTAAAACAAAATAATTACCACACTCTGGTCTAGTAGCACACGAAACCATCTTGCTTTATTCTTTTTTCATTAGTTGTGTTAGATTTTTAATTATTTAAATAATTATAAATACATAAGACAACATATAAAAACTCCTTCTTCCAGATAAATGTTTTAATCTGTACTGTTTATTAATGATTATGGTTTTATTCTGAGGTTGGTAGGGTATTGTGATATATACTCTATAAAAAAAAGAGGCGAACATGCGATTAAGTGGCGTGAAGTAAATTTAATTAATGTATTATCCATCTACCAAAGTAACGATTTGTTTAAGAATGAGTAATAAGTTATTTGAAATACAGTTTATACATTCCAGCTTGTGTTATTTTATTCCATTGCTTTTATCAGAAGTGAGAGTACCTACGAACACGATGTCATTACCTACATTAAAGTCGATCTACAGAAAGAAAATGTAACGGCATTTAAATGAAGTGTGAATTTGGGAAACAGTGGTTTACATTACGAGAAATGCGATAAAAATCATACGTGTGTACAACCATTAAGTATGTATACCACTGACGGCTATGGGACCACGCCGCACTGGTCCCGGTAAAAGTATTTATGCGATGTCGGTTGTCGATGCTTACAATATCTAACAAGAATGAAGAAACGTAAACGTAACACACTTATACCATGTTGACGATATTTATGAGCAAAACAGTCAAACAGTCCAACAGCACTCATAAGAGGATATTATTTGAAAAACTGCGAGAGAACAGAGAAGAACGTGTAAATTAATAACAAAATACAAAGATGCATGTGTGGTGTTAGCTGCAGAGTTATATGAGATGGAATCCTGTTGGTTTGACGGATGAGAAATACCAATGATGTCTAAATATATTAAACTAGGTGTCTGATCCGAGATGCATGGATATTGATTGATGAATATGGGATATATGAGATTCTCATGATAATCATTGGGTTGAACACAGCCCTATTCGACAGTTGACCCAAATCACAAAGATGAGAGAAGTTACACTATGTATTGATAACACACGATTTAAATTTAGTATTTTTATTTATGATAAGATGATATTATAATTATGTATTATATTGAGAGTTATTAGTTTTGATATCATATATACATATATTTTAAATATTTGCTCACATCCATGATGTTATTCATTAATTATGACTTACTGATGACGATTTGTGTTTTGGTAAAATTTTAATATAAGGATAGATGTATTACACAGGCCGACACGATTTTCGTTGTCCAAGATATAATTATTTTTTTTCTACTGATTTTGTAGTGCTGATTACGAAATCAGACCTAATTTTATCATATCACATCAGATTTTTAGTAAAATTAATATATTCGCTAGTTTTGATTTTTCAGTGAAATTTTCGAGTTTTGGCACTCTTTCTTTGAATTAAGCAACCTCTCATGAGAAATTACTTCAGTTATAACAACGACACACCTATTTGTAACGCGTTTCGTGGAAATAAGCGGTTATAGTGCCTTTGTTAAAAAAAAAATATATATATATTTTAGTTAATGGTTTTTTTTGTTGTTGGAAAACGTCTGATAAACATAACGTCTTCTATAAAGTGTCACAATAGTCCAGATATATTTTGTTACATTTGTTGAAACTTTATGATTCTAAGCAAAAACTGAAAAATTTGTGGAAAATATGTATAATAAATATGTAGCTTATTTTGACTTCAAAATACAAATAAAATCGTGGACTCTGCAGTTTGTACTAATCGTGTTGAACAATTAAGGCAGTGGACACTGGACATACAGCAAAAGACAATCTCTACCTTTTGGTACTACCTATGATATAGTGAAAGCAAGACAATCATACAGATATTGTTATTTTTGCTGTATGTTAGAAGCTTTTAAAGTAAAATTTGTTTTCCTTTTTGTAAAAAAAAATTGATGTGATAGAGTAATTGTGCAGGTATTTTTGTGTTCAAAATACTATAAATTACTGATAATTTTTACTGAAATCAAAACAACGTTCAAAAAGTATTCATCTGTCGGCCGGTGTTATCGATAATATTTTAGATAGTATTATAGTATAGTAGTGTTATGACGACTAATATACCGTTATTTGTTTTGTGAATGATTATGGATATATTTGTTGTATAATAATTTCTCTATTGATTATTACACAGCAAAATAAAATAAATAAATAAATATAAAAAGATTCCAACGAATTGATAAACTCTTTTTTTTTGAAGTCGTTTAAAAATGTATGTATATGTATTTATATCTGATTTTATATTTTGATTATCTTCTATCACATGTCATCTGGAAGTCTAACACGATCATGAAGTCCTGTAACTATATTAGTTCTGAACTTGATGGTGAGGGGTTCGGTGCAGATGCAACACATCATCTGGAAGTCTAACACGATCACAAAGTCCTGTAACTTTACTAGTTCTTGACTTGGTGGTGAGGGGTTCGGTGCAGATGTCACACATCATCTGGAAGTCTAACACGATCACAAAGTCCTGTAACTTTACTAGTTCTTGACTTGGTGGTGAGGGGTTCGGTGCAGATGTCACACATCATCTGGAAGTCTAACACGATCACAAAGTCCTGTAATTTTACTAGTTCTGGACTTGGTGGTGAGGGGTTCGGTGCAGATGTCACACATCATCTGGAAGTCTAACACGATCACAAAGTCCTGTAACTTTACTAGTTCTGGACTGGGTGGTGAGGGGTTCGGTGCAGATGCCATTAATCGATGATGACGAATTTGACAAATATAAATAATGTTTTGAAATGATGAAAATAGATAAGTTGATTGACAAAAGCTTCACATGAACATTATGTTTATTTATAATATGTATCACTCTTATTCTTATTTAACATTTTTATGATAAAAGTATATAGAAGAAATCAAGAATTTCATTATAGTTTCATTGGATTCTTTTAAATAACTTATGGGATGCTGTGTGATAATTAATTATAAAATTTTATTGTTAACATTGTTAGATGTTGTATTTATAGTTGATATTATAGTAAGGTCATAATTTCATGATATTCTTGTGTTGTTTGGGGACAAACTTTTAGTAAGGATGGCCGAATATTAGAAGATAAAGACATTACATTTGTAAATATTACATATCGTCTATGTACTTAATGCTTTAAATTAATCTACTACTCTGTCTAAGTTAATTACAATATTTAATAAGTCTCTGTCTAGAGTAAAGCTCCCTCTTGTCATCTGGAAGCTCAGACAAATATTAGAAGATAAAGACATTACATTTGTAAATATTACATATCGTCTATGTACTTAATGCTTTAAATTAATCTACTACTCTGTCTAAGTTAATTACAATATTTAATAAGTCTCTGTCTAGAGTAAAGCTCCCTCTTGTCATCTGGAAGCTCAGACAAATATTAGAAGATAAAGACATTACATTTGTAAATATTACATATCGTCTATGTACTTAATGCTTTAAATTAATCTACTACTCTGTCTAAGTTAATTACAATATTTAATAAGTCTCTGTCTAGAGTAAAGCTCCCTCTTGTCATCTGGAAGCTCAGACAAATATTAGAAGATAAAGACATTACATTTGTAAATATTACATATTGTCTATGTACTTAATGCTTAAAATTAATCTACTACTCTGTCTAAGTTAATTACAATATTTAATAAGTCTCTGTCTAGAGTAAAGCTCCCTCTTGTCATCTGGAAGCTCAGACATACATAAGACCTACCTCGCTAGATGTTGTTTTTCGTCAAAGTACATGATTTACTTGTATGATCTAATGCGATTATAAGAACTGTCTCTGTAGAATCGAGGTTTCATAGTTATAACTTTATATTAACATAACTTTTAGTTTAGTTTAGGAATGACAAAATGACAGACAATTTTGTCATGAATTTGGGTAATTGGACTGAATCTGGAAGTGATTAAAGATTGAATTTATTTCAAATTTGTAAAAACAAGAATTAACATACCAGTTTAACTAAATTTAAGTGTTTGGATTTTTATCAATAGAATCACTATCAAAATCTGTATAGGTCTGTATTCACAATTTGTAAATATTGAATGAGAAATCTGTTGAAACTATAATTATATAATTCTTAAAGAATAATTAAATGTATTGTAGGGTGTTTCAACATATTGTTAAATCAAGGTTTAAAATTAGAAAATATCTGTAATGACAAAATTGAATTTTACTACTTGTAAATCAGTGAATTTAGCAAGTAGTAATAATAATAGATTAATTGGGACTCACTTTTGTTATAATTAGAAATTATTGGAGAATTAATGAGTTGTGGTAATAAACATAAATTAAAATTTTAAATACTATGAGACATAGTTCAGTGAATCTTTATAATAATGTAATGTTAGAATTTATTTGTGTTTACAAAGTTTGAGGACAAACTTGTAGTCAGTATGGCCGAATGTTAGATTTTTAATTATTTAAATAATTATAAATACATAAGACAACATATAAAAACTCCTTCTTCCAGATAAATGTTTTAATCTGTACTGTTTATTAATGATTATGGTTTTATTCTGAGGTTGGTAGGGTATTGTGATATATACTCTATAAAAAAAAGAGGCGAACATGCGATTAAGTGGCGTGAAGTAAATTTAATTAATGTATTATCCATCTACCAAAGTAACGATTTGTTTAAGAATGAGTAATAAGTTATTTGAAATACAGTTTATACATTCCAGCTTGTGTTATTTTATTCCATTGCTTTTAGTTGTAAGTTTTATTTTTTATGTATCTTAATGTTCTTGATGTTGTTGGTGAAAATGTTGGATATCGCAGCAGGGCGTGAGTGCAAAACACCTTGTGCAGAAGTTTTTGCACAATTCCCGGCAGATTTATGTCGTCGACTCATAGATTTATGTCTGTCTGCGCTGACATTGTGAGTTAATGCCGAGACTGGCCTGTGGAGGAAATAACGTTGTCTTATTCTATCCTCATTGCGTATTACGAAAAGTGCAATAATTATGATTTATTGCACCCATTCACGACGGAAACCGCGGTATGATTTATGGCGTTCTGTTGACGTTCTAATTGGAGATTACGACTTAATGGCGCTAATGTGCACTCCTTTACAGTTATGTGGTTCAGAAGGTATGAATTCATTGTCATTTCATGCATTAAGAGGTCCTGGGAGCAACGTGAATTTCTAAGGTATTGAACCTTAGAAATTCACGTTTCCGTTTACGCGATCGTCACTGTATCACACTGCCACTAGGCACATTGGTGGGGCGTCCGCTAGTCATTGAGTAAAAAAAGCAGTGCATTTTATGAAGTGCACGCCACTGACATCGTCTGCCATCCTCGAACTGAAGTTTGGCACTCAATATGAGACAAACATTCTTGTTATCAGCCGCTTTTTTAAGCAGCAGATAGCCTAACCCAGTCCACTCTCTTATATCGTCTAATCATTGGCGGGACTAACCACTTTTTGCCCAATATTTTCCCTTCCAATGTGAAAACTGGGCTAAAATCTACATGTACAGAAGGCATGCATTCTTCGCAATATGGTGATCAAGAATTCTCTATGCCCTTCAAAGTAATATTCTGTTATAGGCGATGATCCACGAGCCATTTGCTACAGTCGTTTGTATAAGTATACATGCACATACTTGTAAATCGTTAAGATAGCAATTGAAACAAACACCTTTATAGACTTTAATGTTGTCATTAGGCAAAAACTGATAACCATCTACATTCTTCTTATGGCTATACGTTGTAAAAACGTTCAGAATAAATTCATTAACCGCATCCATGTATGTAAAGTCGGGGAATTTCATGCATATTCACTAATAATTGTTTATGTTACACTCGCTCGACTAAAGGTTTTCGCGGAAGAAAAAAATAAATGAATTGTCCCTTTCACGATGATAATAAAAGTTTCCAACCATCTGCTATAACAATTAACGACAGAAAAAAGTTGTCTGTTTCTTGAACGTGCGATTGGAGTTTAGTCATTACTGACTATTGTATTAAAATACAACCCGTTTTAACCCTCGACGTTGAAAAGAGGGGTTTTTTAATTCAATGACAAGTTAACCCTTGCGACCTCACTTGCTGCTATGTGACAATGAAGTCTAAGATGACAGCAGGCTAACTTGGAAGAGTTAGAGATAGAGTTTATTCTATTCATACCTCTGACGCTTTCTACGCGGCATCGTACCGGAACGCTAAATCGCTTGGCGGTACTTCTTTGCCGGCAGGGTGGTAACTAACCATGGCCGAAGTCTACCGCCAGATAAAGACAAAGGTATTTTAAGTTTGACGTACCCCCAGACTAAGACAGATTATTTTAAAGGTATTTTAGGTTTGACGTTTGAAACTTACAATACCCCTCTTGATAATTATGTGGCTTCTAAAATAATGAATCGGATGTGGAAGTTTTTTTCAAAAATGTTGGTCACATTTCAAAATTGAGATAACTCGTACTTATTCGTAACTAAATACGATATAAGGTCTGGTATAAAATATTCATTCTGCCTAATTTAGGCAGTGTGAATTGTAAAACACTGCATTTGTTAATTTTTGTTCTAAGTTTTACTTTTTGCTTTAGTTCAATAATGTTTTTTTTTATTTAGATACATTTCTTGCCGACAATAAATTATTATTATTATAACGATAAACAATGCAATTAATAACTCTTTAAAAGTATAGTTAATTAAAGTATTATTATTTCAAGTGTTAAGTCAAATAATGTATTCCAGTTAAAAGTAATTGTTTTTAATTATCTCACGTCTTCGGCTGCCATTTTAATTATTGTGACTGCAACCACGTATGAGATAAAAAAAATAACGAATTACATCGCTAAAGGTCCTTACATATGGCATGACGACTACGCGACGGTATTTTCACGCATATTAATGAACACTGCGGTGTGAATTTCATTTATGAACTTTTTTGTGTACTTTTATGAGAGCCCAGCTAAAAAGTTTTTATTTGATCTGAACATACTTTTTCCTCTGTAAGCCATTGTTTCTCAAAACTACGTCTGAATATAATTTAGTTTTTTTGATATATCATCCGACTTAAATCCAATTTTTATTTGCAACAAGAAAAACTTTAACCAAAATCAAAACTATGTTTTCTACTGTGTAACGTAAAAGAATTTGATAAGTAAGGTTCAGTTAGTAGTCACTAGTCAATAGGTACCTTTTGGACGCTTAAGCTCTCATTTGCAAGTGAGTTTTTTAACGCACGTTAAAAAAGCGTTCAAATACAATAAATACATTTCCAAGTACCTATATGTTCACACGACAACGTTTTTAAAACAAAACGCCCTTTTTTCGAGCATTGTTCTATTTTAAATTTTAGGCGTCCGAAATAGACCTTCATTTAGCTTTATACTGTATTTGAATGCTTTTTTAACGTCCGTTAAAAAAACTCTCGTGCGAATGAGGGAATCTAATGGTTTAAACTTTCAAAAAAAGATTTTTTGATACCTAACTTGAGTTGAAGAGATGTGGACTTTACTTCGTGGAAATTATAGTAAGAACGTTATAAACTGAGTCGTAAAGCTCCAAACGTCAATAAATGTTAACAATACAAGAAAAAAAATTTTATATTCGTCGCAAAAATCAACGAAAACAAGAAGCAAAGTTCCTTGCAACTACAAAAACAAAGAGTACGATTTAAAAAGTTGACTGCGGTGCTGTGGCATTTCAATAATTTGAACTGCGCGTGGTGTTATGTCCGTGTGTGAAGGCACTAATGACAAAAAATACAAAAATACATAGAATGGCAATAATTTAAAATTCGCGCTCGACGCTGCATTCCTATACATAAGTACTTCGAGTAAAACATACCTGTCTGTATAAATTTTTATGCCAGTTTTTTATTTCACAAAGGTATACTATAAGTTTATGTGTTTTATTGTTATGAAGCTGTTTATGTCCACCGGCCCGTACTTTATGGTCTTGGTATGGCTACCTCATAGACAAAGAGCCTGTGTGGTCTGATGATTAAAGAAAAGCTGAATGTTTGTGAGCTGATGCTCCTATCATAGGTACGGCTATTTACGTACGTATAATACCTATGGTGTTTGGACCTAGTTGCTTTGGGCGTTGTAGAATTCAAGGGTGCAGGCCCCCTCTTCTTAAAGTATACTTCAAGTATATAATATTTTCATATTTTCTTCAAAGGATATCACGACAAACTATGTCACCAGACATAATCAGACACATAGAATCAACCCTTCCCTAGAGACCCAAACGTTTATCTGTACTAGGATTTTTCGAGGATTTGTCACTAAAATAAGTAGTGTACATCTAAATTAGTATTTTATAAAATTAAATACAATTCATAATGATTTCATAATACAATCAGAGTTGCTTGCTTGCTTCAAAATCTTACAGAAAACTGCATATCACTGAATTTTGAAATGCTCCTGCCAGTAAAGTAACTATGAAGAATTTTAGCAACGTAAATAAATTAATTATAACTAGCTTACTAAAACGAATACATTGTATCAATATAACGAAATGTGTTTTTTTATTACATACCTTTATTTCTCAAGTACAACTCACAATAATTAATTATAAATGCACAGTAAAAACAAATATTCATCCATTATAATAGTGGCCATTGCAAACGACGAGTTAATGTCAAGAAATTCTTTGTAATTAATTTCTTCTGATGTCTTGCCACTGTGTACAGTATACACCAACATTGAGACACTCAAGTAGAATGTTTAAAGGATTTTATGACTTACAGCTACAGGAATAATAAAGGTTATTGTGAGAACGAAAGCTTGACAAACAGTTTCTACTTTATAAGTCAACTGTACGTTTTACAGCAATGAAAATGCTAAATTGTGCACGCTAAATTGAAAACTGTTTCATTAGCACTATGGACTATTTTTGTGTGACTCTTTTGTAAGTTTGTTTTAATTGTCAATGCATTTCAAAGTATGATAGCTATTACGAGCTCGCGAGTAAACGAATTCGGTTGTGAATTAATTGTTTGTTGTAATTACAGGAATTTTTCACCATACATGGCTTACACGTCGTGTTATATAGTCAATGTAGACTTTATTTCATTGTTATTAAAGTCTAAAATACATTTCCTTTTTTATAAATAATTCTTTCCGATTCGTGTAGAAAATAAACAATTTAGGAATTTTTCGCATTCGAGTCTCATATTGTTTCAAGGAAATGTTAAGACGAAGTTAAAATTCAGTGTCTGTTTCTGTTTCGAAAAAAATGGCCTAAAATGTTTCCGCAAATGGGCAATGGTATTGTTGTAATAAATTGTTGGAAATCGCTAAGTTTTACATTGTGTTTAATCGTTGGCCTTTTTTTGGACAAACTTTGAGCGTGTGAACTGTTTCATATAATAATTTAGAGTGTATGCGCAACGTTTATTTTTATTTATTTATTTGAAATTTATATTTATAAATTTAATTAAAACCTGGAATTTTGTAGAGTTTTTGTTAGAATGGTTAAGTTTTGAGCTCTCATAACTTTCAATTAAATAAAACAAGGTAAAACATAAGTTCAATTTCTTGTTATAATATTATTACAGACAGTAAGTATTTTATAACATGAGACCCAGGGAAGCAGGACTTTATTCTAGATCTGGATTTACCTACATTATGATGGTAGTTTAATTTAGCTTTTAGATACACTATGCTGTAGGGACCTAATTACTTTCCAAGCCGGGCCGGGCTGGCACTAGAAGCATGGCATGAGTGGGAGCGTTTTTGCCGGTGAGTGTTAAAAGCAGGTGATTAAATTCCCAGCGGCGGCGCGGCGTCATTGTCGGCGGTCGCTTTGCAATTAGCCGCCTCACGCCGCCTCACGCCGCCTCACGCTTCCTAGGGCTGTGGCAAAATGAATAAGTATTCATTTGTTTAAGTACATTTTTAACAATGTTTATAAAATACAAAATGCTATACTAGAGCCAGATTTGATGTGGTGTATATCCACCTAACCACCAATCAGGTGCAAGTAGATGAAATTATAGGAATCTTCAAACGTAAGTATTCGTCGTGCAGCAATGATTACGTGTTAGAAATAAAGCGAGACCTATTTATAAAGAAAGAAAGAATAGTTACTTTAAGAAACACTTTATAGAGATGAAAGAAATGAAAGAAAAAACACACAAAATAAGTATAGTACTTGATGTTATCATAAAAGGGTCTGCACTCAGCATTACTGTGTCCACCAGGACACCGAGCTGTATTTGTTTTATAATACCAATATATTCGTGTCTACAACCCAGGACTCAAACTTGGACCAAACACAAAATAAAATTTGTTTTTTCATTTTTATAAGCACCTTTGAAACGTCAAGTTTGAATATTTTTTAAAACGTAACACATGCTCGGAAGACAGCTGAAAGGAGGTTATTTACACAACTTTATAAAGAAGAAAGATTTGTATTTTCGTATTTAATCAATAAACTCAAAAACTACTTGACCTATTTGAAAAAATATTATTATTCATTAATAGAAAGCTACATAATCAAGGAGAAGTAGACAGATTAGCATAAACATATATTATATTTATGTTATGTATATTTGTAAAATATACATATGTTATATTTTACAGTACCCATGGAAATAGGAACGGGTGTAAAAAGCAAATTTTTGCTAGTCATTACGTAAAATAACAAATTGTACCACTGTGACTAAAATAAAAGCCTGGATGTATACGATGGGTATATTTGCCTCTAAGTATCATTGTCAATTGCCAACTGAACGAGGCAGTAAACATAAAGAGATTCAAATAAAAATAAAACTCAGCATTGCACAGCCCTGCGCCGCGGGTGGCAAACGCTCATCTTAAACAGATCTCTAAAAGGGTTTGACGCGATACGTCGCTCACCGAAAAAGAAATTAGTCGTAACTTTGAAGGCGGATCGGGTTGCGACCGTCGACCGTCCACCGCTGGCACTTTGATCTGTGCTGTTGTTTTGTTGTGTTTCCAAATTGATGGCAAGCAGATGATGAGCGAGCTAGAAGCTATATTTTTTATGGGGTAGAAACCCTCACCTTTCTAATCTATACTATCTGTACTAACATTTTAAATGCGAAAGTAGGTCTGTCTAGACAGACAGACTTACTTTCGCATTACGGGAATGCGTTTTACGTCCACTGCTGGACGTTCATAGGCCTTTTATAAGGAATTTTAAACATCTCGGCCAGCCGCTGTATCCAGTGGCACCCCGCACCCTGCAACCTTCTTGATATCGTTGGTCTAGTGGAGATCGACAGCACTTTTCGAAGCAATCACGCCATTCCATTCACACTATGTGAACCCAACGGCTAGCTACTAGCTACGAGGTCCATTCCTTTTAATAACGTTATTTTTTGAAACAAAAGTTCAGCATGACCATCATCATCCATCACCGAACCGAAGTTTAATAGTTAATTCGTGAAAAGCCGCTTCTTTTAGCTGCGGGTGCTCTCTATATTATTATAACATGTAGCGATTATAATACGAAGGCATAGCATAGCGTAGCTGTCAGTGGAGCATGATCCTCGTCATAACCCATTACCAGCTGTCACGGATCGGATGCGTTTGAGTGACTCGTCGACTCACATTGTACTTTGATGCTTTTTTCCTCACAGCACTCTTGGCATGCTCAGTGCACAGATCCTAGGTTCGATTCCTAAGCTTATGATAATAATTCAAATTAAAAAAAAAACTTTGTACCTATAGATATCTAATATTTCTTAAAAGAATACCAAACGTGTCATTAAATACTTATTTACAAAATCTAAACAACCCATCAGTTTCGCCAATTTTGTGCAAGTCATCATTGTATGGAGTTTTTTAACATCATCACCGGAACATGGCGTTTCAAACTCCATTAATGTAACCCATAGATTAAACGTTGGGCCTGAACTACTAGTATTAAGTAGTGATTCAAGAATATCGATAGTGGAGAGCGTACTGTCATTCTTATTTTATTTACATTAACGTTATTAGGTAATAAATAGTACATAAATCAGTTGGCCTAACTCCTCTCATTCTGAGAGGAGACTTGAGCTCAATATAGGTTGATAATGATGATGATGACATAAATCAGAATATAACATAGTCATGTTAGGTTATATTAAAAAAGCTTATCCACGATTATCAATAATTTCCAATTTTTAGTTTATTGGCTCCTTGGTTTTTCATTCTTTTTTTTTGGTTCATTTAAATTTTTTCACACTATTCTTTTGCGTGTTAACATGATTTCAATATATAAATTTCATTCTTCAAGTCCTTGAGCTTTAGCGACGCTAACGTTCAGAAATCGATGTTTATTTTATTTATCGATGTACATACATACACATCTCTGGTTGTAAAGAAATCCATAAGCGCCACATCAAGAAAAAAGTAATGATCCATCATCTTTCATCATTCCGTTTGAAGTGGTGGCGCCTGATAATTGATAGTTTTGGAGTGCTTATTAAAGTAACCACCGGGGTCCGTAAATATTGTTTCTGACAAATTATCGAAAGGGCCCATAAAAAAATGATTGCAGAACCGCTGACCGCCGTAAATAGAAAGAGGGGCCAACATTACGGCATTCGACTGCCGAGATTTTAGCAAGTTTTCGTTATAGTTTTAGCGAATTTTTGAATATATAAATAGATACCTATTAAAGTGGTTATAAGCCGTGATTACCCAGTGGATTTGACCTCTGCCTCCGATTCCGGAGGTTGTGGGCTCGTATTCGGTCCGGGGCATGCACCTCTAACTATTCAGTTGTGTGCATTTTAAGAAATTAAATATCACGTGTCTCAAACGGTGAAAAACATCGTGAGGAAAACTGCATACCAGAGAATTTTCTTAATTCTCTGCGTGCATGAAGTCTGCCAATCCGCATTGGTTGAGCATGGTGGACTATTTGACCTAACCCCTCTCATTCAGAAAGGAGACTCGAGCTCAACAGTGAGCCGAATATGGGTTATAATAATGAATAGTGGTTAACGACTGCAGTTTCGGATCAAAAGATCCTGGTTTAGAGTCCCAGATCGGGTTATGAAGTGACTACTAAGCTTTTTTTCCTTCTAATCACAGGTATCATTAACAATTGATCAGTGCGGTGTTAAGAAGTTGATGACGTTACAACCCAATGCCACGCTCATTGTGATTAACACCTGATAATAATTTTTAACCTCCACTGCTGGACATAGGCCTTTCCGAGAGCGCGCCACCACTCACGGTCCTCCGCCTTCCTCATCCAGCCACTTCCCACTAACTTCTTAGGTCACCAGACTATCTATCTGGTACACCTACACTGCGTTTACTGAACACGTCTGTCGCCTTCAAATAAATGTTCTGCGAATAATATAGCCCACTATCTTTTTTTAATTTTTGTTAAAAGAATATTTGTCATATTTTTTTTAAATGACAAATATTCCTATCCTCTCCAACTAAAGCTAGTCGGAAAAGACTGTCTTAGGACTGGGTACGACAATAGTGCAGCGGGCGGGGATCGAACCAAGACTCTTCGGTAATGAGTCCGCCCCCTTAACCGTTGAGCTATTGAGCTTTCTAAATTAATTATTTAAGCTATGTCGATTACTTTTATTCTCCTATGGATTACCTTGTTACGGATTTTGTCCTTCAGAAGGACATAAACTAACACACAAATGAAAAATTATGAACAATCAATTTATTTTCGTCTGTTCCTTCAGACTCTTTGTAAGTATTTATTTGTTTATTTATATGTCTATCGCATATAAATTAAAATCACCCATACTACACAAAAATTACCCTAATCACCTAAATAATCACTAAAAAGTAAATAGATCGTAAAATATTCCAAGCGAAAATCCTCCAGACATCAAAACCAGATCTCGGCTCAGCGGCGGCGCCTTTGAAGCGGCGGCGTGTTTACACTCGCGCGCCGCTTTGATCTCGCCGACGGGGGGAGGGGGGCGCTGCCGTGTTACGCCGAATTTCTACCGTCATTCGACTAAATAGCCTATTAGAGCATCATTAGTTGTGTTCACATTTTTAATAACCATTTTGGTTGTTGTTGAAAATGGTTTTAAATTAGCTTTAGTGCTTTTTTATGGGTGTACCTACTAGCGGGCGCCTGCACTTTGACGGCGTGTGATTCCATTTTTCACCAATCCCGCGGGAACCATTGATGCTTCTGGGATAAAAGTAGCCTACACGTTGCTCGATAAACTCCTTTGTCTTCCTGTGGAAGTCCCATTGAAATCGGTTCAACCGTTTCAAACATAGACAGACATACACACGATTAAATTAAAAGTTACGATTAAAAATAAAAAACTAGTTCTATTATTTGCCTATCGTGCAAATACCTGTATGTATTGATTGACTGATCAAGCAGATGAGCAGTCCACCTGACTGTATGTGGAAAACCACTGTATGTAACAGATGTAAACTATACTGAAGCATACACGGAACATGTAGCATAAAATATTGACCTGCATCAATTCGAACTACCTACTAGCCCTAGTATACCTGTAAATAAACTGACAGTCGGCCTTATTAACCGACTTAAAAAAAAGAGGAGGTTCTCAATTTGAGGCGTATGTTTTTTTATGTTTGTTACCTCATAACTTCGTCATTTATTAACCAATTTTGAATAAAACAGTAATGCTGCTTGGTGGTGGAAATGACACTACCTAAGTACTTTCCTGGATTAGCTCCTGTGGCGTACACTTCATAGATGAATACATGTACTGCCTATCCTAAAGATTTATTACGATCTGTATTGGAGGAGGGTTTTTTCATTTTGCACTTACAATTTGTACTTATAGGTACGTATAGTACCGACCCTAGTTACAAACCCTGTGCATGTCCCTGACTAGCTTTGTCACAAAAAGCTCTACTTACTAGGTAGGTACTAACTAACAAAAAGTTCTATAAAAAGTTCTACTGAGTAGGTACTTATTACCTAAGAATGGATAGGTACTTATACTACCTAACGAAATTTACGAGATAGGTAATATCCAATAACAAAAACTAATTAGCTTTTATTAGGCTACCTAGAGTTAGACATACAGACAATATTCTATTATTTAACCTGATACTCGCATAGGAATGAGATGAAGATACGCGCATGAAACCTTATGGCATAGTTAGTTAAAACATGTATAAAAACAAAACACATGATTCCCAAAACACCAAAATTTCCCTTTCTTTTCATCAAAGCCTCACTAAAGACTAGACTCAAAGAAAGTTCAAACTTAACTTTCAAAACAAAGTGTTGACGTAACGCGAGCACGTGTAGCGGGCGGGGGCGGGGCGCGGCAGGCTCCGCCCTCTGACGTCAGCCGCCAACATGGCCGCCTGCAGGCTTCGGTGCATCGTGCAGTTGTGGCAATGAGTGATTGCTGCGATATCGTTTGCTCAGTACACAGACTCTTGGTTGCTGCCAGCTTTTTATTATACCTACTAAAGCCGAACTTGATGTGCAATGTTTAACAATAAATTAGAAATCACTAGTCATTGTACAACTAATTTTAATTAACTTATGTGGCCGAACTTATTCAAACCTAGTTTGAATAAGTAATAATTTTTGATTTTTATGAGACGTTCGGGCAAATAAAGTCAATAGGTATTAACTAATTGATATATAAACAAAGATTGACTGAATATTTGCAAATTGTGACTATAAAATTTCAATTTCAAAATCTAATAAAATTTTACGAGAAGAGAACCACGCGGTTTCACCCACGTGGTTCTCATTCCCGTATGAATGCAAGGATAATATAATGTAGCCTATAGCCTTCTTCGATAAATAGGCTATCTAACACTGAAAGAATTTTTCAAATCGGACCAGTAGTTCCTGAGATTAGCGCGATCAATCAAACAAACAAAGAAACTCTTCAGCTTTATACATTAGAACCTATAGATTTGCTTGCTTTTTGCCATGCCCATTTTTTTAATCTCTACAAGTTAGCCTATGACTATAATTTCATCTAATGGTAAGTGAGGAGGATAAAATCCACACCCCTTTCGGTTTCGACACGACATTTTACTGGAACAATAAATCACTAAACCTAGCCTCGACCGGAGCCTCCCACCAGCCAGACCTGGACCAATTAACAAAACCTCAATCGGCCCAGCTGGTGTTGAACCTAGGATCTCGGACTTGTAAATCTATCGTGCATACCACTGCGCGACGAAGGCTGTCAAAATATTCCTTTCACACAAGTTCATCTGTAAGTAGGTATTAAGCTCTCGACATAGACCTCATTATGAATAACCTGAATTTGGTCCAGCAGGCTAACTTGGAGTGTGTTAGTGGACATCACAAAATTTACTTACTAGTTATTTGTTAGTAATTCTTAAGTCACATTTCGTATTCACTATTTATATAATGCTAACTGATCAACATTTAGATTAAAAGTAAAAATTGTCATATAATGTCTACTGACAATGCTTCGTGGATAATACCATAGAGTAGGTAGATGACATTTCCAGTTGATATTGTGATTATTGTTGAATGCGTTGAAAATGCGGTTGTTAATGACATGATGCTAATTTTATTGATGTTAATTGATCGGCATTTCCAACAATTCCATTCACACTTGCCTCATTTTAATAACTCATAATTTAGTTATTTTCATTTGAACATGATTTTCTATTTACCTATATATATTTA
Source organism: Bicyclus anynana (assembly GCF_947172395.1). Taxonomy (NCBI): domain Eukaryota; kingdom Metazoa; phylum Arthropoda; class Insecta; order Lepidoptera; family Nymphalidae; genus Bicyclus; species Bicyclus anynana. The sequence goes on from NC_069094.1 coordinate 16,621,203, forward strand.
TATACTATAAAATATATATTATGCATTAATAAATACATACACTTCATAATATTATAAATGTATATATATAAATTGCATTGTCGTTTTCCATTACATACTAGTATCACATTATATCTGTAGTTTAATTAGTAATTATATATTTTTAAAATGTAACACATATTTGCTGCTTATTCTAATTTAATTTAGTTAATGTCAATTTATTTGTACAATTATAAGCTGTGACGTCACACGGGTCTCAGCTGAAAATCAGCGCCGTGTATTATACTTGTACGTAGTGCACGGCATATGCTGAGCTGTACACCCTTTCTTTTTAAGGGTTACAGACAGACATGCTGTCATAAGGATAGGGTACTGACTGTCTGTAACTTTTAGATTTGAATAAATTTATTTTCTTTCTTTCTTTCTTTCTTTCCTCATGAATCCCTTTCCTTAGTTTTCTTTCAGTCATCCTCTATACGTAGGTACCTGTAATAATATCAATCGTAAAGCCATTTTAATTTTTTTTCCACATGCACTGTAGGAATAACAATTTCACCGACACAACATCAATTTCCTACCTAATACCTACCTGTAATAAATTATAGTTAACCACTCTATAGTTAACTCTAACTGAACTATAATTCCGTCCAAATAGTCTCAAAGGATGATGGTTAGACGCCGAGCCTCTCAAAGACTGACCGTTGTAATCATATGATTCGTGGTATTACAGACTGCGAACGAAGACAGGGCTGGATTCACTGCAGCATCCCACCAAATAATGAAAATAAAGATAATAATAAACTTGCGATGTCATTCGCGTGATTTCCTGATCATAACTCTTATCTTTTCATCCGATTTATTTGAATTGGTTTAGTAATTGTGGTGTGATAGATTTTTTTTTTCTTTACGAAGTCTAGGACTACAATCTCACCTGATGGTAAGTGATAATGCAGTCTAAAATGAAGGCGGGCTAACTTGTTATGAGCAGGATAAAAACCCGCACCCTTTACGGTTTCTACACGACATCGTACCGGAACGCTTAATCGCTAAGCGGACGTCTTTGCCGGTAGAGTGGTAACTAGCCACGGCCGAAGCCTCCCACCAACCAGACCTGGACCAACCAAGAAAACTTCAATCGACCCAGCCAGGGATCGACGTTTTGTAAATCCACCGCACATACCACTGCGCCACGGAGGCCGACAAATAATATATTTGAAGCCGTAGATTAATATATTTGAAGAATACTCTGTACCTGTCAACCTGTTTTAAGTAAATAAATAAAATAATATATTGATTTGTTAATAATAGCTACCTTAACTTTACCGAACTTAATATCAAAGAAAAAAATATTTTTAAACAAAACTATCGCTGCTTTTATAGTCAGAATAAATAAATAAATCTCCAATTACCACCTTTTCTACAAGCTGCAGTCCGTCCCAGTCAGCTCTACCCTTCAATAATGTAATGACGGCCGGTACCAACGAGGCGCCAACTTCGGCTTTCGGCTCAGCTTCGGACAAATAATATATAATTTGCCGAAATCACCGACCGACAATCATGCTGACATTTACAATCAGAATAAATCCCTTCCTGTCAGGTAGCGGTTCCAGATAGAGCTATACTATTGTTCGCTAAGCTTGTAAAAATAAATACTGTTTATCACATGAAAATTCGTAATGTAACTACTAAATATTTTTTTGAAGATTTGTGACAAGACAAAGTATAACTTTGTCACAAATGTTTCAAAGGTCGTATCAAATATAAATTTGTAATACCTAATTATTTAGCTATAATTCAATGAAACATAAACTAACTCGAACATAGAGTTTAATTATGTTGTAAGTAAGTATAAATAATTATATTTTCTCGTCTTTCTTAATATTTTTCCACTAAATAAGCAGTGTTTAAAATTTTAAATTAAATTAATATTCAACTAATTATAAGCATAAAATAACCAATATTGCTTGCTATGATTATGCCACTTTCCCTTTAAAATAAATCTTTAAGGTTATAAAATATAAAAATAAATCTAGCGTCTCTGATTTCTATGTAAAATAACCAAAGAATAAGCTTTGGATGATCGTTTTAGAGGTTTACTTAAAATTATGAAAAAAAAATAAACTTCCAAAATTATGTACCAAAGCGAAATAAATCTTTCCTATCTGACCGTAGCAGAAAGCCTAACGCGGTATACCAAATTACAGATCCCGTCTGAGTCGACCATTTTATCAACTGACGTAGCATTTGTCTTACCCAATCATTAGGCGACTATTAGCGCAATCTCGCCAAATTCGGCCCCAGTATGACGAATAGCCGAAAAGTTAACAGACAAATTGCTGGCGCCATTTTTTTTAGTTTTTTTTTAAACCTCAAACATTACCTGTTGGTTTATTGTGCTTTTAAATGGACCAACTTCCTGGGCGGGCGTTGTGAATGAATGCAATTAGTTTTTTTTTAGTTTAGCTTAGTGAACAATAGAGATAAGGTTCGGAGTGTTGGGTGAGAGATAAGGCGTTTAGAGATTTCTTTTTTTCTTGGTTCTTCAAAGAGCTTTCGCCGCTTTGTTTGTGGCAAGAGGTAATTATTTAAAAGTTATAGATGATGTTTCTCTTGGCGATGGTAAAAGGTCTTTTTTGAGAGATATTTTTTTAAAGATTAGAAAATGATTACATAACCTAACACAAATTGTAACTCATTAGGTATTAAAACTTTGAACTATTAAAAACGATATACTTACCTAGTTTTTAACTATTTCAAAAGTAAAAACTAGGTATTTACTTTTGAAATAGTAAAAATTTATTTATTAATTTTTAATTTGTTTTAACTTTATATTATTTAAGTATTTTTATTGCTTCATTGGTCCGATTTGTAGCTCCGGCTGAGATTCAGGCAGTACAAAATTAGAGTCACAAACGATTTACTTGTATTTTAAGAAAATCTCGTTTTTAACTTGGAGTTGAGATGTCGACGGTGTTGAAAGGTCTTCTCTTCCTACTGCCTCTATGCTGGTATCAGAGTCCCATGAGACTAAATAACTAAGAAGATTGATAGTTTGCACACACACTTACTTATGTTCTAAAATAAAATTATCGCTGATTAATCGATAATAATTGACCACTGATCAGATATATAGAATACGAGCTGACGCCGCGCGGTTTTACCCGCGTGGTTCTCGTTTCCGTAGGAGTACGGGGATAATATATAGCCTATAGCCTTCCTCGATAAATGGGCTATCTGACACTGAAAGAGTTTTTCAAATCGGACCAGTAGTTCCTGCAATTAGCGCGTTCAATCAATCAAACAAACAAACAAACTCTTCAGCTTTATATATTAGTATAGAAGTATAGATACCAACCTTTTATTTAAAAAGTTTGTTGACTCTTAAATTAATTATTGAACAGAATTTCTTATGGTCTTTATCTGATTATTAAAATATCTGCCGAGAGAGAAATAAGGAATTAAAACTTATCAATTTATGGAAAAAAAATTAATGGAAAAACCACACTTTGTGATCTCCACACCCGAATTCATCCAATAAGAAAATTCGATCAGTGACGACAGAAACACCAAGATCCACTTCACTTCACTTCACTCCGCGGACGCACAATACAACTGTAAGCGAACAATGAACGTAATTAAACCTCAATATTCGGTAAGAGCCTTCTAGAAATATGTCTCTGTCGTACCTTCTAAGAATGTTCTTATAAAATTATATTCTCTTCTTATAGATATGAATTTTGAGAAAGTTTCTATAAAATTAATAATATAGAAATATCAATTTTCGTGCCAGAAACCAAGAAGATTTTCTTAATTCATGAAAATATAGGTCAACCCCAGAATCTCTCCTATAAAGAAGAAAACATGTCTATTTTTAAATATTACTCCTCTAAATGGGCTAAAATGAAAACGTTAATTGACGATGTAATCTAGACTGTAGTTCAACTACTTCTTAAGTTAAGACTGTAATTTGTAGTCTAGACATTAATAGAGCTAGGTAGGTAGGTAGTTTTGTTTTTTAGTTTTTAGTGTAGCTGTACTTTTAGTCATTTTTGTTTTTACTTAATTTATTATTTTTAATAAATGTTGTTTGCGCCCGTGATGTCACCCTTTTGAAAACCTTTATTTGGTCAGTGTGCTTTTCTTTTCTCTTTTCTTGTTTCTTGTATAAAATTTCTTGTATAATATAAAAGCTTAGTTTTAAGTTTTCACTGAACAAATAAAAATATTTTTCTTTCTTTCTCAATAAATTACTCAAAAGTTCAAACTACCTTGTTGGCCCTTGTTGTGTTAAAGGCTCGAGTCCTGCGTCGTTTTCTAATTTTATAAATACGATATTTTGTCCCTTATTTACGCCGGAAACTATAGCTGTCAGACCACAGCAATACTGTTTGCCAGCAAAAATAAAAATGACGGTAATACTTTTTCAGACGAGCTATACAAACTTGATTTGACCTCAAACAAGCAGAATTTGAAAAGATCGATATTGACAAACGGTCCACGATTTGAAACTACTTTAAAGTCAAAAGCCTCGATCGTGATTCACGATAGCTAGGGCAGAGCTTTTTACCGTGACAAGTGTCCAATTATCTCTGATTGAAATAATAATACGACGAGCGCGTCGCGGGCTGCATGCGAGATCAATTTACAGGCCAAGAGATAGATGTCACATCTCATTTACTTGGTCGAGGTTACTACACAATTGATGAGTTCCTTAATGATATAAAGATGCATGGAGGTGATTGGATTACCTTCACACAGGAAACAAAACTAAAAGAAATTTTAATGATGTTAACAATTGTAAGATATTGTATGACTTTTTAAAAAAGAGAAACTGTTGAGTTTCTTGCTGGCTTTTCTCAGCAGAAACTGCCTTCCAAAACGGTGAGGTTTTACAAATAGACAAACTTGACGTTTCAAAAGTGCTTGCAATCTAAGCCTACTTGAACAAAAAAAAAAAATTCGTATGTAGGAGAATCGTCAACCTCATCAGCACATGGGGCTGTCTATGACTTTCACCTACTAAAAGGGTGTGTTGAGCCATAACATTGCCGGCACAGAAATTTCTTAATTATAGATTGACACCACCTAAAATCTAACATTTACATAGCTTAAAAGTTGAATATATTCATTACTGGAGCAACAAGGCTAAGGACCTTGCTGACAATTTGCTTCATTGTTTGTTCTATTACTATGATATATGAATAATAAGGTGGTGATGGCACGTTTTTATTAACGATTTCGGCATGAAATCTATTTAGATAGACACACAAAATATCGTAAGGTTCGTGCCAAGCAATGTATTCTTAGAATTGGGTCTGCGAACTTGAAATGATAATGTAGATATTTGATTATGTAATGTTCGGTACTGACAGCTCCAAAGCATGACTGTCTAACACTGGAATCTTCGCAAATCTGCGTTGAACTAAAATACCCCAATCTGTCTTAAAGGCTGACTCAAATCAAGGACCTCGTGAATAACATTGGGCCAACGGCAGTTACAAATATGTATGTTGTCTCTGAGACTACAAACAGAGACTGGAGTTTGAAGAACGCGCGTTTTTACCGTCACCACCCGTGAAGTTTGATGCGCTGCAGTCGACATAGCTGGACGTGCCGCGGCTCTGTCGGCGGAATTCGCGAATTTTTCCCCCGTGTTTTGCGTCTCTCGTCCGCGCTACGGTGAATCGATTCGTCGGAATCGAAGTCTTAGTCGAATATTCGGGCACATCTCTAGCTCAGTTTCTTTTGTCTCAATAGCTGGCGGCTGCTGTATTACGGATTAGATACGAAATCGCATTGAGGTTAATGTTAATTTCTGTTAAGCAGTCAGTAAAGCAGCAGTGTAGTCAAATGACAAGAACGAATTTTGTTTATGAGGAAAGAAAGCAAACTATTAACTACAACTTTATCGGAATGGAATTAAGCTTCTTTCGCATACCCTTATCCACACACCTATTCAGAAACTTATCCTACCGAGAAACAGCGTGAGCCTTGAACCTATAATAGTTCAAAATATTACAGAAGTGGTGAAGAAGAAGAAAAACAATACCTACTGGCTTGTGCCACACACCAAAGTATACTATATTTAGAAAGCATTGCGACATCTACATTGGCATTGATACCTCCAAAGCCACGTAATACGCGCCGATCTGTAGATTTATGACGAGTGTCGGTCTGTCTGTCATGTAGATTATTTATTGTTTCCATCAAATTTTGGGGATGTTTTAAACTGGAAACACCGGCAATTAATCTTGTCAGTTATGGCCGATCGACATTTTTTGATCATTATTGGTTTTGTTTATTGGTTCGTCCTCATGCCGCGGTGAACGGGGTGACTTTAAAGCGGCCGATGTGAGGAATTTCGTCATTTTTAGTGAATGGTTTTGGAATTTTTATTATAGATTAGCTAAGTTTATTTTACTAATTCGAATGTGTGTTTTACGATAAAAGCTTCAGAAACAAACAAAAGCTAATCATCTTGAAGTTTTGAAAAACTTACTTACTTTACTTCTTTAGTTTTTGAAATATTATTTTTATTCCTATTTAATTTTTTCATTCTTAGTTTCTTTCCCTTTTCTTTTGTTTTTACATGGTTTTGTTTTTCTTTAAATTATTAAATTGTTAATAGTTATAATACAGAAAGTTATGACTATTTATAAGTAGGTCTACAATTATACCTTTATTATTTTAGATCTTGTTGATATAAGTCAATGTTAAATTATGATAAATATCAGGCAATCATTCACCTACAAAAATAGGAACAGTGCCTATTATCTTAATAACTTTTAGACCGCCTTTTGGCATATTTGATCACAATAAATACAGACAGAATCCTTTTTTTATTTTCATTGTCTATTTTCCGAAGCTAATCATTGGAATAGCTTGACCGATTTTAACGAATTTTTTACTGGAAGATACAGGAGTTTATTGAGCAAATTCTGGGCTACTTTTTTCCCGAAAAAGTTCATGGTTCCTGCAGTATTTATGAAAAACTGAATTTCATGCGGAAAAAGTTGCAGGCGTCGGCTAGCCTAGTTTGTGGTATTGTAGGGGTAATCTCTGGATCTACCAAACCAAATTTGGCAATTCCTTTACCACTAGACAGTCACGATACGAGTAAATATTAAATATATTTTATCCATATTTTATCCCCGCATTCTCACGGGAACATAAACTATTAGGCGGGTGAAACCGCAAAGCGTCGGCTAGTAATAAATAAAATAAAGATGTAACAGCCATGAATATGATGCAAATCTTGCGATAAAGTTCACAGAGCGCCGATCAATGCAGATTTGGTATTCGCGGCGGATGCAAATACAAATGCATTTGCATGCATATTTCATGCGCTCTGAGCTGCACTTTAATTAGCGTCGACCGCCCACCGCGCCTCCTAGAGTTACCGTCAACTGTGAACGATGCGATGACGATATACAATAGCTTAAAATATGACAGAGTGTACAAAATTATAGCCTAATCATTCTCAGCACTCATCATTGAGAACTATTTTCGAATCGAAATTTTTTGATCAATAATCGAAGAGTTTTTCCATCTTCCACGTCTCGCTCCAGGGGCCTTGCTTCAGAAGTGATTCCATAATGTTTCGACATTTCGTAAACAGACTTGAGGGCCTATTATGTTTATCGCAGGATTGTTTCGTATTGCGATTTTTTGTATGGAATTAGCTTGCTGACCACAATCTCACCTGAAGGTAAGTGTAGATGTGACGTAAGGTGGAACGCGTTTGCCTAGAAGATGCCTGTTCACTCTCATCATAAAGATTAACTGGCTGTAAAAAATAAGAAACGCTGACTTCGGGAGAGTTCCGTACCCTAGCCATGTGTATAAAAACGATGTTGGACGTCATCGACCATTTCATTCACTCCATTCGTGCCACTTAGCTGATCGTGGTCACGACGGGACTGAAGTTTGCGAGATGCGAAGTTGACATCAGCTGTTAGGGGCAGAATCGATCTACCCTCTTTCTTATTCTTTTTTCAACAACCTCACGTTTTTGTCTGTTTAGGCAAACCACACTCACGACATCGCTTTTGTTATTAGTTTTTTCGCGCCCTCTTGGTTAGCACAATTCTACCACCGGATTCCACTCGCTGCTGGCTAGTTTGAAACCATCTTCCCGATTGCAACTGGACCGAAATATCGACATTAAAAATCTCGTCGTTTTATCGTGGTATAATTTATATTCATAACGAACAAACACGTAAGTTTAAAATCATTTATTTGTACGTACTGATTTGATTATTTTTTTTAGATAAACAAAAATGCATAAACTAGGTATATTTAGTTCAATCAATTCTATTTCTTATACTAGTGGTTTTAAGCAAAAAAGTATATTTCCCTGACTCACGAAATTATAAATTCAAAACCCTTTTCCAATTAAAATCGACCACCGGCACATTTATCTTCATCACGGCCGCGGTATTAGCATCAGCTCAATATCCAGCGAAAAAACCTTCCACACCAAACCCTACATTGTGTGCAAAGCGTGCTATAAACGACCTCTTAACAACTGCACTACAGCACAAAACCAACCTTAATATTAACATAAATAGAGTTCAATTTTGATGAGCGAAATATGAAAAGTGAATTATTATCTGCGCTTTTAGTAAAATCGACTGTATGATTTGAATGGTAAAGTTGATAATTGTTTGGTATGGTGAATTATTAAGGCGAATATTCAAGGGCTAACGTTTGAAAAAGTATATCAATCATCTATGACGATGATGGACGACGAGGCAAAGGTGGGTGCCGACGGCTCAGTCAGTGAGCGCTCGGGTTTATTACTACATGAATATTATAAGATTTTTATAAGATAAGATAAATATACTTTATTTGCACACCACAAAGACAAAAACAAGTGAAATAAAAAACAAATTAAGAAGAGATCAGCATACAAAAGGCGGCCTTATCGCTAAGTAGCGATTTCTTCCAGGCAACCTTCGGTTTAGGAAAACTTAAGGACATCAGCAGTTTTTATATGGGGAAGCGACGCCGCTTATGGTTGTTTGTTTTGTTTGTTTGATGCTGTATTGCAAATATTACTGCAACTTAGAGCCTTAATTGATTCCCGCGTTTATGTTAAGGGAATCGTGTTTCACATAATATGTTTGTTTATATATGTTTAATGGGACATATTGACTCCTGAGGTATTTTTAGGGTTCCGCCTCTCAAAACGAAACTCTTATATGTATATGACTATATTGTCCGTTTGTTTGTCTGTCTGTCTGTCTATATATTTCAGGAATGCGTGGAGGTATCAAGTTGAAATACAACTCGTATTGGTACTCAGAACCGCACTTTGTTATTAAAGCTCACATACAGGGGTCTATATTTTTATAAGGGGGACGGAATTTCAAAATGAAGCGACTAGTTCAAATAGGGTCTTTTTTATGCTAACAAAGGGCTCGATGTGGTCATTGGAAATTTTATTTATAGGAATAATTGAAATACCGAACAGACGGCCCACATAAGTGATGATGAAGTGGAAAACCATCGCCTACAAACAAAGCATCACTTCGTATTGCAGGCAAGGAATACGTCCTACAAAGGTCCTTGTCCATCAACCTGAAGCGTACATAAATGACCTCATGTGCCTTTATAATTAAAGAAATCAAACTCTCTGTACTCGAACACACCAACGCTGTGATATATATAAATGGTGGCAGTACTTTCCCAGATGAGCATTGTCACAAAAATCTCATCCTCATTAAGGGATAGTCACGTTATCTGGAGGTAGGCTTCGGCCGTGGCTAGTAACCATTGTATTAGTAACAGCAAACACGCGGTACTTACTTGTCTTCAAAAGGGAGTTAGAGTTCTGGAAGGAGGTCGTGTAGAAACAGTAAGATACAATTACTTCCATACATATACACCGCAGGCAAGTGCAGCTGTATATTTGTGCATTCTGTAGGTAGGTACTTTCTTATACTGCAACTAGCTTACATCGTGCAGTTTCGACCGCGTGGTTCTCGTTCCCGTAGGAATATAGAGATAATATATGGAATATAGCGTTCCTCGATAAATAAACTATCTAAGACTGAAAGAATTTTTCAAATCGGGCCAGTAAGTAGTTCCTAAAGATTCAAGCAAACAAACAAACAAACTCTTCATCTTTATAATATTAGTACAGATAAGTGCAGTAATTGGAGAACTTTCAAAAGTACAAACATAAATCAGGATCATTATTCAGCGGTTAAGCCAGAAAACGTTAAGCAAACTAGGCAATAAACAAGTGAACAACATAAAATATTTATATATACATTATCATTTTAATTATTAGTTCAGATACAACCAAATATTTAATCGTTTATCAAAAAGCTGCATTTTCACGGAATCTTTATCGACAGGGCAATGCTAATGAATACCATTCCATTCAATTAATGATCTCGTTGCCGAAACAAAATTTTTTATCGATACAGCAAAAAATGCCGACACTGCCTTATCGCTGAGGTTTTGTGTTAAGGGGAAGTATTATAAAGTGGCTCCTATTACATAAAATTCAAAAAATTCAAAATTCAAAATTCATTTATTTCAAGTAGGCTCAGTTTACAAGCACTTTTGACACGTCAGTTGACTATTTGTAAAGATTCTACCACCGGTTCGGAAGGCAGGTTCTGCTGAGAAGATACCGGCAAGAAACTCAACAGTTGCTCTTTTGAAAAAAGTCATACAGTATTACAATTTACATTTGATAACAATTAAATTACAATTTCTTATAGTTTTATTTCCTGTGTGAAGGTGGAAGCTGATCCAATGGCCTCCAAGCACCTTTGTCGTTAAGGAACTCATCAATAGTGTAGTAACCTCGACTAAGTAAATGTTTTTTAACACATTGCTTAAAGTTGTGCATTGGCAAGTCCATCACAGTCTTGGGGATCTTGTTATAGAAGAGTACACCCAAACCCACAAAAGATTTTTTAACTCTTTGGAGACGATATGCAGAAATAACTAACTTATGCCCGTGTCTAGTAAGACGTGGGTTTAGATCTCCTTTTCGTTTGTACAAATTAATATTTTGTCTTACATAAACTATACTGTTATATATATACTGACAGGCTACTGTTAAAATGCCTATTTCTTTAAACTTTTGACGAAGGGACTCGCGTGATTTTAGTTGATATATTGCTCGAATTGCTCTTTTTTGAAGTACAAATATAGAATGTATATCAGCAGCCTTGCCCCACAACAAAATACCGTAAGACATTACGCTGTGAAAGTACGCAAAATAAACAAGTCTAGCTGTATCAACATCAGTAAACTGTCTTATTTTTCTCACTGCAAAAGCAGCTGAGCTGAGTTTACCTGACAGTTTTTCTATATGAGCACCCCACTGAAGTTTAGAATCCAAGGTCACTCCCATAAACTTTACTTATTAATATTTTTAGTAAATTATGAATTTAAAAATGGAAGCCAAAATGTGTAGTTGTCGACTTCACCGATGAAATAATTAAAATCTTAAGTAGAGCCAAACTCCATAGACAATATTAAAAAATATTTATTTACTTTAAAATTAATTACATTAAAAGAAAAACATATAGGTACATTACTTGCTTTATGATTCTACAAACAACTTTGTCACCTACGGACAAAGAAAGATCTACCAAAACTACGTCACCACATAGGCATACGAACCAATCACCCTAAATGATTTATTTTGATTAATTTGAATATACCTACTTAGTATAATAAGTAGTTTTTTCATTGTTATGATTGATTAAGTAAGCTTACATTTGAAGTTCATATACTTAGGTTCCCATTCCTATGAGAGTACTTACGGTGATAGAATATAGCCTGTGTTACTCCCTGATAAGCTGAGCTTTCTATTGGTGAAAAAAAATTCAAATCAGCCAGCCAGTATTCTTGCCACCTTACCACGTTCGCACTTACAAAAATACAAAGTTTCGTCTTTATAATATTAATATAGATAGATGTAAATTGTGAAACCTTTTTTCTCTTTTTAGTTATGTAAAAGCAGCCGGGTTTTTTGTTTTTATAATAATATTTTTTCTGTGTTGCGTCCCCTTAACGTTAACCGTCGACAAAGTGCCGCCAAACGTGTCGAGAGATCGATAAAAATTTAACTTACGCCCGAAATGAGATAAACCGCGCCCTTACACACTTGGGCGATAAAATGCTTTAAAAGCCGCCACCAATTTATTGCCCACCATTTAGAGGTTACTGCGAATGAATTCAACATGTCGGAATATTAATTTGTGCTTATTTATATCATTGCGTCGTTTTTTTTTTAATTTACGAAATAAATTATTAGTTCTGATTTCTAAACGCAATCTCATAATTATTTCAACGTGTTTGCCTTTTTATCGATTAAACCGACGTCAAATTAAGTAGTTTTTTAAACATGAATATTCATTAACCTGACTCTTAGACATCACGATATTCTGTGTGCAGTCACTAGGCAATTAGAATAACAATACTCCACTCTGCAAAGGCACTTCAAAACCACGTAACGGTGGGGATGATTTTGTTTATTAAAATACATATTATGTAGTGTTTTTAGAAGAAATATTTGACCATTAGAATTATTATTGGAAACATAGGCTGTATATTATTCCCGTATTTTTTCGGAACAGGAACTACATAATAATCATAATCGAGGCGTCTGCTAATATTTTATAAGCATTATTAAAAATTAAAACTACCCGCATTTAATCAACTTGCACCCACCACGTTAAGCCAGGCCTCTCTTCTTATTGTCGAGAGAGATTCATTCCTTTAATGAGGAATGCTTGGATCTGTAGTGGGCGGTTAAATTGGGCTGACGATGAGGATAATGATGAAATTTATGATATAAAATTGCTACATGTGCCACGAGCACTAGCGCGATGTATAGCAAAAATGTTGCAACATACTCACACAAACGTGCAAGTCATTTAGTTGGAACATCTTAATATTATTACATCTCGGTTTGTTTGCTTAAATTATTGTTTCTCAAAATACATACCTACCCCACACATCACTAGAAAAAAATAAATTTAACCACAATCCACAATCAAAATTAAACTTTATCTGTACTACAGAAGGTTCAAAATTGGTTAAACGTGAGATGATTGTTTGAAGGCTCGTTCAAATCGTAGGTGAAAAGCAAACACAGTAGCCGGCCACCCGCGGGGTCTCAAAAATGCTGCTATAGTGTGAACTATGTAAACACGATTAGTCTACCCGACTCGACTCCATGATCGATCATACAAAACCACTTGATTATGAGTATTTGTATTGCTTTAGTGATGTATGACTAAAGCCTTATTTGATTCGAATTATTTATTTATAGCATTTCGTTATTTGAATACCTAACGATTCATATGCATAGACTGTTCCAAAAATAAATAAATCTTTATAGAAATTATAACTTTGTATTCTTATTTTTCGCTGCGGTCATTTATTTTTATTTGCGGTTATGCCTAAAAGGTTATAAAAGTAGAATCACTTTGAAGACGGTGATAATAATTAAGTTAAGAGTAGGATTCTTGTTGAGGAAACAGGAATTGCAGATTCACTAGAATTTACATAACTTTATTTTAAAATAATAAACGATCTACCTTATTCAAATGACTACCTTAACCTATTAGTTAAACTACATAATATTATTACCTGCAGATTACTTGGGTTCTCAATCTCCGGTGATCAATGTTTTTAAAAATAATAATTATTTTTTTCTGAATTAGCTAATTGCTTGGTTGCTAAGTCTTCAGTCTAAAGTGATCAGAAGGTAGCACATATGATGTTATTTTTCGCTTTTTAATTTATTTTTGTGATTTTGAAGTCGGTTAAATGTTTTTGTTAAAAATATTTTATTTGTCCGCAACATTTACACCACCAACATGCCACTCGCTAACTCTCTCAATTATATACGTAACTCTGCAGTAGGCTGACAAAAATAGTGATTATGTACATTGTACTTTTAATATATTTTCAAAATATCGTCTTCTCTCACATCACTATTTAGATTTATTCTGACAACGCAGCACAATTCCGGTGCCCCAACAATCAACAGCGCTACTTGTTCAGCAGCCTGTCAAAACACACGATACGCTACCGTGACGGTCGAGTGACTCGCTCAAGTGACTCGAGCGCACTCCCGCTGTGTAAACACTCCACCGTAGTGTTTGACCGCCAAAATTCTGACGACTACGAAAAAGCTGTTGACTTTAACATTCAATATTGTAATCCACTTATAATAAAGATGAATTATTATTGTTAATTACAATAATAATTGACTAAATTATACGCTCAAAAATATTGACGAGCACAAGGCATAAAACACTTCTACAGGCTCCGTGCCTGTAGGTGAGGGGATATGAAGCTTAGACCCACCACGATGTTTCAGTGTGAGTTAGCGGGCTTAGGATAATAATGTACCTTTCACTAATATAAAGCAACATCATCAGCTATTAATATAGACTAGAGACGTGATACCCCAGTGGATGACCTCTACCTCCGATTCCGGAGGGCGCAGGTTCGAATCCGGTCCAGGGCATGCATCTCCAACTTTTCAGTTAAGTATGTGCATTTTAAGAAATTAAATACCACGTGTCTCAAACGGTGAAGGAAAACATCGCGAAGGAACCTGCATACCTGACTTCACACGTGGTGGAATATTCACCTAACCCTCTAATTCTGAGAGGAGACTCGTGTTCAGCAGTGAGCCGAATATGGGTTGATAATGATGATGATGATGAGTAAAAACGAGACCATCTGACTTAAGAATTACTACATCAATAGCTAGTTGGTAATTTACGTGTATAGACACTAAAGTTATTGGATACGGCTGGTGACCCTAGATGACCATTAGAGAGATTGGCTTATTATGTCAACTAGTACTATAAATAACGTATAAGAAACTATAAAAAAACCAAGTCATTAATCAACCAGTTAAAAGCCACGTTAACAAAACCGAAGCCCGCGTACAGCACGTTTAAACGCAAGCAGATAATAAATTAAGTTAATTTAGTGAGCTTTAAACAACGCTTTAGCATTCAACGACTTAATTGCGGCCTGCGCTCGATGGATTATCTTAAAACATCCGTTTCGTGTTAAAACACCGAGTGTAGGGTGGCCATGGGGACGTTGATAGCTTTTTACTGAAGTCCTAATATACAGGACAAAACCAAAATCTTGGTTATTTTGTTGCTTTTTATTTTTCTATTGCGATAGTTATCTAGTGTCTATTAGGTATAAAGATGTCAAATGTACCTAATAATGCGTTGCAGTCATAACTTTTAATCATTAAAATATTTAAGAATAAGCGGGTAATATTAATTATAATTATTATCAACCCATATTCGGCTTACTGCTGAGCTCGAGTCTCCTCTCAGAATAAGAGGGGTTAGGCCAATAGTCCACCACGCTGGCCCAGTGCGGATTGGCAGACTTTACATACGAAGATAATTAATAAAATTCTCTGGTAAGCAGGTTTCCTCATGATGTTTTTCCTTCACCGTTTGAGACACGTGATATTTAATTTCTTAAAATGGACACAACGGAAAAGTTGGAGATGCACGCTCCGGATCGGATTCGAACCCACACCCTCTGGAATCAGAGGCAGAGTTCATATCCACTGGGATATCACGGCTCGCGGGTAATATAATATGTCTAAATTCCCGACTTATTTTAATCAATTCGGGGTTTTTAATCATGAGCTTGCACAAGCAACGCGATGTAAGCTAAACTCCGCGTGCTGTGTGCTGGCTTAACTCAGCCACACTCAGCAAAAAAACTTAACTATAAGTAGGTACTCTTTTATTTTTGATAAAAGCTGGATTTCAGTTATCCGAACTCGCTTCTTAGTTTGATTACGGTACAATAAAATTGATTGTTAGTTAGGTTTTTTATCGTATACCTAATAAATACCTAACATGCACAAGCAATCACATTTATGTTATGCTAAGTGTGTTTGATTGTATGTTGCGGACTTTATTATGTTAGGACCATTGATATACAAAATACAAGGTATATTAGATAATCCAGCCATTTCCTCCTGAACAGAAGCTGTTGCTATTTTTATGCATAACAAACATGCCTTACTTCTTACATATTAGAAAGTGATAGTGCGTTTTCCTTAAAGATGTCTTTGAAAATTACGCAAGTTTTTATAATAAAGATATAGACCTCCGAAGACCTATGCTTATGTGGCCCTGTGACCCTGAACTTTTAAGGTACCTTTAATAGCAAATCAAAACTCTAGGCAATATAAAAAAACACTTCAGTAAATTTAGTATTAAAATTTTAGGGTAATTCTCAGTAGCAACCCAGAGTTAGGAAAACGGCTTTGTTACGTTGAATCCTGCTGGCCTATTCACTAAGACCTATCCACTAAAGATAGTGGAAATAACGAGAAAATTACCAACTAGCTTTTGTTAGTAGGTAATACTTAAGTCACGTGATATCGTATTCACAATTTTATTTATTGCTAACCAATCAAAATTACTAACCATTGGATTTTTTGACATTGTAATTGTGTCGGTAAAATCTTTACAACTAAGTCAAAAGACATTTCAGAAGTGCTTGTAAACTGAGTCTACTTGAAATAAATGAATTTTGAATTTTTTTGAATCCGCTAGCTGGTCATTTTATTTGTCATCTGGTAGTAATAAATTCGGTTAGTTTTAAATTCAACTTTGTTTTTACTTCAAGTAGTCTTACGTCTTCCAAAGGCAGGTTCTGCTGAGAAGCAGACAAGTTCTGACAATATACTCAACAGTACGCAACTCAAACTACTTATTGTGAATGTCAAAGCACTCCTTACAGAAGAGTGATCTACCCTGGGCGAGGAATGGCAAAGTCAAATAAGTACATCTAAGATATTCAATATCGTTAAAGCTCGAGCTTACCACAAATGATAGGTTGGCGAAGTCTGTCTGTCTGTGCGCAGTATGTAATCTGCGGAGGTAATGAACGACCGGTAATGTCCGTGGTCGGGGCGAATCAAAGGCGCAAATTAGTGTTTGCATTGGGCAGGTATTGTGCCGTTCCAGCTGTCAATCATAATTTTGTTAATGGCCTATTGTTAGTATTTCTAAGTATTAGAAACTATACATAAGGAATATAATTGAACGTAATAAAAAAATCTTTCAGAGAATGTGAAAGTATTCCACAATGCGTGTACTTATCAGATGTAGGTTTTATCTGTGGTTTTTATCTCTCATTTAACCCAGGATCTACCATTATTTATTTTATACCCGGTAGTTCCCGTTCCCGTAGAAATACGGGGATGAAATATAGCCTATTAGCACTCAGGGATAGTGTAGCTATTGAACGGAAAAAATCTTCCACTGTTGGAAAGCTTCATATCAGTGAAAGAATTAGTATTTGACTAATTCTTTCACTGATATGAAGCGATTCTGTAGTTCCAGAGCAGATTCAATGCAAACAAACAATCAAATCTTTCCTGTTTATTATAATATTAGTACCTAAAAGAAATACATAGGTTAGGATTAAAAGTTTATTTGCGACTTAACCACATTTTGTCAAAATTGTTCACCGAATGCGGAGTTCCTACAGATATTTTACAAGCTATCTACTTATATATATTTTTTCCAACAAAAATATCGAATACATACTCAACTATCGATATTTTTAGTGCCTAGATTTTATTTTCTTTAAATAAATAATAAATAAATCTTTAAACTTTTTTTTTTTAAATAAATAAATATAATAAAGCACTGTATTCTCTATATATTTATATCCTACAATATATAAAACCAGTTATAATAACGATGATGCAATCAAACGTTACTCATGATCATTCCGAAGCAACAATTGAAACACCATCATTACACCAACCGACAATTTCCCAAACTAATTACCAGTCCCCCTAATACGAGATTTCGAGATAATATCTTTATATTTATTTCAACAGCGCATGCCCCGGCATCCAATTACGTATCGAGCGAATAATCGATCTCCGAACAAAGGAGCGAGCATCGATTTCTTTTATCTGTCAATCAAAAGGAACGATTGTGATCCAATCGACTCTCGCGCACTCTTAACTCTGCCCCCCGGAAACTTTTTTAACGACAACTATAACCCCTATTTGTACGTGCCGTAGGGTTTAAAATATTTGTGTTTTGTTGTAGCGACATGTAAACGTAAGTTTGTGTAATGTAACAGCAATGTCGTGCATTGATTGATTGACGGTACATCGATAATTTCCTTTGTGGGTTAAGCGCTACTGGGCTGGGGTACAAGACAATAAAATAATGAGACCGGTTAAGTGCGACCACTTTTACCCGACTTCCGTAAGAGAGTAATGTTTTTCGAGCGAAGTTCTCTTCCAGAAGTCCTAATAAACGATCATAGACATTTATCTCCTAAAAAAGAGAAATAGACAATAGTGGACCTACGGCTGCAGAGTCCCAGTCCTATCTCTTTCGTGCCAATGCAATGAAAGAGATAGCTATATTTCGCGCCGATATTGGTTGATATTTTGTCTTCGCTTCACGGGATTTGTCGTCGGTTGCATGATAGGAATACATGCAAGTGCAATAGCCATACTTATTTGTGCCACCAAGTCGCACCGCTTTGTTAAAATATGATGGGTTTCCATTGAAATTATAGTCCAAATTTTTATTAATATGGAAGTGACTAGCTTGTTATCTAGAACTAGGTAACCCTGCTTGCAAACTATTTTTAGACAAAACACTTTGTGCAATTAATCAGCAAGTCAATCTAAGTCGGTGATAAATGCGTCGACTGCCGGAAAAGTAAATAAAAAATAAGGTCTCCGCCATGCCGTAAATGGGAAAGCCGGCGGAAACTGTAACTCAACTCTAAACAACGCTTAAAATGCTCTTTTTTTCCTTTTAATTTCCGCGCATTCGATTCAAATTTGTTCTTATTACACTTTTAAATGGCTATAAAGTAACCACTTATCTGTTTTTTTTTTTTTTGAAAATTTGACTCTATTTATAAAAATATCTTCTTTTTATATTTTTTATATATTTCACAAATCTCGGTAAGTTATACGCTAATATTATTAGAGTTTCTCCACAAATTTTTTGGTAGAGGCCTTATAGGGAGAGTTTATTTACCCCAAAATAAAAATATTAAATTCTTATTCCTCCGTTGCTCGTACATCTGTCCAGATATTTATGTTTAGAATTCCTGGTAGCAAAGTGAAACTGTTACTAAATACGTTGGCAATCAAAAAACTATGAAGTATAGTTAACAGTAATAAAATACCACAAGAAGTTAATAATTATAAAATATTTCCCATTGACATTTAATCATGAAAATTTACGAGAAGCAGTATGGCACAATCAAAAGGAAAACATCTAAAAGTTATTTCAACTTTATGTATTTATAACAAAGATTTACAAAGTATCTAAGAAACTAACGCATTTTCATGAGAGGCTCACTCTATCGGGTATTTTTTTAATTTTCTTTGTACGGAACCGTCGTTGAGCGAATCTAACTTATACGTAATCGGTTTTCTGCTTAGTATCTCACATATTACCATTTTCTCTATTAATTTTCCGATTCTAAATAAGGAAAATAATAATAAAAGTACCATCAGCAAAACAATATCTCCTAATGTAATAAATTAATAATAATAGGCCACGTAACTAGCAATGAATACTTTAGCAACATACATTAGGCGTTATCTGCCACAGTAGGTAAGATCACGTCAACGTTATCGCGCGGAATATCTCCGCTGTCAAAAGTATATCATTCAGTGGCGAGACTGGCTGCCCACCATCTGATATGCGCGTACGGCCAGCAACGAAACTCGGTAACTGTTAAATATTATTATCAACCCATATTCGGCTTACTGCTGAGCTTGAGTCTCCTCTCAGAGTGAGAGAGATGCCAATAGTCCACCACGCTGGCCCAATACGGATTGGCAGACTTCACACATGCAGAGAATTGAGAAAATTCTCAGGTTATGCAGGTTTCCTCACGATGTTTTTTTCTTTCACCGTTTGTGACACGTGATATTTAATTTCTTAAAATGAACACAACTGAAAAGTTGGAGGTCCCCGGACTGGATTCGAACCCATACCCTGAAGGCAGGAGGCAGAGGTCATATCCACTAGGCTATCACGGCTAACCTATCCTAACTTGTCCTGTATGTATAAATCTTGGAAGCTTTTTAATCACTTCCTCAAACTTGGGACTTTGAAATTTTACATAGTTTTTCAAAACAAGTGTCTGGAGTCTGGATTTCTTAGAAATCTTACATTCAGTTGAATAGTGAGATTTCTAAGAAATCTACAGTTCTTTTAAGATCAGTAGCTTTATTCTGTAACGATGTTTACAAGACAGTATCACTTCGTCCATTTCGTCTGTATGTTTATAGTATCGTGTGAAATAGAGAGAGAAACTCGAGCTATAAAAGCTTTTACCGAAACTTAATAATGATTGCGAAATACCATTTGAATTTGTCTCCTTATCCTATTTTTATTTTATTAAAATCCATAAGTTTGTTGCGAAAGTTTAATTATTAAGTTGAAAGCAATTTATTTTCTCTTCATCTATCATTATTATCTGCGATAAATCCTTCTTTTCGTAGACGTAGGTACGAGAAATATTTCAATTTATTTGGAAGCTAAAAAATCAAAAACAGGAAGTTACTTGGTTTTGTTTGTCTGTCGGTACTTGTCCATCCAGCCACAATCGGCTACCGGATAAATCTTAACGAATCACCCTCTGTAATCATAATGAACTTAATAAATGACCGCGTTTTATCGCGTCTCGTAGCTCACTCGACGGCCATTTTTTATCAATTTTGAAACCGGCAACTGACAATCAAACCGCATGTCGCGTCGCCCGCTAGCCGCTACTGTGGGACTTTATCTGTCATCTGTACTAATTCATCAATGGTAATTGTTTGGTATTTATTTTTGTAGGCAAATGTAACATTTGGATCGAGTTTATATTATAAACTCACTCACGCCGCGCGGTTTTACCCGCGAGGTTCCCGTTTCCGTAGGAATACGGGGAACATAGAGCCTCGAGAAATGGGCTATCTAACACAGAAATAATTTTTCAAATCGGATCAGTAGTTCCTGAGATTAGCGCGTTCAATCAAACGAACAAACAAACAAACTCTTCAGCTATATTATATTAGTATAGATGTACGTAGTACACTCATTTCTGATACAGCTAGGGTAAATTTCAAGAAAGGAAAGACCTCACACTGGGGTCATGCCTGAAAATCAACGCTACAGTTACTTAGTTGTAGAACAGAGCAGAGGCAGCGCCCCATTCAGCCGAAGCCTTAGTATTAAGATTTTCTTTTGTTTAAGTATTTTATGTATTTGGCTGAATAATTTATTTTATTATTATTAAGAAAGGGGTAAACTGCGGAATCCTACTCCACTTACGGATCCGATACTGCTACGCTACGGTCACTAACTATAGGCCTCTTAAAAGGATCACACTCATTCAACGCGCTATGGAACGAGCTATCTTTGTGTGATCGAATCATAAATGAGGAGATCCGCAGAAGAACTGACGGCCTCCGTGGCGCAGTGGTATGCGCGGTGGATTTACAAAACGTTAGTCCTGGGTTCGATCCCCGGCGTGGCAGATTAAGATTTTCTTAATTGGTCCAGGTCTGGCTGGTGAGAGGCTTTGGCCGTGGCTAGTTACCACCCTACCGACAAAGACGTACCGCCAAGCGATTTAGCGTTCCGGTACGACGTCGTAGAAACCGAAAAGGGGTGTGGATTTTCATCCTCCTCATATCAAGTTAGCCCGCTTCCATCTTAGACTACATCATCACTTACCATCAGGTGAGATTGTAGTCAAGGGCTAACTTGTAAAAAATAAAAAAAAGACCTAACTTAAGTAGCTCAACGACTCGCAAAAATATTAACTTGTTAGCATGACTCCTAGAGTCTAGATCTCCTTTCACCGCTTAGCCAAGTCCTCATTCGTATTTACGATAAATATATACCTATTTGATTCCGACATACTGTGCGTTCGTTAACGAGCGATATTTTATGATAATCCTGCGCATAAATCACGCTTCTGCTGCGCAGGAGTCACTTTGCGCTTCGACGACATTTGCGTTAAACCGATTTCAGCTGAACGTGCCTTCTCATGGGTTATTTATAGCGAATTTATCATTAACAGCGACGATTTATGGATTTTATATCCTTTGTACTGAAATGTAACATTTTGATAAATAATCTTCTGCAATACATTTTTCTAGAAATTTCGACCTTGTGACATAGGTAACCAGACCCTTTTGTACTCCCCTGTTATGAGTAGCTGACGCCACGCGGTTTCAGCCCGTATAAATACGGGAATAATGTATAGCCTGTAGTCTTCCTCGATAAATAGGCTATCTAACACTGAAAGAATTTTTCAAATCGGACCAGTGGTTCCTGAGATTAGCGCGTTCAACCAAACAAACTATTCAGCTATGTCTAAGGTAATTCAATAATTTTAAGATCAAAACATGTAGGTAAGTATCACATTCTAGCAAATAAATAATGGTTTGATTTGATATGAAAATCACACACGGCATGCATACAATCGGTAGGGTCCCTGCCCACTGCAGTAATCAAGTCTGGTCATAACAGTGCAACTATTGAAGCTTGGAGACATTGAGAGCAATAATTTACCGATTTATTGCACGCTCGCCACAGACGCTAGTCCCGATATACGTCACTGTCACGGCATAAACAACGAGACAGCCGCTGCCGTCAATACGGCCTTAAAAAGTGACAAGATTTATTTCTTATTCAATTTAAAACTCGCGTCAAACTGCGAGTGATGTGGCGTCGCGCGGTGCGTGGCCGGCCTTATTTCACTAGGACGTTGGTATGGAGACAGGGATGAATAATTTTATACTTAACTAGCTTTCTTGCTATTTAGATTCGGGCTTACTTAGCAAAGAACCATTTGTCAAATAAATTAGGTTGAAGCCTATATTACCTACTAACGTTTAGTGATACAAGACCTGCCAATGCATAGCTTTAAGCAATTTGTTAATAAACATTTACTTAGTCGAGGTTACTACAACATTGATGAGTTCCTTAAAGATAAAAGCGCTTGGAGGCCATTGGATCAGCTTCTACCTTCACACAAAAAGTAAAACTATAAGAATTTGTAATGTAAACATCAATTATAAATTATAACACTGTATGATTTTTTAAAAAGAGCAACTATTGAGTTTCTTGCCCGTTTCTTCTCAGCAGAACCTGCCTTCCGAACCGGTGGTAGAATCGTTACAAATAGTCAACTGACGTGTCAAAAGTGCTTGTAAACTGAGCCTACTTGAAATAAATGATTTTTGATTTGATTTGATTTACTAGAAATGAGAGCCAATGGACCATTCTATGAAAAAATATCGGTCTTCTATAAAATATTATTTACTCAAATAAATGTGTTATTAATTGTTAACATATAAATCTTGAGAGACGACATAGTTTAGAGTTACCAAAAGGAGACTCATTATAAATAGATACACTAGATTTATCAAAACTTATTAAAAAAATATTAGAAATACCTACTTAATATTTATACTTTTGACGGCTGCGTGGCGCAGTGGGTAGTGACCCTGCTTTCTGCATCCACGGCCGTGGGTTCGATTCCCACAACTGGAAAATATTTGTGTGATGAGCATGGGTGTTTTCCAGTGTCTGCGTGTATTTATACATTATATAAGTATTTATATGTAGTATATAATTGTATATTAATATTATAATGTCAACTATCTTAGCACCCATAACACAAGCTACTCTGTATGCTTACTTTGGGGCTAGATAGTGATGTGTATTGTTTAAGTATATTTATTTATTTATTATTTATTTATTTATTTATTTTAACTAAAGAAAATAAACTAACTTGTAACTCAAAAAACAGCTCTTTCAACGTCTAAGAAGTGCAACTCAAGATAATATGAAAAGTGCAATAAATAATGAGCTGTTTTAAAAACATTCCAGCCAATGGCACGCCGCGCTCATATTTCACAGTTCCCGCAAAATTAAGGTTTCAACAAGTACAAAGCATCCTAGGAAGCTAATGTAGCAGCTGTCAAAAGACTATCGTAGGGTGACCACAGGCACGGACATTACGGGACACAATAGTTTCATATTAGTAGTAGCAAGTAGCCTGATTATTTCAACGAAAATCCGTTATTTACGTATTTTCGTTGAAATAATCATAGATTAGTTTAGTTAAATGATCGTAAAACAAAAAAATACTGCTATTTCAAGTAAAATAATTTAGTTAAGATTATTTCGTTAAAATTACTATGTTAGATCATCATTATTACGAAAATATGATGAAAACGATGTAGTGACTTATTATTTGAATGGTACACCGAGTTACATAATAGCCCATTTATCATGGTGTCCACTATCCAATATACCAGCCAAAACGTGCATTAGCGTTCCGGTACGATGTCACACTAATGGGTATAAACACTGTAAATAAACCGTACCCTTACCAACCTAGCCCTAGAGATAAGGCACTCTAAACGAATGCACTATTTCTGACAGCCTTTTCTTGCTGTAGATTTCTTATGGTACCATTGCATTATCATCAGCCATTAAGTAAAATTTACGTTGAATCTTGCTAAGTAATTCAGCGAGTACTTATGAACTGTTTTAATTTTTTTTACAGTGGATTTTTTAACAATTGCGCTACAAGTTTTATGTAATTTTCATGATGTAGAAATAAATTTGTAGTGAATATTATAATAAATATAATAAACTATCACAAACGTGTGGTCACCTGACTGCAACAACTTTTTGTCGGTTGTCTGCTACCGCCACCTCGCCGCAGACAGACTTGATCTATTCTCCTTCGGGTCCACATTTTTATCTTACAAAGTGCTCAGATAGACACCGAGCGAACTTTGTGGAAAATTCATCCTTTTCACACTGCACAACGTCGTAACCACCCACCATACTACACTTAAATTTGAACCGTATTTCACAGATACAAAGTTTAAATTCGAATATAACTTTTTGTGACATAGAGATGTAAGATACACAGAATACTAGAGTAGGGTATAAATATATGAAGGTACATTAATCTAAACAGACGTGCATTCCTTTGTGGGGGGCAGAGTTGAAATGGCGTGAAAATATGACTCGTTATTTATGTCCCGCGTCAGCCTCGGATGAGAATTTGAGAAATCCCTTTACTTAGGCACGTCAAGTTGAGTAAATGGTTAGAATTTATTTGCATGATGTACAACTGTTGTAGGCGATGTTGTATTACTCTTTGTAAAGCGTTAAAGTGCTTCAAAAGTTATATGGTGGTCACCCGCCAAGTTGCATCTTTCACACACTGCACTGAGTGAGTGGGAAGTAGCAAGGAAAGTAGGCAGAGACGTAGTGTGGCCACGTCACTCGTCCTGCCGCATATCATGCCGCTCGTCCTGCCCGCATTCTGTTTTGTCGGTGTACGCGGTTTCGCGATTATTTGGGCATGAAAAGCAGTGTGTGGACAAACAGGGCAATATCGCGGCAGCGCGAGCAGTAACGCGAGGATCATTGTGTGACTGCGGGAGGAGGGAGGGAGGCAGAGGATGGTGTTTTTACCCTTCCTCTTCATTGCTCAAAGCTTATGCTAAGAGCGGCTATAAAAGTCCAACAGGGGGCTTGGACATTAGATCTTTGATCCAATAAATTAAATTACAAAAGTAAGCGAAATCTAAATGATTTAGCTTAATTTTGTAATTTATTTAAATCTTAGTTTCGTTATTATTTAATATTTTTGTAATAACAAGCGGTTTTTCCCGCGTTATAATTAAAAACCATTTTCATTATTTCCCGCGTTTTCATATACCTACAGATAGAAAATGGTTAAACTTAATAAAATCTTTGGTTTGTAAAACTTTTTAGGCATACATCACACAGCACGTCTTTCAAAATATTTTGAGCTTAGTATTTTTTTTCAATTTAATATATAATTCTCAGGCTATTTCACACTGAAAACTATCATACCCTCATTTCTGAATCTAAGAAGGATCTATCGTGAAACCAAAAATTGTGTGTCTGTGTATTTAAATTGTGATATGTGGCGCTATCATAAAGAAGACAAATAAAAAAAAACGCACGCAACATAAAACATATTTCATAGCGTCTATTAATAACATTTTATTGGTACAGTCAGCAATATATAGCCGGCGAGTTGCTCGAGCGTGTAGCTCCGTAATTACAAGCAACGGATGCAATAAAGAAGATTTAGGTACATGGAAACTGTTGCTCTAAATGTAACAAAAATTTGCATTGAAATCATCTGACTAGCTGAAATTGAGACACGCGGAAGATTATCATCAGCCAAATTAGAGAGAACGGCTGACAATACAACAAGATATCAACATTACACAGATGTAATTGTAAGTCTGAGTATGATTTTTGTTTGTGTTACACTACGAGGTTATTACCTAGTCACGCCCGAACCTGTGTATAAAAAACAAGCGATACAATAAACATTCAGAATAAACAAGATTTACACTCTCCTTGCAACATCGGCGACCGTTAACTCACTTGCACGTTTATCTCCCGCTCTCTCGCACGTTTATCTCCCGTTCTCTCGATAAACAAACTGCGGAAGAGAGGATAAAGCCCAAAGACCAGCATATATCTCGCGGAGCAATAAAATAAATCCGACTCCGCGCCATAATAACATTCAGAGCGGTGAATTATTTTCTAATCCTCGGCCGGGAAGCTAATAGTGAGCACGTGCGGTCTTTAAGCTGACTTACGAGCGCAAACATCCCGGGGAAAACATGAATTTCCTCTATAGAACGAGGGCTTGCGACAGCCAGACGAACCACATTTTATGAAAGTCAGCACATATTCCTACCAGGTTAATACGGTAGCAAATTTTAATGATCCGGATCCATGATTATCCTTCCAAAGCCACTACAAAACTCCATAATTGTTATCGTATCTACCTACAGTATAGGAGATTGGGCTGAAAAATTTTCAACCTTGAAATAAATGAAGTCATCACCATAATTATCATAATTAAAGCTGATGGACATCCACAACATAGGCCTCTCTATAGAGTTTGAACTATGTACCCTGCCCATTGCCATTTCAGTTTTGCGACTTGCTGAGCTACTCGTATATCTATTTGGTTCTTCTGCGGATATCCTCATTTATGATCCGATCTCGCAGAGAAACTCCAGGCATAGTTCGCTCCATCGCCATAGCAGATTCTCGTTCTGAAGCTGACTTATGAGCGAAAATATCCCGAGAAAAACATGAATTTCCTCTACAGCCGCGCATTACGCCGCCGTAATGCGGACACCTTCATAATTGTCAAATAAATTCGCCGAAAAAGTGGTGTAGCTTAGCGCGGTGTGAATGTAATGACGTCATAAAGTTCCCTCCTTGATCCGGCCGAGGGGGAGCCTTGCGCTGAGTCTGCAAAGGGTAGGGGATATCTAGTTTTACAAATCTGAAGTACTTTTATTTAAGAAACACAATTACAACCGACTTACTTTATATTTGATTATTTATGTTGACGAATCAAGCCAATGACCCATCGATACGCTTTTGAAACCCTCGTAATTTCAATTTTAAGTTTTTGACTTTAAATATCACCGTTCATAACATAACTTGACGTTACAAAAGTGCTTGTAAACTAAGCATAATTAAAATAAATTAACTTTGACTTTGATTTTTGATGAGCTCAAGGGGTTCCTGTTCTGTTAGTAAAATGCTGGGTCAAGTATTTTAAAGCAAAAAAATTCATCCAAAGATTGACCAAGCATAAGTTAAGCAGTAATTTATGTAATTAAAAAATAGTCAGATAGCATTGACCTCTTATAGGAGATCGATGTCAGATAGCTAAAATAATTCATATGCAAGACGATCACCATCATCGGCTGATGGGCGTCCATTGCTGGATACAGGTATCCAAGCCTGTAAGGAGTAAGGACCCCGAAACACTACTTTTTGAACCGCATTTGATGTTTGTGTCACCTTTTACGGATAGTAAACAGACGCATAGCAATGAAGCAATCAATTTCAAATTTCAAGTTGAATTTTTTAACCTTTGAATGGTGAGAGGCTTTAAACCACAAAACCTTCACACCAGATTTTATTTAAACAACCTAACCATAAGCGAAGAGAATCCTAAACCGACCACAACGAGCATTACGTCTCTAAACGAACGTGTTTCTGGCAACAGTCGCGCAATTTTTCCACGCTCAGTTGCCAGTAATATTTCCTTTGTTGCAGTAACATTTCCTGTTGCCACATTAGAGGTTGTAATTGCCCCGCCAGGTGCCAGTAAATTACAGACAGTGGCCGCAAAGTAGGGACTCTGTTGTTTATCTTATAAATATTAAACTGGACGTGACTGTACGAAAAGTGTAACTATTCCGTGCAACTAAAACTAAAAGCTTTTAAGTGTTGTATAATGTACAGTTACTTGCTCGTAACTTGTGATGCGACTAAAGAAGATAGTTTTTATGTGCTTGTAGCTTGTTTATAAGTTGGAGTGCAACTAATATTTACTTAGTAATAGTTGACGGAACATGCAAATGTTCCACCTGATGTTAAGTGACAAACCGTTATTTGTTTCTGAGCCACTGTACATACGCATCTTGTTAGGCTATGTATAAATATTTTTCTAACGTTTTACCCTGTAGTATACTAATATAAAACATATGTTAATTTCCCATACAAAGTTAATATCGGCGGTTAGCTTACTTAATCCTATTCTAACATTACCAGATTGATAACTACATATTGCAAACGTATAGTTTTCAATATGTAAACTATCCTGGACTACTAAGGTACAGTTAAAATTGTGTAAAGGAAAAACAATGATAATAAATGAAATGTTTTGTTTATGTTTATTCCAATGGTTTGAATCACGAGGTCCTGGGTTCAAGTCCAGTGAGCTTTTCTTTCTTCAAAGAAATTATCAGTTAAAATTCTCAACAATGGTGTAGTAACACACCGTGTATCAGAGAGCACGTTAAGTCGTAGATTTCGGTCACTATGTCTACCCGCATTGTATTAGCGTGGTGGGTCTATGCTTCATATCCCCTCTTTATTATATCATTACAAACACACTAAAATGCAAGTGTAATGATCCACTAATTGATCAGTTATCATAATAGAATGATCAAAAATTGAATTGAGAAGTTACGCAATAAAATACATCTCTGTATTCAACTACAATGTAACTGTAATGTATGTAACTAAACAAGTTGCATTGCATGGACTATAATCCGTTACTCCACAGATGCAGTTGATCAAAAAGTAGCACAGTTAGCAGGCATCAGGCAATCACGGCAACTTTATCAACGCTCGCAGCAACAAATGAGCGTCCCGAGCGATTTATTGACGCGATAAGCGCTAAGTGCCGCTCGCGCAAATATTTCGCGTCGGCGTCTTCCTCGCGTTAGTTAGCGCTTACTTACATTCGCTTACGTGGCGCTCGCGTGACGCTTGGTACAGGGTGGTGCGAGCGACGAGAGACTGGCGGGCGTGCGTGCCACAGACTAGAAACTGAAATGAATGTTACAAACTATGTTTTAAACAGTTATAAAAAAATATTTTTAAAAATTACTAATACTTAGTGTGCCACAAAGATAAATATAATAGTTACGTATTACAGACTGCAATCTCATTCGATCTTAAATGACACAGGCTGTTTAATCTGTGGTCTGAAACCATAAAAAAAAAAAAAAAAAATGTCTATGCCAAAGCAAAATTGCCAATGAGACATTGACTCGACTTAACACTAGCGATAACCTTTTTTCTTATTTCTGTAATGGTATTTAGTTGTACTAATAAAGAAAGTCTTATAACATAAATTTGTTATTTTTGTAATGGTTAAAGAAAGACTTAACATAAATTTGGTCTTCGTGCCGGATACGCAATAAAACACGAGAAGTACAACTACAAATTGCCTCGTGGTCGACGTCAAGGCGCATTGAGCAAGCGGTATACAAGCCACGCCAAGCTGCACCCAGCGGAGTCCTACGGGCGAGGCGCGACGGAGCATCGTGTTCGGCCTTCGTGTCTGAGAGACGGTACGAGAGGTGGCAGGGCTGCTGCCGGTGGCGGCGACTCGGGACATCGGGTTTGTTGAAGCGGTTTCATAGTCATAGTGTGTCAGTGAGTGATAAAACAAGATGGAGGCTCTCTACAGAGTGCAATCCAATTTAATTAACAATATCGAAAAAGCTCAAGTGAACTTTAAAAAGAGTCCAAAAACTAGATTAACAGAAACATACGTAGAAGCTCGGTTGGACAGTTTAGAATGTCAGTTTACAACATTTATGAACAATCATACCAAAATTGTGGAATTAGCAACTGATGAATTGAAAACCTATCAATATTTTTCGAGTGAACTATATGAAAGGGCTGAAGAGTTATATATTGATTATAAATCTGAACTAAAACAAATTTTAAAAAAATCTAGTGAATATAGGCCTAGTGGTAGTGCTTCCCAGGCTTTGGATATTAAAGAAGGCACAAGTGTCAAGCTGCCTCAAATATCCATACCTATATTTTCAGGAAATTATAACGAATGGTTAAGTTTTAGGGACTTATTCAGGTCCTTAATTCACAGTAATTCTAAAATTGACGAAGTTCAAAAATTACATTACCTAAAGACGCACATATCAGGGGAGGCAGAGCAGTTGCTAAGACACATACCTGTAACATCACAAAATTACCAAATGTGTTGGGACCAATTAGATAGGAGGTACAACAATAAAAGATACTTGGCAGATGGTATACTGAAAAGGTTCATGAGCCAAAGAAATGTAACAACTGAGTCTGCATCATCATTAAAGGAGCTTTTAGATACAAGTAATGAATGTTTGTGTGCTTTAGATAATTTAGGTATTAATACAGAGCATTGGAATGTTATTGTAATTTATATTCTTTGTTTAAAGTTAGACACTGAATCTAGAAAACTATGGGAGGTTAGATTAAGTGATTCATCGGAGGACATTCCTACGTTTAAAAATTTTAAGGAATTCCTAGAACAAAGATTTCGCTCTTTGGAGTTCTTGGAGAATAAAAATTCTAAAGGCTCAAGGAGTCATACTGTCAAAAATTTGCATGTAGTGAATAATAAAATTCAATCTTGTGGTTTTTGTCAAGATAATCATAAATTGGCTAATTGTAAAAAATTTGCACAAGAATCTGTTGAGTCACGGCGTGAATTTGTTAAAAATCAACGTTTATGTTTTGGATGCCTCCATAGTAACCACTCTGTTTTCGCTTGCCGTCTGCCTATTAAGTGTAAAATTTGTAATAAGCGACATCATTCATTGCTGCATCCTACGGGTGCAGAGACACGAGAAGGTCATTTGAAATCACAAGCACTGGCACAAAGTAGTAGTACCGTAGAACCAAAGGAAGTTAAGTTGAGCAATATTGTAACTTGTTTCTCAAATATTCATTGTCAAGTGTTATTGGCAACGGCCTTAGTTAAGGTCCAGGTGAGAAACAATTATAGTATTATTGTAAGAGCATTATTAGATCAAGGATCTCAAGCATCCTTTATCACAGAGGCAACCGTGCAGCTTCTGAAGTTGAATAAAATATATACTGAAAGTAATGTGATAGGACTCGGTGGTGATCAGCAAGGGTCAGTAGTATCTAAGGCTGTAGTTTTATTGAAGTTACAATCACTCCAAGATCCTTCATATAACATAACTGTTAAGGCACATGTATTAAAAAGACTAACTTCTTTCCTTCCTGAAAAACAGGTGGTATTGCAAGCATGGGAAGAGTTGTCAAAGTTAAAACTAGCGGATCCATTATTTCATACACCTAATAAGATTGATATTTTGTTAGGTGCGGATGTCTATGGACAAGTGTTAATCAATGGAATATTAAAGGGTCCGCCAGGCTATCCAATGGCCCAAAATACAACATTGGGGTGGATAGTCTCCGGCCAGGTTGGGAACAGCAATATAAGCAGTTCACAGACATGTTGCACTTCAATTATCAGTATGCACACTGAAATATCTGAAAGGGATTTATTGCAGAAGTTTTGGGAAATAGAAGCTGAACCAAAAGAAAACAAAAAAAGGTTGTTAACTGAAGAAGAAATAAAATGTGAAGAAATGTTTAAAAATACAACTAAAAGAGATGAAAATGGAAGATACATTGTGAAGTTACCCTTTAAGTCCAGCAACCCACCATGCAAGTATGGTAACAGTAAAGAAATTGCTTTAAAAAGATTTGACATGCTGGAAAAAAGATTGTCAAAAAATAAAAAATTGCAAAAGGAGTATAGCAATGTAATACAAGATTATCTAGATTTAGGTCATCTAGAAGTTGTACCTAATAATGAAGAGGATGAACCTGAAGCAGTTTATCTTCCACACCACTGTGTGATTCGGGAAGAGAAGGATACAACTAAAGTACGGGTTGTCTATGACGCCTCATGTAGGGATAAAAATGGGGAATCATTAAACAGCAATTTGATGATTGGACCTACCCTGCAAGATGACTTGCGTACCTTGATCATGCGCTGGCGTGGTAACCCAATATGCCTTGTTGCCGACATAGAGAAAATGTATAGGCAAGTAAAAGTGAGCAAGGAAGATGTAAATTTCCAACGTATTTGGTGGAGAGATATAACCAATCCAGAATCTGTAATAAAAAGTTATAGATTACTCACGGTCACCTTTGGAACTGCGTCAGCTCCATATTTAGCTGTTAGAACACTGCAGCAACTTGCACGTGATGAAGGAAGCAATTTCCCAGCAGCATCTGAAATAATCTTACAAGATTTTTATATGGATGATTTGCTGAGTGGCTGCCAAAATATTGAAGAAGGAAAACAACTTCACCAAGAAATAAAAGAAATTTTAAGGAAGGGAGGCTTCATATTAAAAAAGTGGTCCAGCAATAATGATGAGTTGCTAAAGGGAATGCGAGAAAAAGGAATCGAGGAACTGGAAATTAAAACTGACAGTATATTTAAAATTTTGGGACTTACCTGGGACCGAATCTCAGATAGTTTCCAATATAGTGTGCAGCTTCCTGAATCTTCTGGACCTGTAACAAAAAGAAAGGTTATATCAGAAATTTCAAGACTCTTCGACCCACTCGGTTGGTTAGCCCCATCAATAATCATTGCAAAAATACTTATTCAGAAAATATGGCTAAGTGGTATCGAGTGGGACCAAGAGCTCACACCTTGTCTATTAAAAGAATGGAATAGTTATAGAAACGAACTTACTGAATTTATGAAATTTATAATTCCAAGATGGATACATACCAGTAAGGGTGACACATGTGTGCAGTTGCATGGTTTTAGTGACGCTTCCAACAAAGCATATTCAGCTGTAATATATGTTCGAGTTATTGATGAACATAAAAATGTGCATGTTGCTTTAGTAACCTCTAAAACTAAAGTTGCTCCAATAAAGCAAGTGTCAATTCCCAGACTAGAGCTCTGTGGAGCCGTTCTCTTGGCTAAACTGTTGAAGGAGGTATCAGAGGTTTTAAATACACCAAGGGAAAATATAAAGGCATGGACTGACTCAACGGTAGTACTTGCCTGGTTGAGCAGTCATCCTGGAAGGTGGAAAACATTTATAGCAAATCGAGTGTCAGAAATTATTACTCATTTTGATAGATCCTGTTGGGGACATGTACAATCGAAAGATAATCCAGCAGATTGTGCATCTCGAGGAGTTAAACCCTCTGAATTAAAGGATCTAAGATTGTGGAAAGAAGGACCTATGTGGTTACAAAATAAAGAGATTCTGTTGGATAACAATAAGTCCTATGAAACAACCATTGAAGAAAAGGCAAAACCGGTTCATCATGCAGTTGTTAGAGATCATGAGAATATGTTGTTGAGATTTGGAACACTAAGAAGACTTGTAAGAGTAATTGCCTTATGTAGGAGATGGCTACCTCAAAAACAAATCCAAAAAACCAAATGGTTGAGAGCAGAAGAAATAAATGAGGCACTCTTAATCTGCATTCGACAGATGCAAGTTCAATATTTTGGAAAGGAGATAGAAGATTTAAAAAAGGAAGGCAAAATTAATAGAAAAAGTAAACTTACCTCTCTTACTCCGTATCTGGACAATTCAGGAATCTTGAAAGTTGGGGGTCGATTGGAAAATGCTGAAATAGAGGAATACCAAAAGCATCCAATAATATTTCCTGCTAAAGCACATCTTACTGATCTTATAATTGCAGATGCACATGATAAAACGCTGCATGGAGGTATGCAAGTAATGGTAAACTACTTAAGATTAAAATACTGGATCCTGGATGTAAAAAATCGGGTGAAGTTTTATATAAGAAAATGTGTTCAGTGTGTACGATATGCAGCTCAAAAACGAGAACAACTCATGGGGCAATTGCCCAAGGCCAGAGTAACAGTAAATAGACCCTTCTATGAAAGTGGTTTGGATTATGCAGGGCCTGTATACCTCAGAACATCTAAGGGTAGAGGTCATAAATCATATAAGGGGTACATTTGTTTGTTTATTTGTATGGCAACCCGAGCAATTCATTTGGAAGCAGTAACCGATTTGACCAGTCAAGGATTTTTGGCAGCTTATAAGCGTTTTGTGGGACGCCGTGGAATTTGTAAAACCTTGTACAGTGATAATGCCTCAAATTTTGTTGGTGCTTCCAAAGAGTTGAAGAATTTGTTAGCAGAAGAAAAATCAACTGTGGCAATTGAAATTGCAGATTGGTTATCAACCAATGGAACAAGTTGGCAGTTTATTCCACCCCATGCACCCAATTTTGGAGGATTGTGGGAAGCCGGCATTAAATCTACAAAAAATCACTTGAAACGAACAATTGGGAATGCTACACTTACCTATGAAGAGATGGTAACAGTCCTGGCACAGGTAGAAGCATGTCTAAATTCAAGACCTATATCTCAGTTAAGCGATGACCCAAAAAACCCCTTTCCACTTACCCCAGGTCATTTTTTGATAGGAGAAC
Organism: Bicyclus anynana; assembly: GCF_947172395.1. NCBI lineage: Eukaryota > Metazoa > Arthropoda > Insecta > Lepidoptera > Nymphalidae > Bicyclus > Bicyclus anynana. The sequence continues at coordinate 16,656,095 of NC_069094.1, forward strand.
CTTTAATCCTTGCTCCTGACACTAATTATGAAAATTCTAACGTCACTAGCCTTAAACGGTGGCAATTTACTCAGCGTTTGGTACAGCATTTTTGGCGTAGATGGTCACAAGAATATCTCACTCAATTTATGCATCGATACAAATGGTCAAAGGTCACACCTGAACCAAATATAGGTGATGTAGTGCTTGTGATGGAAAATGATCTTCCACCATCTAGATGGTTGTATGGTAGAATCTTGGAGAAGCATCCGGGACAAGACAACTTGACCCGTGTAGTGACTCTTAAGTGCAAGGATTCTGTATTTAAAAGACCCGTGTCAAAACTTTGTATTTTGCCAGTCACAGTTTAATGATAAATAAATAATATCAATAAGATGGTCATCTTCTTCTTTTCTGAGGGATAAGCAGAAAGATGGTCATACTCATTATTCAATTAACTTTATTAAATCCCATTTTTTTACATTTATTTGATAAATGTTTATTAAATTGGTATGTAGTTAATATAACTGTGTCTTAAAACTAATTACACAAATGTAAAACATCTTTCTTAAGGCATTTATTACCAACATGAAGGTTGTAATCTATATGTATTGGTTGTAATTACTTAAAAAACTAAATATAAAAAATTACTAATATGGTAGAAGTATATTATATATAATGTTTAATAATTGTGTAAGAATGTATGCATTACTATAGTGTCTTATTGTTCTTTATAAAGTAGAGTAAAGTTTTAATTTGTTTGTAAACTTTGATTTTTTTTAAGGTTCATCACTTATATATGAACCACAGCTTGTTGTTCACATAATAAATGGAACCTACTTAGACTTAATTAATTATGCAACTTATTGTTAAAATATTTTGCTAAGGTTTCCATACCTAATTAATAATACAATTTTTTTTATGTATATTGTAATTTACTTTGTTAAAATGTTACTTTGTTTAGTTTAATAGTTTACTTTAGTTTTCTGGATAGAATTTGTGTTGCAAAAGGTACCAGACCTATTTTAGTATGAATAATACAGTCCACAACTCATTTTTTGGTTTGTAAAAATAATAGAAATGTATTTCTTTAGTCTCCAATGTATGTTGCAAGCTTTATGGACAAATTTATGCCTGTGTTCAGTCATAATTTCTCCATGGCGGCCGGTATGTTTAATCTGTGGTCTGAAACCATAAAAAAAAAAAAAAAAAATGTCTATGCCAAAGCAAAATTGCCAATGAGACATTGACTCGACTTAACACTAGCGATAACCTTTTTTCTTATTTCTGTAATGGTATTTAGTTGTACTAATAAAGAAAGTCTTATAACATAAATTTGTTATTTTTGTAATGGTTAAAGAAAGACTTAACACAGGCGACAATACCTTCTGAAATACCGATTTATTAAATCCATTTCCATTGTGATTTTTTACTTTGCAAAACAAAAAGTCGCTAACGACACAGGTTTAATAAAACACGCCATGTAAAATAAATAGTGCACCAAAAGATCATAAATAGCTGTAATTTTACTGGAAATAATACCTAACACAGCAATGTTGCTCGACGACAAAAAAAATGGTGGTAATTTTCTTTTTCTTACGCTTTCCCTAATAAAAATTATTGGTGCGACAATGCCATCTATGATGAAATGCTCAAGCCAAAAATGAGCCTATTAAATTTTGAGGTGAAGATATCGACATTATATAGAAGGATTAATTATAACGAGGGCTTAAAGATTTTTCCAGATCTTTAGTTTAGTAGGAATGAAGTAATAATTTTTAGTCACTTGGTAGGCTTAGGTGGATTGGTTTCACCCTAGCAGCAAAATCTGGAAAGCATAGCTTAAGCTGAAAGAAATACCAAAAACTTCCAAGTTAGACCAGCACTATACTAAACTGCATCGTCTATCATCAGATGAGATCTATTAAATAAAAGAAAGCAAAGTTCAAAATTAATTTATTTCAATTAGGCTTCGTTTACATGATTAAATGGTGGTTGGTAAAGTCGTAAACTTCAAATTTAAGTTACGAGGGTACCTTGGTCCGAGAAGAGTCCACAACACACTCAGCCAAGGTTTATTTTTATTTTTTTGATTAGGTTCATTTTACAAACATATCTAAGTACACAACCTTTTCTATCATTTATATGAGACCTACAAAAGCTTTCCCATTGAAAGTTCTTAACTCTTGTAGCTTGCACCACAGCCTGCGCCGTCAGTCTTTAACTAGGTTGTCTACAATTTACGTTCCGCGTTATTTGACTAGCGCACCTCGCGCCGCCTCCAACGTACTGTTTCCAAAGTAAATTTACTGTTTACTAAGTAAATCACTGGACAGACTTCACAGTTACTTGTTATGTAATTACTTTTTCATTTTGCTAACTAAGAACTACATTGTATACAGTTTGTCTAATGATAACCGAAATGCAGCCTACTGTAGAACGCAATTGCCTGGAAAACAGAAAACACTAAAACTATCGGCCTGGAAGATGCCTATTCACTATTGATTTGAAATATCCCACATAGTAAGTGGTAGGGAAAACCGAGAATGAGAGGGTATTCATTATATCGCAGTGTATATCATGATTAAAGAGCCAAAAGACCTTGTACCTTACGAGTGAAAAGGATCTAAACTACATAATAATGGCAGCTCTATAATAAAAATATTAAACAGGAACTAGATCAAAAAATTCTAGGGTGCTCCGAAATCAAGCTTATAGATTTTTTTTTATTCTTTACATGTTCGCCATTGTCACCTGATGGTAAGTGATGATGCAATCTAAGATCGAAGCAGGCTAACCTGTTAGGACGAGGATGAAAATCTACACCCGTTTCGGTTTCTACATGACATCGTACCGGAACGCGAAAACGCTTGGCGGTACGGTTTTAGACAGAAAACCGACAGGCAATCTTGACAAACTCTAATCTTCTCTAATTATAAAATTAAACGCAAAAGTTTGGATGTATCTATCTCGGTTTAACGGCTAGTTTTGCTATCGTAAACACATCATTGTATGACTATAAACACGCTATAAATGATCATTTCCGTCATGCCGGTACACAATAGAGAACACAATAAAGACATTTTACACTCCACACAGATGTACAAAATCTTTATTCCGATAGCGACCGTCGCATTATTCTATTCGACAACCGGCAATCGATGCGTCCGAGTTAATTTAAAATCCCCCGTAAGGAATATCTGTCCGACAATCGAAAGTTTATTCAATTCTAACGATTTCAATTTTATCACAAGCGATATCGAGTTTTAAATGGCCATGGTAGCAACACTACTCGGAACCGAGTGTTTCTGTGCATTTATTGACACAAGGTTCCAATTGGCAATCATGTTCCAGTGTTTTACGTCCTTGTCGCTTTGCATTCTTGTAACAACCGTTTTATCGAAAATAAGCTTTATGTTTAAATAATCAAGGTTGAAATTTAGTAATAAAAGATCTGTGTATAGTGATGTAGTTAGGGGAGCTGATGTGTTAGCAGAATCTCCGATAGGTACGGCGGTGGTGTCAGAATGTTTCTATTAAGATGTTGCGATTAGAAAGGGACGAGGAATATTTATTTGATGTTCATGTTTTATTTTATTACTACTATTGTTTTTCTAGGATTATTTAGCTGAAAACTCAACTGATGTGAAGTGAATGTCCATTGTTCACTAAAAAGTCTTAGTAGTTATTACCTAATAGCATAACACAATTCGTTGTTTTACGCCCGTCAACCTGAAATGTTCTATAAAATATGTTCTAGAGTTTTTTCTACCAACGAATCGTGCAAGGCAAATCATCAAGCATAAATCACACGAAAAAAAGAGTATTCTACGTTTTGATTATTTTTTTATAGTTACAAGGCGCGTTCGGAACCTCCCGTATGTAACTTTAAGTTTAAGTTTTCGATTTATTATGACCATTATCTTAATTACCCGACATTTCGAAAGAGCTTGTAAACTAAGTCTAATTGAACTAAATGAATTTTGATTAAGTATACTTTAAAAAAATTAATAAAAAATTGTGCTGCCTTCTCAGTTTGTTCAGTGCGATCAGTTTGAAGGCGGTACCAAGGTATTGTTGTGTTAATTATAGCCGTTTCTGAAAGAACTGTCTGAAAATCCTAAATCTTTTTGATTTAAACGGTTTGAATTAATACATCACTAACTTGGTACCGCCTTCAAACTGATCGCACTGAGTAAACTGAGAAGGCAGCACATACCATGTTGCGACTCCATCATCAGATCGACTCCAGACCTTCATAAAGTTGTAGTGCTTTAAAGTGGTTAATGGAATGGTTTCTCCAGGATTCCATCATCGGATCCTGACATGATTACAAAGGGAGCAATTGGGAAGCATACCCTCTCAAACGAAAAAATAATTTTTCAAATCGGTTCAGACGTCTTTAAGTAATCGGTGAACATACATAAAAATAAGACTCCAACGAATTGATAACCTCCTCCTTTTTTTGAAGACGGTTAAAAAATATAATTGTACTACTTCTCTGTTGCTGTGCCATGAAAAGCTACTAGAATAAAGGTAGTACGATAGAAGAACTTTATACCATAATGATGATTAAAAATATGTTTCCTCTACAGAAGTAACGCAAGTGCAACGGAGCGGCGTTACGTACGCTCGTTACTCGCAACTCCGCGTAAGCCTTTTTTATCACGACTTAGCTAACTTTGCACGGCGCATACTTGCACTTGCCAAACTATCAGCGCATCTTTATGGCGAATTTGTTTCAGGGCTGTGCTAACTTTGAAATTTATATCTTTTTTTTTACCAACTTCAAATAAAGGAGGAGGTTCTCAATATTTTTAAATGTTTGTTTCCTCATAACTTCGTCATTTCTTAACCAATTTTAAAAAATATTTCTTTTTTCTTTTTAAAGAGTGTGCTTTCAGGCTGAACTCATTTTATTTTTATGAAAATAAGTTTAGTAGTTTTATGTTGAAATCAAAATAACTGAAACACGTCTTTGAAGTTGGTTCCATTTTTATGTTAAAAACATTATTTTATTATTCAATGACAGGTTAGACTTGACTGCGACCTCACCTGATGTTAAGTGACGATACAGTCTTAACGAGCGAGTTAACATGTAAGATTTACAAGTGTTTTCTACCCGTATCTAATAGCTACTTTATTTTGTGAGTGATTATTCTCTTGATCTACTGGATTTTGAAAATTATTTTATCAATATAATGCCACTTTATATGTGAGTGAGTCATAGGCTATATTTTGTCCCCGTATTTCCTCGGGAACGAGAACTATGCGGGTGGAACCGCGGAGCGGTTGCTAAGTTCTACTAGTATATGTGTAGGTATAGGCACAGAAAACATATGTACCTATAAGTAATAGGGTAGAGATTGGCTGTGTTCGTCTGTTTCAAAATTTAACCTGCGATGCAGAGCATTTGCCTAAATGGTGACTATTTTCTCTTGAATAGGCACCGATTGAATAACCTGAATAACCACTTTGAGAGATACTCCACAGCTTGCTGTCACAGTGCGAATATGAATAAAAAAAATCGTTTTTATGCATCCAAGGAATATCGCCAGGTACTGCAGTATTGTTTGCAGTAAAATTAAATTAAAATATGTCATTACGCATTATGCAAATTACTGGTATGCCTGGCGAACCTATGATAAGAGAGAGAAGGTAAATGAGGAACTGAATTTTAAAGTATCCTTCAAAATTAATCTTGTGGAGATCTTATGTCTTTGCTAATATGATATTAGTCCTTTATAAGACTATAACACGCCCGACTTGTCAGCACATGAAGAAAATAGCGTTGGTTCAAGTACTGACAAACGAGCATGTCAGCAAACGACCTCTGAAAGCAGTTAGATCTGTCTGTATTGCTTGCTGTCAGCAACCAAGATGAATTAGTTTCTACTTAAACATAATTTAAATGCGAAAGTGAGTTTGTTGGTTTGTTACGCTTTCACGCCTAAAGTAACGTAGTCTATTTCAAAAATTATTTCATCAATCTAAAGCTAAATTAACAGAGAGTTACATAGACTTTATTTTATTCCAGTATTCCCATTGGAAACCGTGAGAAAACTACTTGCTAAGTCAACCTCGATGTTTCAAAGGTGCTTGTCAAATTAAGCCTATTTCAAATAAAAATCTTGAAGACTTGTCAGAATTTAGATTTTTTGAATAAAATGAACTTTCCACGTGGTAGCAGTGTGACAGCCCTAATCCGTTGGAGCTAGATACACGCTCGTTTGAGCGGCAAAGCGCTGGATTAAGCGGATGCGCCAATAACATTTACATAGAAATAGCGTTTTGTGCGAGACACATTTTTACTGACCCTGTTTCTTTTCTACCTCGCCGTTTTAATTAAATTAAGTATATCGGGTATATACCTAGATAGTAGTTATAGTATTTTTAGTTAGTATAATTTAGTATGCATAATATATATAGGTTGTAACAAACTTTAAATAAAAGCTCGAATTACTTGTATTGTTAGTATGTGAAGCTTAGAAATTCGAAGCTAAATTAACGTTCGGAACTTAACAAACTTTCGAAATTCTTTGTGAACAATGTAGCTACATACATATAACGTATGTAGCTACTTCGTATATATGTTTCGGCTTCGTATGGTAACTTTTTTTCCGATTTCCTTAAGGCATCACAAGATCAGTCATGAATAAATATTTAATACCTGCCGGCCGATTGACTAACTTTGGCGTAGTGGACATACACATAATTTTCCAACTAACTATTGTTAGTAATAATTCTAATGTCACATGATTTCGTATTCACTATTTATGTCATACATACAGTGCTTGAAAACCTTCTAACATTTGCCAGTTGGCATAGTGATTTTTGTTAATAATAGGCGTTACGAAATACGAAAACTGCGGTTGTTTTTAATTTTTTGTTAATAATATCAGGTTGTTAACATACGTCAAAGGCCGGCAGGGCCCATGGACTATTTTAATAACTTCGTACAAGCTATACGACGGCCTCCATGGCGCAGTAGCATATGCGGTGGATTTACAAAACGCAGGTCCTGGGTTCGAACCCCAGCTGGACAGATTGAGATTTTCTTAATTTGTCCAGGTCTGGCTGGTGGGAGGCTTCAGCCGTAGCTAGTTACCACCTTACCGGCAAAAACGTACCACCAAGCGATTTAGCGTTCCGGTACGATGCAGTGTAGAAACCGAATGGGGTGTGGATTTCATCCTCCTCCTAACAAGTTAGCCCGCTTCCATGTTAGACTGCATCATCAATTACCATCAGGTGAGATTGTAGTCAAGGGCTAACTTGTAAAGAATAAAAAAAAATACAGAATTTCCCAACTGTACGATACACAAACTGCAGTAATAGCGCGGTGAGGCCGGTGGGCGGTTACTGGACAGAGAATCACGGGACTAAATTACAGGGGACGCTGTTAGGGGATTTGGCCGGGATTGCGTTGGCTTGCGTGTAACTCACTTCCTTACTTAGACGGTCTTACCGCAGATTGTCTTACCTTTTGCTTTCGTTACGGGTAAGTACGTACTTAGATACCTATCAGTTTTACTGGCATCGGCTGATTTTATCTGTATAATATAGACTGGATCTCAATACTGTTTTAGAAGGATAGACCCAGTTGTTAGATCTTTGTCATTTTATAAATGATAATAGTTTGTCAGCCTATGTTTTTACTATAGGTAAGTATTAATTCCTACGGGTTATCTTTTAAAAATCCACGAGTTTTACGAATGATAAAAATTTAACGTAGATACTCTGTCAAAATTGCATTCACAAACATAAATGAACGGGTTACCCACTACAAAATTTCAGTCTTCGCTACTAGTATGTTAGCCAAGTATGGAGTTTGGACTGTGATGGATTTGGAAGGTAGCAGATCTCCTATGTTAGGAGTACGGTAACGCCCCGCCGTTACCGAAACTGCTGCCAGAGGAATAGCGGGGCTGCCGGGGACTAAGGACTGTGTAATGTTTTTGCCGTCCATTGTACACTTTACCTCTTTATAATGTTAATAAATATACAAATATGTATAGAAAACCGCAAAAAACAAGTGTCTTACTTTTATTTCTCACTTCCACATCATTAACTTAAATCTTCGAACATAATGATATCTAAGAAACCTTAAAAATGTAATAAAACCCTACAAGCGGTTATCTTCGAATAATATTTCACGTAAATTACCATTAGCTGGAGTCCCCCAAATCCCCGGCGTTGGTGGAATCGCTTTTATTACGAACTGGCCTTTAATTTAGTCGGCGAATAAATCGCAAGCTCTGACCGCTGCCATATTGCAACTATTAAAACAGTAAATCTCGTGGTCAAGTCTATTGGGCTATTCGGAACTTTGTAACTTGCGGTGTCCCTTTACACTTGTGTCGGTTACACAACTAATTTTAAAGGGATTATTTGGTGATATTTAACGGCCAATTCCTTATAGGAGAGGAGATATAGCACAGATATGGAGCTTAGAACTACTCTGCATCAAAGGTTAAGTTAAGGTTTTTTTTTATTGGATAACTATAGGAGACGCAAGACAGTTAAGACGCTTAAGGGAACTCCTCAACGGCTTACAGTAGCTACCTTGTGATTGGGCTTTATTAATTTGTATTCATGAGAACTTTCCACCTAAATGGGTTGTAATAGTTAGCCCTTGACTGCGATCACACCTGGTATTAAGTGACAATGCAGTCTAAGATGAGGATAGATACTTGGATGATACCTCTGACGATTTTATGCGGCATCGGATCAGAACGCATCTTTGCTTGTCAGAGTCAATTTTATCATCATCATCATCATCATATCAGCCGATGGACGTCCACTGCAGGACATAGGCCTTTTGTAAGGACTTCCAAACATCACGATACTGAGCCACCTGCATCCAGCGAATCCCTGGGACTCGCTTGATGTCGTCAGTCCACCTGGTGGGGGGTCGGCCAACACTGCGCTTACTAGTGCGGGGTCGCCATTCCAGCACTTTGGGACACCAACGTCCATCGGCTCTTCGAATTATGTGCCCCGCCCATTGCCACTTCAGCTTCGCAACTCGTTGGGCTATGTCAGTGACTTTGGTTCTTCTGCGGATCTCCTCAATTCTGATTCGATCACGCAGAGATACTCCTAACATAGCTCGTTCCATCGCCCGTTGTGTGACTCTGAGCCTTCTTATGAGGCCCATTTTAAAAAATATTAAATCCTGCACTGACCCGAAATGGAAATCGAACCCAGGGCCTCTATGTTGAGATCCAGCACTACCAACTGCGCCAGAAATGTCTTTAAAAGGTGATAATGTTTTAACTATTCAACGATCGAACGAGATATAACATGTATCAGATGATAAGTTGCATCAAAATTTTCTAGAATGAAAGAAAAGCTTAGTATTTTAGAACATACCTCCCAGGATTCAAACCTAGGACCTTGTGATCAGACACTACATGGGATAACCACTGTACCAACGAGGCAGATACTATTTACTTTAAAACAGTCGCTTACTACAACACAAATAAATTCTTTACAAATTACTATAACAGACTTAAATCAAAATTAACGAGTACATAGTTAAACGAGAACGGTTTAAGCACAATTTGTCAGCACAGCCCGACCCAACCCTAACCCGCAAGTCATCTATTCAAGCCAGAAATAACCAAGAACAAGACACCACACAATTAAGACCAAGCAAGCACGACACTATTAACCCTCCGCTGCCTACACTTCGAATCAATTAACGGAGTATACCATCCCTTTTTGCCTCCTGTATTTTGGGTATGTGTGTCCCGTTCCCTCGTTGTAATTTGCCTCCTTGCGGTGACCCGGGCTAGTTAACACGTTGGGCATTGTTTCACAGATTTCTGCGGGATAAAGATAAACCCCCGCTTTAGTTGCTTGTTATTTTGGTGTTTGATATCATCTTGTAACTAAGTTTGGTGGCAATATAACACCTCAGCTACCTTTTGTTCATTGTAATACAACCACACAATATTAAAGGTAGGTTACATACAGGTTACATAAAATAAAGGTAGGTTAGGTCTTAATTAGAGTTATATCTTTCATGGAGTTAATGCTTGCAGATTCTTGAAGGCAATTAAATCGCCTATCATCTTCACAAGAAGTAAAATTTATCTACCTTTCTAACCGACTTCAAAAAAGGAGGCGCTTATTTTCAATACTTAAAAAGGCATATTTATGCGTTTTAAACGCGCTTGTCGAGTAGTTGTCAGACATTACTTTAAGTAGGTAGGCTTTACTTAAAGTAAACGAATTTTGTGTTTAAATTTTACCATTTAAACCTCTTAAAACTGGTCAGAAGGCTGTGTTAAATTAATTGCAACGGTTGACAACGCATTTGATAACCGGATTCTTGACTACGTATTTATTCGGGTTAAAGACTACACTTACCCGTAGTTCACATTTTTCAATTCATCGTCATTATATTATGCCGATGAACGTCTACCTGCAGGACATATATAGACCTCCAGTAAATCCCACGTAAGTCTAAAAATTATTAACATCTAGATAAAGTTGGACTTTTGTAAATTTAAAACGACTCCTAGAACTGAAAAAATCGTACCTATATTTATGTAAAGTAGCCAAAAGGAATAATGTAGTAGCAATTAACCTTCCGTGCATCCTTCTAACAGATTTCCATATCCCAGTGGCCCTGCACAGTGCCAACTGCCAACTCATCAACATCTGCTGAATTAGTCAAAGCATCAAAAGCGGCGCGAGGTGTTGAAACACTGTAATCACCGCCGGCAAATATTTACAAGACGCAATCTGTTCGCGTCCCCATATGTTCTGCTGAATACAAGAATACCTACAAACGTACCTACTCGTCTATGTTTGTAGTCATAGACTGATGCCTGATGCGTTTTTATCTCGAACTAGCTGGGTTGTTTGGACATGTAAAAGATTTTTCAAAATCGATGTCGTAGATCCAAAGATTACCTACCACCTTCAATACCACAAACTTTATTTCTTTATAATATCAGTGTAGTTTAGAAGCGGGTGGTTTCAAATGCGTAGTTCCCGTTTCCGTCGGAATACGAGGATAAAATATATGTTATCGCCGTTTAGTGTTGGAAATAGTAGTCTGTGACGGATATGACGTCGCACGATCTCGTGTTGGGTGTTGGCTTCAGTGTGCTCGTGGCGTTCGAACCGTCCACATCTATTGTTGTGTAATTCTTTATGGGTTACTTGGAATAGGTGGGGAGAGTGACTTGAGTGGAAAAGGCGAGTGTTTGATATCAGTAAAAGGCGCCTTTAACCCTACACACATCGTTCGCAAGTACGTGACTTCACTCAAGGTCATTCTCTGCCATTCTAGGGTCTTATTTTGGTTACAGTTTGATTTGTTAATTAAGTTGTCCTGACAAGTGTTGTGAATCATAACCTTTGTTCTACATTAGTTTTCTTATATTTGCAATCACCTTTGAGTCCACTAAAATATAGTCCATATTATTTGCTGATAATGTAGCTTTCAATTAGTGAAAGAATTTTAAAATAGGTTAAGTTGTTTCGACGCTTAGGACTAAAAGCTTGCTTGTCCTAATGCGATTACTTTATGAGAATTTTTATGTAGAAATACCTACCTATATATACCTTACCCTAGATTACCTTTTTATGCATTTTCAAAATCAGTAGAAAATCCATTTAGTGACAAGGGTAAGGTCTTACTATTGAATGAGCAAGTGGCCTCTAGCTAAATGAAAGTCCTTGGAGGCCCCAATCAAACCGCCTCGTAACGAAGAGCGGGGTAATTACCCCGAGCGTAACGCGTAATGTATGCGATGACTACAATTTTAAGCCAATAAATAACCCCGCGGAACACAGAGGAAAATATGGTGACGCATTTATTATACAACCCTGCTTAATGGCGGCTGCGAAGGTTCTAATTATATGGAGGTGTTAGTACCTCCACAAAGTTGTATTTCGAATATTTAACTAGTAATCACAGAGCTGTAATCAGTACATCATTTTACACATTTGTGAAACTTTTAAACTTTGGACGCCAAGCAGCTTACGAGATTTTGTAAATACCGATCTTTCTCCCTTTTGTATATTTAGATGTATAAAGAAGAAGATAAAATAAACATAAAATGACATATTCAGTTATAAGACTATAATAAAGTTAAAAGTTTATGTTTGACGTTGGGGTCCCAAGGTGCTGGAATTACGACCCCGCACCGGAAAGCGCAGTGTAGGTCTACCTACTAGGTGGACCAATTACATCAAGCGGGTTGCAGGAAGCCGCTGAATGCTTGCGGCTCGAGACCGTTTTGTTTGGAAGTCCATGCAAGAGGCCTATGTCCAACACCAGCAGTGGACATCAATCATTAATGATAATGATGAATGTTAAAAAGTTTCGACATCTAGAATTTAAAAAATAATAATATTATACAATTTTACAGACGCAGCAGCTCTCAGTAATTTTCTGTATAATTTAGACCGTCTATTCCCTACAATATTATCACCCCAACCTCGGGCCCTGTTTGTGAAATAATGGATTCATTCCATATTCATTTACATCCTTAATAAGATTGGTGTGACACTGCTGCTGCCTCCGTCGCCAAATTAGCCTGTCAAGTGTAATCGTGTTGAGCTCTGCTAAAAGTCGGCTCGTCAGACGTTTACAACAAAATTAACTGATGATTTCTAAACTTTTAACTTCGGTATCATAATAATCCATTTATGGACATATCCATAATAATCCATTCATCATTATTATCTTTATTGTGTTTGTCTACCCCCTAGTTGATCCAAAGATATCAAGTGTGCCGATGGATTTATGCAGCTCAAGCGCATAAAAATCTTTACAATGTCTATGTCCAACAGTCGTCGTCCATCGACTGGTTAATGATATGATAATGATGACTATCATTGTCAGCCTTCTATAGGGTCAGACGTCTTTTAGGAGACGGACTTGGAGCTTTGTATATTTCCTTCTCTGATTGTGCCGTAGGCTTCTTAATAGCATCTCAGCGGCGTCACCGGGGGGCTTAGGCGAGCGCAGAAGCATCACCTTATGGGGCCCGAAGGCAGAAGCAAAATAGATGGGTAAAACATCTTAATTTGAAACGTAGAAGCTCTACCACGCTGCTCCAATTGTGAGTTTTTACGAATTAGGATAATGTTTGATTCCGTGACTAGCAATAAATTAAGATGTGCCTAACGTGTGTACCGATGCATGGGGTCTTAACACCTTGCCAACTCTAGGTTGCCAATGCTAATTTCTTGCAAGGAACCTACCTACCTTACACATACATACAAATACACTCTACATTAAAAGCTAATCCGTTTTCCTGAGATATGTATGCATTATTAAAGTTAACATTCGGCTGGAACCTATAACCCTCCATTCACAAAAATAACAATCGAATTAAACTCACTCCCCGTGGAAGCGATAACATCAGTAGCAGAACAACAACAGATGGGAGCACTACATCATCTGCGAGCTGGTGAAAACATCCATTGAAATTAATCGAGCGGTGCAATTTATCGCCGCTCCGAATGGATTTATAAATTAGATTGTATTGTGTACCATTTATATTGCCGATGGTTTAATTGTATCAACTTATTTATTAAATCCACTCTAACTTTGTTGCGTTTTCAAATGAGAAATGGTTTGCTGACTCGTAAAATTTAGAAATAGCACTGTCGTATTTTTTAGGGTTGTAAATTTCTTTTGCGTTTGTGTTTGTACCTTTGCTGTTTTGTACTGTGCAAATGAGAATTTATCTATCTCTCTGTAAACAGTAAACAGTAGTCTTAAGGCCATAATTTGTTGAACTACTTTTTACTTTTGTTAAAATATTTAAAGATCTTGTAGGTTCTACTAATAATAATAATAATAACAACCTGGCTGAAAAACCTTCGCCAGTGGTTCAACAAGAGCTCTCGATCAATATTTATGAGTTCAGGACCAAAATTCAAGTTTCCAAAAACATCATCAACCTTCCTTATAAAAAGAAAATGCAGATTAGTAATTTACAATGTAAAATAGGATGTTATTTATAAGTCTTCTTTTATCTTTGGCATATTAGTTTAGAAATGTAGCTTGAATGAGATGGTTCTTAGTTACCGATATAAAGATATCATCTTTTTCAGGAAACACAGATTTTACTCAATAATTATTGATCACCGGCTTCAAGAAACTCGGTGCCACAAATCGATTAAAGTCGAATTATAGTAAAAATGCTACTTTTATCGATATATATTCCCACGGTAGCTACATCTATGCAGTTTAAATCACGGACCATTTGTTCAACCACAATATCGGGACCAGTTTCACGCCCCAAATCAGTATCTTCAAAACTATCAAGTTACTTGCAAATAAATTCATCTTTATCACTGCATGGAGTACTTGTACAGTGTACACGGTCATATTTTACTATATTAGCATAGATATGGGCACGGGGAGGGTGGTAAGTGCATTTAAACGTAAAAATACGAGGGAGCAGCCCGTTATGAGCGGCACTTTGTCATCGGCCAGCAGTTTTATACTCGCTGCGGTCATTCCGTGCCCTCTTATCTCCCGCCCAGGCCCGGGTGGCCATGCTAAACAATTTTCAAATGCATTCGTAAGGTGTAATGGGCCATTATGTTCTGTATTTTAGGGTAAAGAATTTTTATGTCCTTGTACTTTATCACCTTCTTATGTTTTAATGAATTTGCTTTTGAATTTGTTAGGTTCTTTTCTTTCTTTCTTTCTTCTTTGGATTTATGTAAAGCAGCAGCGCAGGAAGCTAAAATGTTCGTATTTGATTATTTTCGTACGTTGCCTGGATCGAAGGTATCCTTTGTGATTTTCTGTTTATCTGGTAATGTAAATGTAACATTTTATAATTGTTTTAATAGATAGAACGAGAAAACAAAACAATCAAATAATTTAATTTCCATAGTTTTTCCGTACCTCAAATAAAGAACTTGATTTTTTTTTATTTATTTTATGAATTTATTTTCATTGAAATTAAATTTGAAACTAAAAGTTCAATTAAGTTTATAATTTATAAAACGTGTTGAGACAATATCTGTAAAATAGTTGTATATGATAACACCAGATAGCTCTACAATCTCATATCAAAGCGTTCGGTCATTTCATCCGATGTACAAAACAATTATAAATTGAAAAGATGACATTGAAACTTCAACAGCACACGACATACAAAGTAAACTGTCAACCAACCCCATGTTATATAACAACTACTAAACCTTATCAAAATTAGTCGAAGAGCTGGTAGGTACATTCTAAAAGGGTATTCTAAAAGGGTATCCCTTGAATGAGATGCACATTATAAATATATATTTACTAATTCATACAAGTATACTGAACAAGAATGTAACCCACATAGACAAATAATTAATATATAATAATCATCTCAACGTCATAATCTAAATCAAAACATATTTCTCATTTTATACCTAGGCATATGACACGCATGCTTCTAGCGCTTCTGCATCATCATCTACTTAATCAACATTATGTTTATCTTTATATCAACCCATTTTAGGCTCACTGCTCCTGGACTATTGGTTAAACTCCTCTCAGAATGAGAGGGGTTAAGCCAATAGTATATAGAGAATTGAGAAAATTCTCAGTTATGCAGGTCTCCTCAGGATGTTTTTCCTTGACTGTTTTTGAGACACGAGATATTTTATTTCTTAAAATGCACACAACGGAAAAGTTGGAGGTGCATGCCCCGGATTGGACTCGAACCTACGCCCTCCGGAATCGGAGACAGAGGTCATGTCCACTATCACGATCGGTACTTACTATATTATAGTTAACTAAACCATACTACTCCATGACTGACTTAATAAAATTTAGATACTAATTATAATATATAATTACTCCAAATGCTGAAAGAATTACTTGATGTAGAAGGTGTAAGACAATTATTTACGCATCAGCCTGTCATGTTATTTTATAAAGTTTTAGTGCAACGTTTATTACAAACCACATTACCACTGGCTCCTCACCTATCAGTAATTCGGCTCTTCGAACGACGCCACGACGCACAAAATAGTGTAACCATATATCAAGCAGTCGCCGGACGAGTCCTGTAACAGTGGGATAATAATTTTTCATTACGCACGATTCATTATCATGCGGGGCCGGCCAATTATGTCCGCTCCATCCATCAAGTCACCCTACAGTTTCATATTTTATGTTGCGGGAAACAAAGAACTTGGCGTTGCGAACTAGCTGTGAGGGGAGTGTTGTGAGATACTTAAACAATAGCCGCTTGTTTGACAATTTGTATATTAAATATTTATTTTTAAGACCTTTCTAAATTCTAGTTCTGCAAATAGATCTAAGGTTGAAATATAATTTCACGAAGAAACCAATCACCGTGCTATGGTTTCCAAACAGTATCAAATTTGCAGTTCAAACTCATTTTTAAAGTGCTAGGTATATCTTCCAAGTTTGTTTAAAGTAGAGAATATAGTTAAAATTATATCAAAACCGCCAACTTCAAAGGTTTTTTTAGTACTTGTTAGTTAGTGAAACGCCCAAATTCCCGTGTGCCTTTCGTTCCCATAAGAATGCAGGGATAAAATGTAGGGATATAATATATAGATGTATTTCTATTGGTAACATAATTTTCCAAATCGATTCAGTAAACCTGGAGATTACCACCTACAACGCCATAAACTTTACCTCTTAATAATATTAGTATAGATTAACTGACAAAGAAATCTGAGTATAATTATATTATTATGTTTCTTTAATTGGTTCTAGTAAAAAACACTTTCTTTAGACTATATTATATTATTTTTTTTCTAGCATAAAAGGGATCCTAGCATCCTAGATATCTAGAACAATATAAATAAATAGCATAAAACAATAAATACATTAAAGTAATTTATCATTCCAATTATATTATTATTTACTCCCCGTTTTAATTTACGCGACAGTTTGTTATAAACACCAACTGCGTTACGCCCCGTCATCGGGGGATTAAAAATATTATAAATCACAATTATACCGCCGATAGAAGTGCGCCATTAAACCTGACGTCTAAAGCACACATAAACATAAATCCGCGCCAACGATATTTAAGGGTTTCTTTAATAGCAGACAGGATAACTGGATCAATTTCTTGTTTTTGTTTACCCATTCCTAGTTTAGTTTCTACATGGTATGAAATCGAAATTCAAATCTTTTGGTGGACTTTGCCGGTATGGTTGTAGCTAGATAAGATTGCAGCTTATCTATCCCGACCTACGCCAATCAAAAAAAATAGGGTCCTAAATTGAGGTGAGCTAGAATTTAAAATAAATTACTAAACTATGAGTAAAATAATAAGAATGAACAAAAATAAGGAAGGGTTTGACCCCTATCACGAATACATATATGTACAAGGGAGTCAAATAATGATTTACATATTGGCTAAATCAAAATTTTAAAAAGGATGTTTAGAAGATTGACTGCTTATCAATGCATATAAAATTGAAGTGTCTATCTGTAATTTCAACATAATTGTGTTTTCTCAAGTGCTTATAGTTATAAACAACACCAACAAGCACAAACATGCGTTTTTAATATTTCAATATATTTCAATCCATCAGTCTGTTTGTCCGGGTTAATCTTTGGAACGGCTGAACCGATTAGAACTTTCACTGAAAGATAAAAAAAGGCTATTGAGCACATCAAGGCTAATTTTTATTCTGGAAATTATCCTCCATCCAAGTTCACGCGATATTTTTAAAAAACTGAATTTTACGCGGACGAAGTCTTTGGAAGTCTACTAGTAATTAAACAATACATACATAATTTCGGTTAAATGAGTGTATAATGTCAGTATTTTAGTACATATTCGCATATTCAATTGTTGACGGGTAAGGGTAGTGGTACCCATAGATGTTAAATAGCCGGTCTACATCTTAGATGTCTCAGAGCCACCCCGATCCGTGTCTCACAGCTCAGTTATAAATAATGATAATAGCTGAAATAAAAATGGCCGTTTGTAACGAAATGGGACGTGTCGGATCGGTTGTTGTGGAAAATATACCGGATTAAGTGTTGCCTGCGTTTGATAAATAATCATTTTATTCATAAAACCCACTTTAAAGTTAGTAGTTTTAATATAATTATGTTAAACAGGACTATCCAAAAGATGTATGGTTAACTTAATAGTACTTTACGAATTCTAAAGACACGTTCAACTGAAATAGTTATTTAAAGTGGGACAAATAAACAAACAAAACAAATTGGATTGGTCGATCAGATTTAACGAAGGATTATTTTAAAAAAGGGAAATAAATTATCTATCTATGCAAACTTAGAAAATAATATGACCAGTTGAATTATTTTCGACAAAAAAAGTAAAAGTTTAAAAGGTTAAATTATAATAAGCAAATGATCAGTTAGTTAAAATCAGTTGATTAAAATATGGGATGTAATAAGATTGACTGTGTCTGTGTAACTGTATGACTGTCTGTGCCATTGAATCTTATAAACGAAAACATCTATTATGATGTACTATTTTGGAAAGTAACTAAGGTTTCATTATTGCATTTCTCATTGGGATTTGTCTTCTTAACTAGATTTTATAGAAGTACTCATAATGCTGCTGAGATAACTGGTGCTGGAATGGCGACCCCGCACCGGAAAGCGCAGAGACTGTTATGCTTGTAGGTCCATGCAAGAGGCCTATGTCCAGCAGTGGACGTTCATCGGCTGATAATGATGATGATGATGATGATGATGATGATGATGATGATGATTATGATGATGATGATGATAATGAAGATGCTCATAACTAAGACAGCTTGAGATAAATGAATTTAAATATCAAAGAAAACAAATACAAATGAAGCCAAAGAACAAATTTAAGTAAGTAAAGTGATCGTTCCCCAACAATAAATTCAGACATCCAGAATTACTTTCCTCACAGCAAACTTGTTGAAATGTTTGAATAGTGGCACAACTGATACATCGCTTCGCTTCGACGGAGGGTAGCGGTGAAAAATTTCGCATCCCCTCCCAACCCCCTCCCCACAGCAAGATGTATGGTGGCCATTAAATCGGCACGCCACACAAATCATTGTAACCACCCGATCCAGCGTTTGCATCATTTCAATTTATTTTCTAGTGACATCTACCAATGAGGACTTTGTGATGTATTGATGGAGGAATTTAATTATTATTTTGTACGACATCATCATTTCTTTCCCGATGCTAAAAACAAAAATTCTCTGAATGCTAATATCTATTTCAGTATTTTTTCTACTATAGGGCAAGGCAAATTTAGCATAGACCACGCAGCTGGTATGCGAGTTGGCAATGCACATTGGTGCACGGGATTTTAATTTTACGTTAAAATCCGTTCGATGCGATCCGTACGATGCGGATCAGTGGACGCACTTGTATGACATTACATACAAAGAATACTAAAAGTCCGTTTGATGCGATACGTCCGATACGTACAATGCGGATCTGTGAACGCCTGCTACTCGTCAGCTGTTGTTGACGTATCATCTCATTCTATCGATCGTTAATGCGTTATTTTTCATTACTCTATAAAGATTTTATTTTATAATAACACTAGAAAATTCTTAACACCATCTTTCATAAACATAGTTAGATAGTTAATTGATAGACATAGTGTGATAGTACAAATAGACAATATATCACAGCCTTCACACTCTTTGAATGCTGCTTAAAGATCACAGTTACATTCAATAAGAAAAGGTAATTATGCTAAGTCGTCAGCATATAATGTAGTACGCCCATATATTGTACAAAACATTTGAACAGATGTAGTCAACAAAAGTTCCAAGCTTCCACACAACTAAGTTAGATCGCTCCGAAGCGTTTACGAGTATTGTCTCAAAGGAATGATCGTGCAACAGACCCCTGTAACTTAGTGAGATATCTTCACTCAGGGACTTGTACAATTGCTAACTTTTGCTGCTATATTGCGATCGATATAAATAAGAACCTAGTAAATAGCATGGCTGAATCATTACAAGTAGTTTCTTTTACTTTTATAAGGTTTTCGTTTAACATATATTGTAGTGTAATGTACTTATTTTAACGATTTTACCAAACAAGTTTTAGTTTTTGACACATAACAATATTATATTAAGTTAATGTATTCATATACATCGAAAATAGACATTTGTGTTAGGCAAAATCATGAATCTTGCAAATTCTTGTTGGCTCAAGAGCTCTGATTTTGACGTTGTGACGACTCTAAGTCTTACATACTATATAGATATAATACAAATTATGCATACTTATTAACTTAATAGGTGCTTAGAAAAAAAAAAAAAAAAAAAATAGATTTTCATCAAAATAAGCTCAGTACATGAGATTAACGATAAATCACTGGAAAAAATATTATTTGGAAATCTTTCATTTTTCATTGGCAGATGACGCCGGGAGCATGTTTACTACTTTACTGGGAGCATGCGGGCTGACGCCTGTGACGCTTTCAGTATGAATAGCTAGAGCAGCTGGCTGAATGCTTGATGTATTCTACTCGTGCTTTTCCATCGTATGATGGAAGCATAGTACGAAGTCGGTTGTTTGGGCGACCAGTAGGGACTTTTATGGCAAATGATACTGCAGCCAGGAGTGTCTTCTCATGAGGGAACTCCTTGATGCTTAAGAGCATATATGTGAACCTTTACATAGTTATTGAGTTCTAATGGCATATTATTTATACACAGGGCCGAGCGGCCTATGGTGTGAAATTTGACTTATGAGTCAAAATGATGATTCAGCCAGGAGTGTCTTCTCATGAAGGAACTCCTTAATGCTTAAGAGCATATATGTGAAACTTTACATACTAATGACCTTCTGATGGCTTATTAATTATACACAGGGCCGAGCGGCCTATGGTGTGAAATCTTTTAGATTTCTTTCGAACGCATTACACTCTCTTGAGAGTAATGGATACTCTGAAAGTTAAGACTACCAGCTAGAGGCTAGGCCTGTTACACTAGTTATACAGTGATGCTTTGTTCTGCTTGATATAAAGATGATAGTGGAAGCTAGGCCTGTATTTATACGGTGTTTACAGTGTGCTTTGCTCTACTAGTCGTCTGACAATCAGTTATCAATCCACTATGTGGAACTCACCCATATACACTTATGTACCAAAAACGATAACCCTCACGAAAAGGTGGGGGGTCCTGGTTCTTAAATAAACCTAATCTCACCAAATTCAGGGAGAGGACCACCGTCGTTGTGCGGGAGTTGGAGCCAATGACCATCTTTTATAAAAAAGATGCCAACCTAATCTCACTTGCTCACCCAGACTCACTCGCTCACCCAAAGCACTATATTACCTTCTGTGAGTTTGTTAGAACTACAGAAACAGCAATGAGGAGCTGTAATACTGACGTCCAGGGTAAACCTGAATGTTGTGTTGCCACTCGCTGTCAATGTGGTCTTATACGATTCACGAAGGCGTAACTATTAAAACGACCTTATCAACGTACTCAGCGTTCGTGTTTCGATAAACCACGAAGAGTTCGTGTATCGATATACCACGAAGAGTTCGTGTATTGATATACCACGAAGAGTTCGTGTATCAATTATATTTTAGGGAATCCGTGATACGAGAACTGTTACCTCTGAGACTTTAAAAGTATTTGTGTTATTATGGACATAACGTTGATTAATGGGTTCTAATCAATAGACGATCACATGCCAATTAAAATATTTTAATCTTTGGAAGATTAACACTTGATAAAGTGTATGTTTTATGCTCTTATATTTATATGAGGCATTTTGAAACAGTTACAACGTCAATTAAAATCGACGTCTTGCGTAAAAAATTCGGTCACATTAAAAAGGTTTATTTTTAACTTTACGACTTTGTTAGGTTAACTTGGTAGGCGCAGGATGAAAATTTCGCTACGCGACATAGTACCGGCACGCTAAATCGCTTGGCGGTACGTCTTTGCCGGTGACAAGCCACGGCCGAAGCCTTCCACCAGCCAGACCTCGACAAATTAAGAAAAACTCAATCGGCCCACCCGGAGATAGAACCCAGGACCTCCGTCTTGTAAATCCGCCGCGCATACCATTGCGCCACGGAGGCCGTCAAAAGAGAGACAAAATAATGAAAGACACCTATTATTTAAAAACAATAATACCTACCTACCTACAATAATAATTTATCTTGTGTTCATGATTTAAAAAAAGATTTATATGACCGAAAGAAAAAGCGCTTTGCAACTGTCATAATATATTTTCAAATTATTGCAAACGAAACGCGAAAACAATTGTTTGCTCCGCGTAATTCCGCCAAGTAATTTATACAATTCGGGGGTGAAATGCAATAAAAAGGAAATAAATGACAAAAAGCGCATAATGTAGCGTTACATGCGATTTGAGAGTGGGTACATTAGTTATTATAACACGGCAAAATATGTGTAATAAAACGTAATTTATGGGGCAAATAAAATATAACAGTGGTTAGGGGCGGCAGATGGGGCGAGCTCTGTGCTGCGTGGTACAAGTTACTCACTTTCTAACAGAATATATAGGTATCATTAATTTTAATGTGTAACTGTGATTTATACTTTGACGAAAGAAAAAAATACCATTGTGGTTTCTAATTAGAAGTACTTAATTTGGCTCAGCTGATAATAATGATGATGATAATGACCAAAATGTTACAAATAAATAAAATCTAAATTATTTAAAATAGGCTTTTAAAACGTTAATTTTGACTATTTGTCTATAAAGACTTGGAAGGTGTGGTTCTGCTGATAAGAGCTGGCAATAAACTTAACTCTTGCTCTTTCAACATCACATTTCCATACAATGATTCATGATTGCTTGTAAACATCCACTATGCTTGTCCATCCACTTTTCGTTGTAACCGTTCTCTATTTTGGTTCTCTATGGCAGCTGTCACTTAGCTTTCAAAAACTGACAACTGTAAATTGTCACAGTTGAGAAAGATTGATAAAATACTGATTTTATCAATCTTTAACACTTTTGTTTTTTATTTGTTTGATTGAAGAGACTGTGATTGCCAATTCGATATTTTTTTCGTTAAAAGCAACGCAATTATCAAATAGTTCAATAATAAACCTCCAAAAAGATTACAGTGTCGTGTTATTATCAAAGATTTTATAATAGAGATGTAACACTAGAGCGTCAAAACTGATGTGACGAAAGTGAAAAAAAAACTGAAGTGGCTAATTGACGGCATTTCATTGAGTCGTATAGTAAACACCGAGAGTTATTTAAACAAATAATAAATATATATACATACTCGTTTACAATGTCGAGGTAAGTTGTTTAGGAACTTTAAAAACTGTATATACATAAATATATGAAATGAAACACAAAATTGTGCATTTGTGCGCTCAGTGGAGTAGCTAAACTCGGCTCACTTTTTGCGGTATTTTTGTTGGTACGTAACATGTCTGTTTTTCAGATAGCATGGGTACGGTGACAGTTCGTTTCACTCGTGAAATATTGCCGCAATTCACGATAATAGTACGTATTACGTGTCGATGGTTAATATAATATAAAAACCGTTATATGTTTAATTAAATTAAACTTAACAATCGCTTGTATATTGCACCACACTTCCTCACGGCTATATTGACAGAGTCCTCGGTTACGGATGCCGGAGAAAAATGGCGGTCATTTGTTGGCGTCGCCGTTTTGTTCTGTTGCCTTTGAGAGCGAGATAATGGCTGATTTATTTGTGCGATTACGTGTGACGCGCGTCAGTGGGCGGCTTTAGGCACCACTAGAGGGCTGTTACCGGGTTACGGATTGTGGCCATCGCGCGTTGAGGTGTGTTCATCATTTTTAGTAGAGTTATCCGGTGAGGACACAAAATTATTTCTTCTTTTTTATTTAATACAATGGAAGAATAAGTTGTAAGGCAGAAAGGTTGATAAAAGTGATGGTCAACGCGAAACGGAAGTACAGTTAGTATTGTTGACAGTAGTTCCCACCATTCTACGTGGAGCCCAGAGAATATGACCTCTGCCTTTAATTCGGAGGACGTAGGAGGGCGGAAAGGCATGCACCTCCAACTTTTCTGTCATGTGCATTTTAATAAACTAATTATTACGTGTTTCAAACGGTGAAGGAAAATATCGTGCGGAAACCTGCTTACCTAAGATTTATCTTAATGCTCTAGGTGTGTGAAGTCTGCCAATAGGTGGTAGATAGGTGCCAATAGGAAATTGGGCTAGCGTGGTGGAATATTGGCCCAAGCCCTCTCATTCTGAGAGGAGACTCGTGTCAGTAAGCTTAATATGGGTTGCTAATAATGATGATTTGTATTAGGATAAGTTAGCTTAAGTTATTGTACCTAATTCTTTGTTAATGAAAAAATCTCCTTCTTCATTCGGAATCCATATTGCGAATTCCATACAATTTATTCATCTTCTTTCGTGTCTCATATTTGGTAGTATAACAGTAATTAGTTTTTATGTATGGATCTACTAGAACTGGTAGGGGTTTAATTTTATTGTATTTAAGCCTAGCACAAGACCAGACATGATAAATAATTTATGACTTTGACTTTGTTAAGACATTTGACCATTATGCCTCTGCGTACATAGCAGTAAGTTTTGGCGCCCACGTATGTCACACAGTGTAACATAATCTGTTCGTGTCAATAGTAATCAATTGGGAGGCAGCTGCAAAAATAAATATTGATGGTTCGAAGACACGTTTGGGGGAGGATCATCAATACTGATACATCAACACCATTAGTGAGGCGACGGCGGCACAGCGCGCCCATGGAGTTGCGGGAAACTACAAATAATCAATTTATTTTATTGGTTGACTTTAAGAAAGGAAATTCTATTCTCAACTCGTGTTCTTGTATACGAGTACTATGTATTTTCGTATGTGCTATTCAATTAGGAGATCCTATTTCTGTCATTTAAAGGTATTTTGTTAGGCAGATCAGTGTATAATATAAAAGTGTTTTTTTTTCTATTCTCGCATTTTGAAAACGTGTTAGATAAACAAGAACTTATAGAAGAAACATTCATTACGCGGCGCAGTGAAGCTATGTTTGTGTTTTAACTATTATTGATATTTCTAGTATTAAAATGAATGACTTGAAGATCTTCAAAAAGTGTATTTATTTGGTGAAACACATAGTTTTGTACATACAATTAAGTAAAGTGTGTCATCAATGAATATACATATTATTTACAAGAATTATTACAAATTGTCTTCTAATACTACCCTTCTATACCACAAGACGCTGAAAAAGGTGGTATCCTTACGTCATCAACATACAGACGAAACGTTTCTTATTCGAACTTTTAAAATGACAAATGCTCTTCCGGCGACTTTATTTAAATATTTTTTATTGACTTATATATTTTATGATTATGTATGATGATTATGTACTATGATGTTGTTTGTAAGCCCTCAATAAAATAAAATAAAATAATTATCATATCCTTAGTCCAGCCTTAAGTGGCGAAATCACATAGCGAATAAATACTTGTACAGAATTAGAACAATAACATAATAAGTAAATAATACCGACTCCACAGAGTCCCTGTTCCAAACCATACACGTCACGGAATCTGAGCGTCGACATTATTTACCGCGCGGCTGGTTAATTACCTTTCATTTGTTATTCAAACACACGCGCAGTGTCGCAGTGTCTAGTGTCTACACACGGACACACAGACGTGACGTGTCATGTTACTGTGGCGTATACTCTAATATACATTTACTAATTATTATACTGTTTTTTTTAGCGGTTGTACTCCCGCAATTAATCACTCTTAATGATAAGGTCGTCTTTTGCCTGTAATTTTTTTAATGTTCCATTTTTGTATCTTACTAATATTATAAAGAGGAAAACTTTGTTTCTATGTTTGTTTGTTTGTTTGATTGTAATGAATAGGCTCAAAAACTACTGGACCGATTTAAAAATTCTTTCACCATTCGAAAGCTACATTATCCACAAGTAACATAGGCTAAATTTTATTTTGGAAAAAATAGGTGTAAAAATCATCCAAAAAAGTAGGGTAGGGGTAGGATAAGGGTAGTTGAAAGTTTACATCGAGTTTCACGCGGACGAAGTCGCAGGCGTCGGCTAGTTTGTTAATATAAAAGATGTTAGAATAGCGAAATTTACTTAATTACATTTTGACAATACAATCGTTACAACATCATCGTCTTTTTTCTTAATCCCACTTACATAAGTGGGGTCGGCAAAGTATGTCAATCTCTTCCATTCTCTTCAAATTTTCGTCAACTTATTTTTCATATATTCCCTTTACACACAATATACTCTTTCACACACTCCAGCTATTTTACACACACTTTCAAATCAAATCAGCTCCAGCTATTTCTTTGTTCTTTCACTTTTGTTTCATTTTACTTATCATTCTTCTGGTAATATGACTTGCACCCCCTTGCATTACTTGCCCATACCAAGCTGGCTTTTACTCCTCAATTTTTCTATTACTAAAAATACCTGATTATGGACCTATTTCACCACAATATACACGTAAATGTTAGATTGACTAAAACGAAATTCAAGTTTTTGTGTCAAGATTGAAATATTTAAAATATTCTTATATCAAGTGCTTGCAACAGAATAAAGATTGAAACTCATTACAACGCCTCGGACACGTATACGGTATCGCCTTGAGGCGCTCAGTATTCTTTGTATGAAACTCCGTAGTTGGTCCGCGGTAATAGATGAGTTTTGAGCTTTATTCGCATTGTCACAACTAATTGCGTGTGTTGGTCGCGCCTGCACCTGTTGAGCGATTGATGCGCTAATGTGGCGCGAACAAATACTGACCATTTGTTACTGCGGGGCTTATTGGATTTAAATAATTGCATTCGAAATAGTACAGACCCATCTATTCTGATTAGTGCCAGAATGGCCTTGACTTTTATATTAATGATTGTCTTCCTTGTCTTTCATATTATTTATATCATAATAGTCGGATTTTAGTAATGGATACGTATGAGAAGCATTATAAAATCCCAGCGGATGTCGCTATTTCGAGATCTAGACCAGACATTTTCCTTTTGTCCAAACAAACTAAGCAACTAGTACTTGTAGAGCTTACTGTGCCGTGGGAGACTAACATTCCGAAGGACCACAATAGAAAAGTGAATAAATATTATGACCTAACAGATGAACTAACGAAAAATGGCTATGTAGTTAGACTGTACGCCGTAGAAATAGATGCGAGAGGATTACCAGCAAAATCTCTCTATAACTTGCTTAAAGACCTTGGCCTCTCTAGAAGTGCAGCTAGTTCTATATTAGAACGAGTATCCAAAGCTGCTCTAATAATATCTTACCAAATTTGGCTAGGCAGGGAGAACAACACGAGCAGAGAACGGGGAGTGTTGATCGATCGTCAAGGAATTCCTTAACCCTACATCTTGTAGTGTCGTGATAGCCCAGTGGATATGACCTCTGCCTCCGATTCCGGAGGGTGTGGGTTCGAATCCGGTTCGGGGCATGCACCTCCAACTTTTCAGCTGTGTGCATTTTAAGAAATTAAATATCACATGTCTCAAACGGTGAAGGAAAACATCGTGAGGAAACCTGCATACTGCACACACGCAGAGAATTATCTTAATTCTCTGCGTGTGTGTAGTCTGCCAATCCGCATTGGGCCAGCGTGGTGGACTATTGGCCTAACCCCTCTCATTCTGAGAGGAGACTCGAGCTCAGCAGTGAGCCGAATAATATGGGTTGATGACGACATCCTGTAGTCACAAGTTCAGGACTCCGCTCGGAGTTTTTCTCTCTACCACGCGATAGACCCGGCAACCGCACGGAACCGCATGGAATGCTAAGATATTCGTCTCTCATACTTATCTCATAGTTTAAGTCGTTACATTTCTGTAAAAGAAAACGCATTAGAATTTTTCTTCTTCATGGCCGAGTAAGTGTGGCAGTTCGTACTTAATTTTAGTTTTTGCGATTTTACAATAAAATATGATAATTATGTTCATAATGTAAAATCTTTAAGTATACAAAGGAGTGTAATTTATAACTTTATAAGCATTATTAATAATAACCATTTATTAACTTACATAATACTCAAAATAAAACTGATGCAGCTTAAATAAAGATTTAGTTTTATTATTTTTATTTTGTAAATTAAAATATAAACTGCTCCTTGCCTGACAGCAAACAAATATGTGAAAAATAGTTCACATAAACTAAAGTTATTTAAAATCGACTTAGACTGCAAGTAATCGAGGATTTGAAAGTGGCATAAATAACATAATTTGGCAGCGGCGCGGCTCAGATATAAATGAATGACTTCAACAATAATTTATACGTCCTAAACGTTATAGCACTATTGTCTCGCTTTTTAATCTAATTCTGGAACAATGGATACAGTTTTTGTATGGATTTGTAACATATTGGGTAGGTACTAGGAAAATGTTTTTACAAATACGAGTAGTATAAAAATTTTAATAAAAAAGGCGGTGCCAATCCAATATCATGTTTTAATTAAAGCCGTTTCTGAAAGAACCACAGAAATTTTGTAATTTAAACGGCTTGAATTAAAACATCATCGGCTTGGCACCGCCTTCAAACTGATCAGAAGGTAGCACATAGGTAAGATGTTATTTTTTGCTTTTTAGTTTAGGTTAATTTTTGAGTTGGAAGTCGGTTGAATTTTTTTTATTAAAATTTTTATTTTTTATTTTTAATGTTAGCTAACCTACTGAGTGTGAACAAATATTAATAAGCAATTAGTTGAAACGTTATTTTCTTATGATAAGTATCTAAGTCCTACAATCCCAATTTTAAAAATAGTACCTTAACTCATATACAAAATTTCACTTTATCCACACGTAATATGAATATTCAGAAAAACGTGAAAGGTGACTGTCCTCCGTCTTCATCACCCCCTTTGCAGTCACTATCCATATAGGTGGAAAGTTCTCATCAATATAAAATTTATCAAGTCCAAACACAAGGTAGCTACTGTGAACCGTCGAGGAGTTCCCTTAACTCTCCTTCATCTTCATCACCAGACCCCTAATACAGTCACAACCTATCCAGGTGGAATGTTCTCATCAATACAAATAAATCAAGCTCAAACAAAAGGTACCTGCTGTAAATCGTTGACGAGTTCCATCGTCTGCGTTTCGACTCCATCATCAGGCCAACTCCAGACCTTCATAAAATTGTAGTGGTTTAAAATACCTTACTGAAACACTAACAAACGCACTAGCCGTCTCTACGATTTTCGAAAGTTCCCCTCGATTTCTCCAGGATGCCATCATCAGATCCTGATATGAAAAAAATGGGACCACCCTGGAAACAAACCCTTCAAAACAAAAAAAAAGAATTTTCAAAATCGGTCCACAAATGACGGAATTATCGCTGGACATACATAAAAAAAAAAAAACATACATGCAGCCGAACGTAGAACCTCCTCCTTTTTGGAAGTCGGTTAAAAATAGTTACAAGAGGAAGTTTTACTATTTTAAGATTAACGTAAAATAAGAGATTGTTGGATCGTGTGAAAAGAAAGATATTTATACGAGAAATTGCTGCTAATGATCTTTGGTACGTAGGTACC
Organism: Bicyclus anynana; assembly: GCF_947172395.1. Lineage (NCBI taxonomy): Eukaryota > Metazoa > Arthropoda > Insecta > Lepidoptera > Nymphalidae > Bicyclus > Bicyclus anynana. The sequence goes on from NC_069094.1 coordinate 16,685,597, forward strand.
AATGTTTCAATATTGAAAGCTTCACCTTCAGTGGAATAGAACAAATTGTCTTTCTCTGTAAACTGTCTGGTAGTTGACAGCACCTGTTATGTTTAATTGACTTCCAAAAAAAAAAGCTGCATGTGCGAGAATGTTTTTAATTCTATGATACCCATAATAAACTCAAACATAACTGATATGCGTATTCCAAGTTTGTCTTACGGCAAACAATTTAAAAAAAATACTTAAAGTTGAAAACCTTCAATTGCTGTGTAAACGATTGCAATTAGCGTATATAAAGTTTTATTGAGTGACAATATTTAAATTGGTTGTTGTTTAAAAATGCACAAATTGCAATAATAAAATAAAATAAACAATAATGTTGGAAAATATTAATGTTAAGGTAAATGGTCTATAATTACAGTTATCCGAGACGAACAAGTTCAGATAAACAATAATCGTTAGCTATTATTTACATAAACTGTGAATTTCGATCACTTAAACGAACCTATGGTTATTAATAAGCTACCAAGAAAATAATGCTAAATAAAGGACAACAATTTACCCTAAATGGAATATTCTGTACAAAATACAAATAGTATTTTGTGATAAAAAGTAGAGTAGGGTTTATAAAATGTTGTTTATTTATAGGTCTTTACAGTGTTTCATTAGGTAATTTTTAGGTAGGTAATTTTCGTATAATTTTAGACCATTTTTCTTTTTTCGATTCGAAGCGTTTATGTTTAATTAAACAACCAAAACCCAGCTGTCAAGAAAAACAATAATAGTTTACGTACAAGGAACAACAGCTAATTCTAGTAATACGTGTCAAGATGTATTTCAAACTAAAGATGGCGACCTCAAAGTACTGGAACGAGGGCCTGCGATAACCAGACATGCCTCATTTATGAAGGCTGGGAGTTTGTCTGTTGGTATGCTTCTATAGTATTAGTGGTGGCTTTGGAAGATTTCAAGGGTCCAGTTCCTCAATTGTCCAAGTATAAAAAGGTTTTTTCTTTTCATATTTTCTATGGGATCATGAGAAATCATTTCTCCATTCGCCAGACCAATAGCTTCATGGCAACCCTTCGCTAGAGACCCTTAGAATTTCGAGGGTAGTAGTTTAGGGTTCGAAGCTAAGTGACAGTGACTGGGGACGTGATTTCTTATACTATAGCGAGAAATATATTGAAAAAAACGTTTTATAAGTATCTTTCAAATACAACAATCGAAATTCCATAATTGATTATTTTGCTAAGTTATACTTTCTCAGTAAGAACATGACAAACTCTTATAATTATTTTAACAGCCGACTACAGGGCCAATCCTAATCCTACTTATAGAAGAGGGGATATGGAACTTAGAGCCACCACGCTGCTCGATTCGGTGGAATATGACAAATTCTCAGCCTTCATAAAATGCGGCATGTCTGGCTATCGCAAGCTCTTAGTCCGTGTGACATACTCCACAAGCCGGCGATGCCATTTGCGCAAAAAACGACGTGTTAATGAGTCGAGTCAATTATCGCGCGTCAGAACGTCGCAGTAATCGTCTGACGCGGTGGGAATGACGCGTTCCGTCATTCGGCTGCAGTTTATCAAATTATTCACAATTACTTTTTTCCGCTCGCTTCAGAGAAAATTGTGTTTGTAGACGTTAATGTGGAAATGTTTGGAATGTCAGCGAGCGATGGTGTAGAAGCTGTGCTAAGAATTTATTATTATGATTGATGATCGTATAAAATTATGTTCTATTTGTGTTTATGTTCTAGTTATTTATGTTCTAGGTATTTGTAGTTTGTAAGACTTGATGAAACGATTAATGAAAATGAAATAAACAAGATATGCAAGTATTTGTATAGCAAGTCGAAAGACGTCGACCTATCTCTATGGGAATGATGGTATCAAATTTTTTTTAGTATACATGCGTTGTTGATGCGGTCGCAATGTAACGTTAACTCCAAGATATCAAGGCTATTTATTTCACTAACTTCTGATAGCGTCGGATAGTCTAAACGTAAGTTTTGTCGCTCTCTTACTTTGTGTCAAATGACAAAGACAAAACTTCTGAATTAACTATTCGAAGCTTATCAGAAGAAGTTGTAAAACCGGCCCTTAATAATATTAACTGAACTTTTAGTTAATAATAAAATAGTGCAGAGAGGTTGTAACCGACGTCTAGATCTACGTCTCGTCCGTAGTTTTAGATTTAAGCTGCGATAATTATTTACAAAAAAATAATATAATAATTCATAAAAGAAAATAATTAAAAGAAATTAAATATCACGTGTCTCAAACGATGAATAAAAATATCGTGAGGAAACGTTCATACCAGAGAATTGTCTTGATTCTCTGCGTATGTGAAGTCTACCAATCCGCATTGGGCCAGCGTGGTGGACTATTGGCCTAACCCATCTCATTCTGAGAGGAGATCCGAGTTCAACAGTGAGCCGAATACGTTGATAATGATGAATAATTCACAGAAGAACTTATGTTATTCACTATCAGGCTCTTTTCATGACCCAAAAAAACGACCTCGTAGACATTTTGAAAGGTAAAACAAATTTAGGGAATCTAAAATTTTAGCTTTTAGCGAATACCGTATGAATGAAATGCATAAAGAAACAGATAAAATGCTATTGAGACAGCTATGCTAAGAGACAGGATATGTTTTTTTTAACTTAAAACCACACCGAAACAAATTAGTTAAACAAAAAACATTCTCCCTCTATTAATTTCAAAAACTTGCTCAATTCTATCGTCGAGGGTAATTAGTATATGCAGTCGCAATCAGCTGATGATTTTATTTTATAGGAACTATTTCTAAATCCAACATCGATTGTGACTGTGTTGTGCAATGAACCGCTGGCTTGTGAGTCACTGTAAACATCTCAACAGTGACAGCAATGACTTACAATATAATTTGTTAAGAGTCGGAACAACCGATTTATGGCGCAATAAAACTAATGTATGCACGACGATGTCGGTGTGACCCAGTCTGCGGATTATAATTAATTATCAATTATTGTGACTGTCTTTGATATATTAACGGCAATAAACGAAAATAATTACAAGTCATACTTTGTTTGAGTGTTAGTGTTAGTGCTCTTATTAGTAGCTCCACAGAGAAAACCTAGCGCCATGTTTTTTTCTGCCATAACACAGTATCGTATTTGAGTGTAAAGTTGTCGTTGTCGATAAAATTAAAGACACTTTAACTTAATAATTAATTAATAACAAAATAAGAGCAGCAAAATGTAAAACATGTTGTTTTAAGTGTGTTTTAGTAAAGGCTAGTTTTTCATTTAAAATCAAGCGGAACATCTTACTCGTTTGGTTAACTATGTATATATTTTTTAATAATTAATTTGATTTGTTTATTTTTTTGTGTATTCTTATTGTTTAATTATTGTTAGTAATTTGTTTGAATTGTTTAATTTTCATTTATTCATAATCTTTAATTTGCTTGAATTTGAATTTATTATTTTTAATTTATTTTACTTGTTTAATAATCGTTTTGTAATTTATGATTTATTGTTGTAATTATTGTTTCTGATTGTTCGGGAAACGAATCGGTAAACTGTAATGTTTCTCTAGACATATTTCATGTAAATAAATTACTAAATATTCCTAGCAAATACGCTCTGCAAGGTGCATATATGTTCATAATATATTTCCACTTCAATCAGATGGACTGTTTATTAACTAAATTAAGTAAATTTTATCAAGGAAGAATATACTTTTAGAATGTATTTATTGTTGAAGAATACCTACCCACTCAATTTGAATGAATTATCATAACGCGACATTGCAAGTTCTGTATCACGTCAACGCTCTGACACGATCAATCTCGCACGCGTCATTACCCCGTCGCTCCTCGTCAATAACATCACAAAAAGGGTCAGCACACCGTCGCAAATCTCTTTTAAAGATGGCACTTCAATGGGAATTGTGTTATTGATCTATTTCGCATTGTTATTTTTACTATAGAAACTCACTTTGCATTAGGAAATATAAATTAAACCTCTTGTTTTTTTTACTAAATAGATTCATGTATTGATTTTTATGAAGCTTGTTTTAATTAAAAAAAAACATTGTTATTTTTAAACGACTTTCGACCGAGGTTCTCAATGCGATGCGTATTTTTTTTTAATGTTCGTTACCATTTATCGTCGTAAATTGGTTATTAAATATAACCAATTTTGAAAATTCTTTTTTTGTTTGAAAGATTATACTTCCAGAATGGTCCCATTTTATTTTCATGAAAATCGGTTTGGTAAAATTGTATTAAATTCAAAATAAATAAAATACGCCTTTGAAAATGGTTCCTTTTTTATGACGAATATATTACTTGTATTATTATCGTAATTACCAAAGGACAATGGTCTATTTCCAAACAAATTTTTGCTGACATTTTATTTAAGCGTCTATGAATGAAAAAAATATGAAATGATAGATAATTATTTTCTTAACAATTAATTCTTATGGTTTAATATTATGTGAAGTCTGGAATTCGAGATATTTATGTTTGAAGTTTTAGAGGTTATGTTTTGTCAACAACGAATAGAGACCTACTTTTTAAATTGAAGTCTTAATTATTCCATGATTATGAAGCCGGGTATTTGGGTTCGAACGAAGAACATAAAAAGTAGGTTTGATCCCCAATTTCTCTTAGACATGGATAATATACATACTTTATAAAAATGAACCTTTCTAATTAAATCTAAAAACCAACGTGGAATTTAATACAATAGTGTTTTAAGTCAGTAGTTTAGCGGGAGAATCGGTGTCCATAAACATAATACATAAACATACATATTAAAAAAGAATGTAGGTACAGAAAATCATTTGGTAAGTATCGGAAAAATGCAACAAGATTTACAAGACGCTTAAGTACGCAAACAACAAAATAACGACGCGATGTGACAACTGACTGACAGTTCACAGTTGAATTGTTAGTGCATGACTTGTCATAGGAACACGTAAAAGTATCGATACTTTATAGTATCGATTAATGATTATCGATCTCCTTTCGATACTGTTATTTTTGTAATCAATAAGTAATCTTCAGGAAATTACTTACTATTTTTACTTACGTTTTACCTTTATTAAAAATCATATCGAACATACTTAAACAATAAATACGTGTGTAAACACTTGTTCCTTTCCTTTGATTATTAAAATATATCATAGGGCTTACCGTTGTTAATAATTGTTATTAACATGTTTGACTGTTACATTTTGTTTATTTTATTACTTAAATGTAAAATGCCGCCAAGTAAGGGTGAACTTTAGCAGTATTTTGTCATGATTAGAAATAAGTAATTTAAATTAAATAGGTGTACCTATTGCATTTAAATTAATTACTATTACTTGTTTGAAAATCGAAATATTTTATATATATTTCAAAATAATTATATTAATTCGTCATAAATATTAGTTTATATGTTTGTTCTACTGAAATTAAACTGATGTCATTGAATACGTGTAGTTCAATGACGATAATTTATTCGATTCGATACTGGCTTTTCCGTATCTTGCGCGTCCCTAGTTGTCCGATATATGCAATATTCGTATAAATAGTATGGTTGCCATACTCAATTATTTAAATGTAATTGATGTGAATATATTTTAGTTTTTGGACCTAATTAGACCTTTTGCTCTGTTTCAAAAAATTAAATAAATTATTTTCTACAAACTGTAATAGTTTACATTAGTAGACGCTTATGAATTCTATCAACAAACACCAGACCATTGTCCTTAGAGATACGAGTAGTTAGAGTAGATACCTAATCTTTCGCTAAGAATGGGTATAACAATATCCGCTCCTAGCAAAGGATGGGTTAGCTATACCTTATTTACAGGTGGGAATCGAACCTAAGCCTCTGATATTCCAGTCCGGCTTTTAAACATTGGATATATTACGACAATCTTCGCGTTTTTTTAATATTTCGAAGATATATTATCGCAGGTTTTCTGTAATCACTGGTTACAAAGACAAGCAATGGCCGTAGCTTTTAGGGCTCCCATAATCACAAAACGCCGCTACCGGCGTAATTTCTTTAGTTTTCATACATTTTATATGGACTCGCCGCACACAGTTGACGCCGGTAGCCACATCTCGCTTCTTGCGGCCCGCACCGGCCACTAAATGCCGACACAAAACGCCGCCACACGCCACTCGCGCGATTATGATAACTGCATGTATGGGTTAAAAAAGTAGCAGCCACAGACCACAAGTATCGACCACCGACCACAAGCGACTGTCGCACGCTACTTTTGTGGCCCCTTCTTGCTTCTTGTAGCGGGCGTTTGTGGCTGTCGCGTGTGGTTTATTCTAAACGTCCATTAGTTGGTCTGGTAGTGATAGTTGTGTTTCAAGTTCTTTTAAATTCGTAATGAATGTGAACAAACTAGGGAGTCCTGTCGTTGTTTCATACGACACTGGCACAACAAGCGAGTACAATGGCGCACAAAAGCGGGCGCGGATAAAATCACTGAGCCTCGTAAAGCGCGCGTCTTACGACCAATTACTGTGGAAGATAAAGCCTTTGAAAGACAGCTGCTTAGTTACTGTGAATGTTTGTGAAGTGAAACAACTCGGGCTCTTGTGTCGAGTTTCGTTTGAATAAAAGATTAGCTTTTACGTTTACTATACAATGAATATTATGTTTGAAGATTTTGGATAGTTGACAGTTTATTACAAACTAGCTGTGGTTTGCGGTTTTGCTCGCATAACATTACTAATCATATATTAGTCTAATTTTTATAAAGCTTCAGTTCACTTTTATAGTTCCTAAATTAATTGGCTATCCCACATTGGATTTTTTTTATTATCGTGTGTGTATGTGTTAATATATCATGTAGAGCATAAGTTGGAAAGTTCATGTAGATAGGTATTTTGATTATACGACATTATAAACAGAATATTATTAAATACAATTAATATGCAAAATGTATCTCAATCACACTTGAAACCATTGAATTTTCTCAAAATCATGAGTTCAGCAGATTGTTACAAATATGCTGCATCACCCTCCAAAATAAACAAAACACGATAAAAAAGAAACCCCCAAGACTGTCGTGTCGATAGTCAGTATACTAATAGCATTAACAACTGAGTCTTAGGGCCATAAATCATTTCTCTATATCTATCTCGCTTGCACTTATGGGTCTTATGGAGCCGTCTAGTGAAGGGTGTAACAATGAAAGACATATTATCGATAAGTAAAGTTTATTATCGTATCTTGTTCACAAAATTAAAAAAATTAACAATATTTGATTTAATATAATACATATTTCATATTATATAATTATTAACTAAATAAAATTAATCTTCATCTGAGTCTTCATCATCAGAATCTTCGTCTTCTGCCAAATTTATTATATATTAGTATCCATAGTGCGCAACGAGTAACACATGAATGTATTTATTTAATTGCAGTAAACACATTTATAGCAAAAAAAATACGCAATGCAATTACATTAGAAACCGACCAATCAGAATCGTCCAAATCATTATTGACTCATCATTAGCACGTGCGCAGGTAGCCGTTTATCGATAATTAGGGTGCGCAGGTAGGCGCGCTGCACATTCCTATCTTTTTTGACTTTTATGACCGGACGACTCAGATGATAATGCGCATACTATAGTAAATCAAATAAAAGTCAATTTAAACTTTCAGACAGAACGGAAACATGTAATGGTACTTTACAACGTTCTGTCAATAGAGAAAATAAATCCATAAATCAATTGTACAACGTTAGAAGCGACCGAACCCAAAAAAGCGTATCAGTGTGCCATCGAGTGCACTCTACCGTCTCACGGGTCGTAACGTTACAATTTTACGATCACTTTTATTACCAGACGCTTTCGTGCGCGATTACCCCCGAGAGTGAGTTTCGCTGTTAGATGCCCCTTAACACGGTACCTTTACCCATTTATGGCCTAACTACATCGCTACTTTATAGAACCATTGCTGCTGTAATTCGTATGAAACTTTCTGAGTGTACACTCACGAAGACTTGTACTTTAAAACGTTTAGGGAAGACGGTGTAGGTGGGAGGGTTGTCAGCAATTACGCTTTAATGCGTGTTTTATTATCACGTTCTAATGTACCGGGGCATTAATTTATCACCTCCTCTGTTTACGGGCAAGGCTTGACAATTGAAATGACGGCGTATTCTGAATTCAAAGGCGGGTTCTACGACCAGGCGGAGTTGATCTTCCGTGATACTCGGGGAGCTTTGGCAGTAAAACTAGATGGGGAGGAAGTTAATAGGTCGGTGGGTCTCGCTACGCCGGTCGACGGGTACAGTCGTCGGGACAGACAACCGATGGACGTATCAAAGGGCTCGCCTGAAATGCAGTTGCAGTTTCGATTGTATCGAGACGTCTGCGGCGTGCTTGTGAAGTGAAGGTTGATTGGAACACGTCGGCGGTCGTGACGCGCTGTTTGGATTGGAGAATGAAACGCTTCTTCGTATCTAGCTGATTGTTGGTTGGCTTGATTTGCGATAGACAGCGCATAATTTGTGCTGCGTTTGATTTGCCTTTGTTTCGCGTGCTTTGTCTTGCCACTTACAGCTCCTGCTCGTGATTCAGAGCGTCAAATCTACTTCAAACTGAGTACAAGGTATAAACGTATTTATTTCTATTTGTATAGTACAACGTTCAACGTATTGTATTAGCAGACTCCCGCGACTACGTCTGCGTAGATTTACTTCTCTTACCAAAATTCAACAAAATCGATTCAGCGATTGGGTAAGACAGACAGACGGAGGTACTTAAACATTTATATTATCTATACTAATATTAGAAAGTTGAAGAGTTATTTTGTTTGATTGAACGCGCTAATCTCAGAAACTACTGGTTCGATTTGAAAAATTCTTTCAGTGTAAGATAACCCATTTATCGATAGGTATATTATCCCCCTACTCCTACGGAAATGGGAACCACGCGAGTGAAACCGCGCGGCGTTAGTTAGTTGATTATAAAAATATGTCGTAGGTACTAAAGAGGTAAGTAGATGCAATTCAACAAAGTAGACTGTACTCAGCCGTTTCTCTTATTCATAATTATTAGAATAAAGTATTTAGGCTATTTAAATATACACAATTTGTATTTTGTATAACATAGAATAGTCAGCTTAAGCATCAACATAAAAACACTTTCAAGTAGTCGAGAACCTTACAACTAACGTAAATACTTCGCAGAGGAAGTTTGCTTTGTTATTCAAAGCTCTACTTACAAGGCAGCTTTACGCGACTCTTTAGACTTTTTACACCATTAGATAAATACACAAAACTAGCCCTTGTTTAACAAACGAATTATATTAATTTTTCGCAATATACCACTAATATAATGAACGTGAAAGTTTGTGGGAAGTGGGAACGGATGTTTGTAGCTCTTTCACATTACAATTTGAAAACGTGGAGTTTAATTAGGAAAGATATTTTGTAAATTGGAGAAATTTTAACAAAATATAACAGAAGTTTACCGAAAAATGACAGACACTCTTTGAACTTTGAAGCATTTCAAACCAGAAGTCGCAGGAAAAACATCCTTTATGAGCATTGTTGTGCAATAGTTGTTCAAATCAGAAACGGCGATGCAAAACGTTTGAATTCAACCGCACATAAATGCCGCGGTCTATTCAGTAGTAGAAACAAGTAATAAAAACTGACTTTTGGACTTCTTGAGCGCACTATCTTTGTCTTTGTCTAGCGAAAAACCGTAAATCTCGTTATGGAAACGTTTGATGATGGATCTTGGTAAACGCGAGATACGTTAGAATACCAAGCTTGTAGTAGAATACCAAGTGATAATAATAGAAATTTTCAATGAAGGCGCCCTTAGCTTATTAGGTGTAAGGAATCCCTGGGTCTGGGTTATTGGACAAATTTAGGTATGTTTAATATTATTTCTATTTCTATTTGTCCACGGTGCATTCTGGAGCGCGAATTATGAGCATCTACGTAAACAAATTTTAAATACAAAATTCTCGTATTTAGCGAAAATTTGTAACTTTTCTATCCTTTGTAACAATTGATTATGTAATTGTCAAACTAATATTGACATTGGCGATCCTGAAATATGAATTCGAAAATTTTATGGCATCTATGGTTCTCGTCGCCTCTGAGGAATCTGGATAATAGTTGACGTGGTATCATCATTGACACCTGAAATATCAATAGCATGTTGGCACAAGGGATAGTTTCTGTAGCTTTAGCTTATTATGTCCTGGGTTGGAGTCCTAGATCAGGCTAAAAATATTGATTTTTACTTCTAGTCATTTCTAAATATTAACATAGGTGTATAAGTCTAGAATACTTAAGATCAAAATATTTAAGCTCCAAGACGGCTTCCCCCTCTTCTCTGTCACCATTATCACCCTATTCCAAGATCCTAATACAACGCCAGGCTTCTCTTTTTTAGGAATTTAGAGCTTTGACCCACCGCACAGCGCTGCTTCAATGTGGGTTGACATGAATATTAATATTAGTTTTACAATAATACTACCGCGCTTCGTTAGGTGCTCACCAGACCTTAAGAAATGAGCTCCAATAATAATGATTTAGAACAGTTTAGTACATTTCCCAGGGCCACGACTTTACTAGTTTACGTCAAACGGTCCGGTTACAGCCATTATTCAATCTAAACAATTGTTCTGTCAACGTTGCATGTCACAATATGTCATTACCATAGCTGGTATGACGGACTGACATGGTAATGATTCTATAGCAACACGGAGGTGATGTGGCACGCGATGTCGTAATAAATAGAAAAATGTTTGAGTGGAATTATTATACCTAAATACATGTTTTACATAAATATTCAAATTGATTACTTTGCCGTCTTGGTCGCATTCTTCATTGCTTGTGTCTTTTCCACATTCATCATCGTTATTAGCTGATGGACGTCGATTACTGAACGCAGACCTATCTAGGGAACTTCGAAACTACAAGGTGTGAGTTCAACCAACACTGCGCTTTCTAGTGCGGGGTCGCTATATCACACCAACCCAGTATGCGTCCACTCTGCAATCCCTTTATTGCGTCATTTATAATTCCTTTCCACACAGTCTAGACCTTAGCTTTGCTGATAGCCATTGATACCAGACCATCATCATCATCTGTTCAGACCAAGGCCTTGGTAATTGGCCATTAAACCCAAACAAACAACTTGTAGCCCTACGAAAGCAAGTCACCTTTGTGACGCAGGTCTGTATTTAAAAAAAATATAACAATATTACTTCACCTGCACAATCAAGACCCACACTGCTACAATTAGGCCAATCGTGCCACCCTTTTACATGAGCAGTTACAATTAGCAAATAAAGCCATTATAATAAAGTGACCCTAAAAACTAATGAAATATATACAGTAAAATATAAAGAAACAAAATGATCTAATAAAAAAATAAATAATGTACCGCGAACATGAAATTTTCCTATTCATTTGACGACAAACAAAGGCTCTCAAGGGGCGAAGCTGACAAATAAACATTTTTCGATAAAATCTAGCAACTTAATAAACTCTAAGGAAATAACGGCTATCCAACAAAAAGGGGTAAAATGTCGTGGTTAATTAAAAAAGTAGAATGTACGTTGGAGTTTATACGTAATTTGTTTTACTAGTTATACTTTCAGGTCAGTTATACCTATGAATTAAAAGGAAAATACTGAAAAATATTTTAGTAACTTGGTAATTTTCGACACTAGTACACGTACATAGGTGTACTACATTTCTAATAATATTAGCAATTTCAGACTGATTCTGATAGCCCTAGGTTTTCGTTAGTAAAAAGCGTTATTAACACGGTCTTCAATGCCAATTCAATATAACAAATTTTAAATTCATGTAACCCTTGAAATGTCCTTGTAGTTAAGGGAAACTCTAAAATTTACTTCTTCTAATTCTAAACTATAGTACGCCTCATCTCGTCACTTTTATCTTGTTACGAGGCACTAATACTTGTAAAATAGTGTCAGTATAAATTATTTTATTTATGGCAATTCTAACAAAATCAAACAAAAGAAGACGCAGCGGACCTCCTTGTGAAAACCAAGCGATATCTGATAGCTTATTACAATAACAAATTTTCGAAGCAATGGGAATCCGCGTTAGATATCTATACTCGTAGCGTATACTTTACGACCAACTGACATGCGAAATGTGCATTGAAAACTTTACATAAATAGATTTATATCTGGTTATCCATTAGAATAGCGTTTGATTTATTTGCAGAGAGCACGCTAGACTTCAGCCACTAATATATTAGTATGTGTCTGTCTGTGGAGATAAAACGCGTGAAGTACTGCGTATGATTGCGTTAGGACCTGCTTAGTGTCATTTATGCAAAGTACTTTCTAATACTGAAGTTTGGAGTGGTGTTATTATTACTGCGGCTAATATAGCCGGTAGCAGTAACTTCTTGAAAGAAGAACTACTTGCTTTTCTCTTTCTAATATGCTTAGCTTCCTATTTTCAATATGCATATATTTATAAGATACAGATTCAACATAAGCGCTGTTCCTCATTTGACGTATGTAAGATCTTTTTAGGACTTACTTTGTTTATTTTTATTCAGATTAGGAGTCCAGCTTGACGATAACTCATTTTTTTTAAATATTATCAGCAGTTCTTTAACATTACTTAGATTTACCTAATAGTCAAGCACTGATAGATATTTGAAGAAAAGTATCTTTGAGATTTGACAAATAATAAGTATTCTATTCTCATCAACTCAACCTACAGATTTCATATAACAGGCGTAATTTTCTGATAAATAATTGTAGAGTATAGAAATATTATAGTTTCTCTAAATGTAATGTATTGATGTTGATAAAATGTTAAGTCTTTAAAATAACGTCATCAAAAACGACAAAACTAATAAACACTACTGAAAACTACTCATAATAAAACGTAAAATGGGTAGTCGAAATAATAAAATGTTTATATTTGTATGATAAGTGACATCTAAATCTTTATTTGTCAATTAAATGGGGGCCGCTGGAAGCAGAGCGAGCGGTTAGCGAAGATTAAAGGGGGAGTTATTTTTGTTCTTTTCTATTTGTACAGCGATGCTTTATGAGAGACAGGTGTGGAGTCAGTCTAGTGAGAGAGAACGTAGTCATCGATAAATTTTATTTGTTGATGCAATTTTTTTAATTTTAGTAACGACACTATTTTGATATTATCTACAAATAGAGATATCGAAAAAGCTTGAAGTAATAAAACCTAATAAGTTTTATAGCCCAGGATTCTTGGGACTGATTTTTTTTTTATAATGCAACGTTTGACCATGATCTAACCTGATGGTAAGTGTAGATACAGTCTAAATGGGACACGCTTGCCTAGGAGGTGCCTATTCGCTTTTGTTTTGAAGATACCCAAGTTATAAGATTCAGAAATCATTCATCTTGATGAGAAGCTCAACTTTTTTATTTCCGAAAATTCTTGATTCTGGTAACTAGCTGGGTTACCAGGTAATAAAAATTTCGAACGAACGTCGTCGTCGGTACCTCGCAATTTTTAGAACATTGTGTCTGTTGAGTAATTTAGCTATTAATTAAGCAACAGTAAAAAAATAGCTGGTGAGTAATAACTTTTGGTAAACTCCTGGGCTATTACATTTTGTCGGTAAGTTAACATATTTTCATTGAATTAAAGCATGTTTATATTTGAATACTTTCAATAAATTTATCGATATAATTCAGCGAACCCATCCCTACTCCGCCATCTATTTCCACAGACTATAATTCATAAACCACGACTCTTATTAATGCAGTCGAATCAAAGGACGATGACACATTTACAACAATTACTCACTCACTTACTACGAAAGTTGACTTTCTTAACGTGACCGCAGTAATAAATCACCACCTCGAAGTTCCAGCAGACTCCGCGCTAAAAGGGTTCGGTGCCATTTATACATTGACTGTAGATACTAAAAAAATAGATTTTTGTCAATTTCGCAAAATGTTACCATTACCATAAACTTCTCTCATCTGCTTTGTATAGTATTAAGACGTATTTGTATCACGACGTGTTTAGTACTACACTATTTTGGAATTACTGAAAAACTTGCTCACACTCAATATCTTGTTCAAGAATATAGATGCGCCTCAATCACTCATTTAAGGAGAAGTACTCACTTTGCTGAAAGCGATTTATTTATTGTGACAGTTTATTGATCAATCATGTGGGACACCTGAACAGAGTGAACTTGGTGAGGCCTACAATATGCTGTTAGATAGAGGCATAGGTGTCTAGCCTCATTTGCCTGTAAAGCTGTAGACTAGAGCAGCGTAGACTACCTTCGTAGGATCTACAGTGCGCTGTTATAGGAAGGTGTTAAGCTTCACTTGCCTTCAGCAATGGTAGGAATGTGATTCAGTGTGAATATGAAGACTAAGAGCTAAATTTTGCTTGCATTGCTTAGCGGCAGAAATAAGCATGACTGAGGACTGAGGACATCAAGCGGATTGCAGAGAGCCGCTGGATGCTCTCGGCTCGAGACCGTTGTGTTTGGAAGTCCATGCAAGAGGCCTATGTCCAGCAGTGGACTTCCATCGGCTGTAAATGATGATGATGATGAGAAATAAGCATAATGGTGGTACTTTTCCATATTATTAAGAGCTGTACTACTGTTAAAGTGTAACACCTACTTCAAATATGTCGTGATAGTGGAATTGATTCATCTTCAAAACTTCGATACAATTTGTTAAAACCGAAAGCTGTTCACCCAGATACTGTTATACTTTGTATATGTAATCTCGCACAAAGCTTTGATCGCACATCTTTGGTAGCTTCAAAGCTGTAATTAAACCGAGTGAGCCGAGCCGTTGGCAGTAATTAATTAACGGCAATAATGAGCCATTATGAAATGTTTAACCGGCTGAAAGGAGAGCTCTTGCGCGTGAATGCCGGCACTTGGATACAGTTGACGTACCTTATTGTCAGTGTTATGCTGCGGTTAATCTTCGTCGAGTTGTGTCTACAAACAAACAGATGTGTTCAAGCTTACAGCGCTGAGAGACAAGAGTATAGTGGTACAATGTCAGTGTTATCTTTTAAATTAATTTCACGTACATTTTATATATATATATATATAAAATGTACGTGAAATTAATTATAAATATATATATATATATATATATATTCAAAGCTGCTCTAGTAGGATCTTACCAAGTTTGGATAGACAGGAAGAACAATACGAGCGGAGAAAGGGAGTGTTTGTTAACTATCCTTAACCCTACACCCATCAGTGGCAAGTCCGGAGCTCTGCTCGAAATTTCTCTCTGCCACACGATGGACCCGGCACCCGCAAGTTGAATCCTTGGAATGCTAAGATATTTATCTTTCTAACGTTACATTATTATAATTCTTTAGGTAGATGTACGAATATAAAGTTAGAAAACTACTGCTACCTATTGCAAAACCTTTATATTAGTTTAGCAGTATCAGGTGTGAAAATTTTACACTTAGACACTTACCTGCTTAAGTACCTACTTGCTTATATTAACTTCATATTAAGATATTCTATAGATTATTATTTAACCGTCTAGACACAAAACCCCTTTTATATTACATCCCTGACGAAACAAACATACTTACATTAACATATATTCCGAGCTCTGCATCGAATAATGCGCATAATATTTAACAACTGTTATTATCATAAATCGTTAATACATTCAACCCTTTCAATAAATGCGCCGTTCACGCCAAACGTTTTTATCTCTCTCCACTTATTCAACTGAAAAATAATATGAACTCGTTTAATTAAATTTTATAACTCGGGATACAGGTATTTGATAACGAGATTTCGTGTCGTAAATACAACTTAAGAGTCTCGAATAAATTGAGCGGAGAATTTTATTCAACGACCGAATTAACACTAAAATATCATTTTCGGAAACGGCCGCGGGCGAGGGGTCCGGGGCTGGAAAGACCACCTTGTCAGCCAGCGCGTAAATTAACATGAAAACGTCATACAAAGAGTTAACCCTTCGCCGGTGCATAATAAACTACTCCGACTGCTCTCCTGCGGCGAGCTCACGGGGCCGCCTATTCAACGGCCGGACATTATCGTAAATATTGTGGTATTTATTCAGATTTCGGGCACAAACAATTCAATTCACGCACCGGCTGCTAATTGGGCATAAATCGTGGTAAAAATATTCAATAAGCTCCTCGAATCGATTAATATTTTAAACAGTGAATGCCTTCATTTGAATTCGTGTTAAGCGATGCATAGATAATGTACGTCGATAATATGTCGTCTGTCGTGCGTTGAAAGGATTCGTGTTTTGTTCGTTTCCCAATTATTCTCGTGAGCGCGCAGCGAACCGCCCCGTGACGTCATTAATATGTTGATTTGGCTCCACTGATTTGTTTTCTGTAAGTCAATCGGTTATGAGAATAGTATACCTATTATGGTGTGGTTGTTTTATATAAACAATGCTTTGAACTATATTTATTTTATTTACATTAGTTATTCAACAATTATAAATGCAGGTATGTGAAAAATTATATTTTTAATTCACAGCCTGCTAAATACAAGTATAACAAAAAATATATTGTTTTAATTAGTTATTGATTAATATTCAAATTATCAGCTATTAATTCTTATGGCTTGAATGTAATTCTAATAAATTGCCATTATTATGGTAATATATTCTAAGGAAAAAATCATTTGTAAGAAAAGATCCGCTATTGATAATCTTTGATCTGATCAGTCATTATTATAATGATACGCTATCAACTCTTTTAATCTAGAAATGTCTTGACATTTATTCAATCTATTTTATCATCCTAATTAAGATTGAACAGGATAAATTGTATCAAAGATATGGACTGATGGACTGCCTGATATACTTCATGAATAATAACTACTTCTTTATATTCTCAAAAACATGTGGTACTTTTAAATAATAATACAATTTGTCTGGATTAATAAATATATCACCTGGACCATGTAGTATCAGTGGCGAGCACTTCATAGATGCAAAAATGCACTGCATATCCTGAGAGCTGATTACAAACCTGCAATTGTAGAATAAATTTTCTATTTAGTACAATTTGTGCCTATAGTGCCTACCTTAGTTAAAATCCTTGTGCACGCCACTGTGTAGTAGGTACATATAAGTCTCATAACAAAATCAAATTTTCTTTAGTATTATTTGACAGACCACCCCCTGATGGAAGGCCTACCTGATAGTAAGTGGAAAACCATCGCTTTTAAGTCTTTCATAAAGATCACAAAGGTACCCGACCATGACGATAGTATTTCCCCAGAAGAGATACTTTTTCTTCAAAAAGCTTCTAATACTCCATAAATTTAGTAAAACTAATTAATATTCATAAATATAAAGCCAAGATAAAAGACCAAGTAGTATAAAAAATATTTTTACTAAAAGTAAACATATTGGTAATTACGCGCGACATAAATACACCATGTGGAGGATTACGCCCAGCAGGGCGACATGGCGGCCACATTTTCTTTATTAATACTATATTTTTTATGACTTGGCTAAGCTGACAAAGTGACATTTTCAAATAATAAAGAAAAATTGTCCCGGCATAACAACAGACCGTCAACACGAATGAATAAACGTCGGCCATTTGCATCGCGCAGAGAACACGGCCGACGGTAACATGAAAAATGTCGAGTTGAGCACTTTATAATAGAAATAATAACGAAACAGCCGTCATGAATTATTGCCCACATTTCATGTTAAATTGTATGTAAATGCGGGCCGCGGCGACACGGCTCCCACAATAACATAATAATGGCGGATTTGTGACTCACGTCAGGTTGTTAGTGTGTACTTAACCCTTTATCGGGCCACGCACGCGGGACGTGAGATCATTACTCGGGTCGCGGCGGCCCCGTACAATGAGTTTTCGCTTCGGAATCCTTCAACTTTTGAGGGTTGCACTGTCCTTGAAGATAAAGAACTAAAAGATACTCATTCAAAATTCAAATATTGTTAACAAATATTTAAACATCGAGATCATCAGCTTTCTTTGCCTTTTATTGTTTGAACACGTGCTTTCAAAAATGGTAATAATAAAAATCCACAACAACAATCAAAAACATTACTAAATATTAAAACTTTAGAGAAAAGGTAAATAAATGGGAATTTTATATAAACAACACCTTTACCTATTTCTTTTCTTTTTAATAGAAATAATGATTATTTTGTAAATTTACAATATGTAGAAGAATTATTAGATCATTCAAACGCTTTATCTGCACGGATTTTAGCGCGTTTAAAGTAAACGCTTGGAACTATACGAGTATCTAGGCTAAACTATATCAATGTCTCACGTTTCAAAATTCGTGAGCGAACAGTTAAACGTGTGACGTGTAACGACGCATTGTGTCCTGTCGTATTTATTTATTCTGACTACTTAATATGCCGGTTCTTGTACGTTTATACGGACGACAATAGTGTTTTTTCACAATAGACAACATCGTGGTGGGCTTAAAGCGGCTGAATTTACGATATTTACATAATGCATAACATTTAAGATACTTGAAACTCGTCTGAATAAAAAAAATAAATGAAAGTAACTAGAAGTTTGTGGTGAGAATATTGTCAACAAATTTTTGAGAATCTCTCTGGTGTAGTCGGTAATGCGTCTCTAGTATAGAGGTCCTGGGTGCAAATTCCAGCAAAATCGCAGTCAAGCAAAGTAAAATTTTATTTGATGCGACGCTGAATGATTAGAAGATCGGTGCGGACGTTTAAATGTTTACTTATACCCTCAAGAATACAATATCAGCATGTAGTAAAATATACCTTCGTGGGTGTGTTGGATTAACGTATCGTGTATTTTTTTCAGTTCATTAATACAGATTTATATTTTTCACAATTTCATCAGTTACTAATTTCTGTTATAATTCTTAACACTGACATTAAAAGGTAATGAAGATAACGAAATGCAATAGATAAAAACACATATTTATTAGAGCTATGCTATAAAAATTTTAACTTACTCTAAAAAAATTCGTCGACTCAAATTGAACATTTTATATAGAGTTTGGATTTAATGAAAGTAGAGACTAATAGCGCCCGGCAAATTCAAAAAAATATCTACTAATTCTTATTAAAAAACGTATATGTGTGAAAACATATTAAATAAAAATTAAATTGCAATAATAAAACTTGAGTTATTTAAATATTTGCACTATTGTTTTGGGAACGCCCTCCATTTTGTTTTAAAATTGCCGGTCGATTTCAGTCTCTACTTTCATTAGCCAAACTCTAGTAGGTAAATAAGTTCAAACAAACGAATAAATAAACTCACAATAGCTTTATTCCCAAGAAACTCACTTTAATTATATAATTCATATAATCAGAGCAGTTTTAACGGGATAATCTGAAACAAATTAAGTTCTACTATTTTTAACAAGACTCCTTTAATACGTAATCAACGATCCGAAACGTAATAACAGGATATTATTGTACACGAAAATTGACATGATGGATACAAAACAACGTTAGGTCCACCAAAGAGGTTTTAATGCATAAGCACGCCCACTCATAACAACGGAGAACAATCGCCCGGGGCGCGGAAATTGCTTTTCGGCACTCCCCGACTGTCGGTGAATCCCCAAAAATTATCCGAACATGCCCCGGGCATACACGTCCTGCGTCCCGGGGCCCGAGCGCATAAATAATTCAATTTTTGAACTGTTTATAAATTGCTAAATCAGCTTTTGTCTACGTTTCGGTCTTTTAGGCTTGCGGGCGGATTTGAGGGTTAAACTCTGCTGATGCAGTCCTTTTGTTGCCTGTAATTCAATGTACGGCTTCTGATTTTAATTGTTTGATTTGTCTATTTCCAACTGTATTGCTATAACGTTATTTAGTTCAAAGTTAGCTAGTCAGTTTGTTATAAAAGCGAAAGGTCGCTTTATCGAAAACTGCTTGACGGTAAAACTTAGCAGGAAGATAGTTAGTTCAAAGACGTCCGTTAAGTGCGGATTTTGTGACAGGGCCGGTTTAAGAAGGACTTAGGTTGAAAGAATTCAGCATAATTCTTAATGAGAATAAATGTAAATGATTCATTAATGAACTATGCAGATATAGACGCCAGCTAGTCAGTTGACTAAAAAATGTCTGCGCAGGGACATTTATAAACAAAAGTGTTAACGTGCTCTCCTTAGCTTCCTTTTCTGTGACACCAAAAAAATTAAAAAAAAACAGATGCGGAGTGAAGAAAAGCGAAGAGCTCACAAATTAATTGTAGCTACGTACTCCTAGTTATGGAGACATCAAGTTATAACGCGCTAAGTAGGTAAGTATTAAGAAAGTCAAACATGAGTGCAAACTCCAAAGCGACACGTCACTCGCGGAGCAAGTTCAAAAGAAAGCCGCTCCGTGCTCGCGCCCTGATCCCGCGGATCAGTGCTATCGCGGGCGAAGACACGTGCATAAATACACTTCCAGTTTTAGCAGTTTATCAGTACACAACATTATTATTTTGTAAGAGTGTACACACTTCCAAAACTTTCATAGTAAGTACTACTATTTTTAGGGTTCCGTAGTATACAAGGAAATAATTAAATTTCGCCATGTCCGTCTGTCTGTCCGTCCGTCCGTCTGTCCGCGGTTTAGCGCAGAACTACTAGAAAGCTGTAACAAAGTCGTAAAATAAAATCTTACCTCCCCTACATGTCAAGTGGGGAATTTTTTTTTTACTCGTTTATCTCATAGTGAGGGGTACTATAAAAAAGGTATTTGAAAGGTATGAGGAGTCTTTTACCACTGTTTTTTTGATTTATGGGTCTGTTTGTAAAATATTAAGGTTATAAGAGATATCAAATCAAATCAAAAATTTTGTTAACTGAAAAAAAAAAATGGATAAAGTTTTCAGTAAGATAATTCAGAGTCTGTTAGAACAAGAAAGCTGAAATTTAGCATGGGTACATTATTTACATCTTTAAGATGGTAAAAGAAAATGTGAAAAATATTTTTTTTGGGGTTCCTTCCCTACATGCAAAGGAGGAATAGGGTAAAGTCCCCAATTATTTCGCTGTTATTGCACTACTACTAATATACTCAAGTTCTTGAAATGTGATCACCATCTATATATATATATATATACAGTATCATTGTAACGTCGCTTTAGATTCTTCCCTGGTGAACTTTAAACAGTGCTCTCAGGATCTCCACAACTTCCTTCTACTCCTTTCTACTACTCAACATCATATAAATCCATATCACATTATCGTCAAAGATAACCAATTAGACCAAATGTGAGTTCAATCGAACCCAAGGAAGCGTTTCTTTAGCTTCCAAAATTCACTCACACATCCTAGTACCGGAAATTCAATATGTATCGATGTAGTAAAAAGTTAAATGCATTTCAAATAAATTACCCAACTATCTACTAGGTATTAAATTATATTTTATTATTTGAACCAAAACTGGAATCGGATATCAAAAACATCAATCAATCAAAAAACACTTTACTGAAAAATCAGCCAACAAAGCGGCTAATCGTTTTACGCGTCCTAAAATTACGTGAATACCCGTTATTCTTAGGTAAATTAATCAAACAGTTCTCTTTTAACCCTCAAAACTGAGTCTTATTTTCTTGATGGTAGGATTTATTTTCGTTTGCGGACTTATACAGAGTGTTTGTAAACTAAAAACTGGATCATTTCCTCCTGACAATCAGGCGTTGAAGAGAGCCATCCGTCTTTGTCAGACGTTTCGTGGAAGTTCATGTCAGTTGCAAATGATTTAAAGAAATTGATGTAATCCGGGCCCTTTCAGATTACTTACGAGTCTGACTCGCACCAATACTTCGCGTAAAGACTTCCTTTGATCGCTAATTATTCGTAGCATAGGTTGCTGATTGAGTCCCTCTATTATATTTATTAAATTCGTTTATTAATGACTATTTATAGAGTGTTTAGCCAGTATTGAACATGTCGCCTATAACGATAGAACATCATTCATATATATTTAATTATACAACATCTTTATCAACCTATACTCAGTTCACTGGTGAGCACAAGTCTCCCTTCAGAATGAGAGGGATTAGGCCAATAATCCACCATGCTGGCTCAATGCGAATTGGCAGACTTCACACACGTAGAGAATTATGAAAATTCTCTGGTGTGCAGGTTTTTCTGCACCATGTTGTTTGATAGACCGCGATGTTTTTTTTGACCATTTGAGTCACATGATTTCAAGTTGTGCTTGCCCCGGACCGGACTTGAACCTAACCCGCTGAATCATAGGCAGATGTCATATCCAGTGAGCT
The DNA here is from genome assembly GCF_947172395.1 of Bicyclus anynana. Lineage (NCBI taxonomy): Eukaryota > Metazoa > Arthropoda > Insecta > Lepidoptera > Nymphalidae > Bicyclus > Bicyclus anynana. Next base: position 16,707,868 of record NC_069094.1, read on the forward strand.
ATCACAGCTTTATGTTAACTATTCATACTTGGTTTGGAACCAGATTATTAAACTCCATAATTATTAAACTCTTATAACTGTACGAAGGTCGGTTCATCGCAAGTTTCAATCTATCATTAGTTCTTGTGTGAACAAGTTAACAGGACACTACACAGCCCCTCTAACCAAGTGGCACGTCGATTCTCTTTCTACGATCGCTAACGCTTCGATAACTGTATGGGAATGACATTTGCTATCGAGAGGTCACGTGATCACGATCTGTCATTCCCATACATTTTTCTAGTTTTCGAAGCGTTAGCGATCGTAGAAAGAGAATCGACGAGCCACTTGGCTAGGGGGGGGGGGGGGGGCAGGTAACGAGGTTAAACGTTACAGCATTGGAAATGTATTCTTTAGAAATGTTTTCAAAACGATTACGTTATAAGTATCATTACTGAAGCAATACCTCATATGAAAGTACACCATTACCCGTTCCCTAAGTCGCGAAGCAATGTATTATCATTAAATACGAAACAAACCGACCGTAAAATGATATGTTCTTCAAAACAAATTACGAGCATTGAACGGCAGTGATGGATTATACGCATTACGCTCCTGTGACGAGGCAACAAGGGTCAATTTCTGTGCATTTACCCTATAAACAACAGACTATTGTCAACATCGTACTCTCAATTTTAAACCTTAAATTTGTTAGCTAAGGTTCAAAATAGCTTTATGTAATGAATAGTTGGATTGTGACTTCTTGGTAATTGGTGGTCCGCTATTATTCAGTGGACAGGTATTAATTTTCAATATTTTGTGTATTGGAACCAGTTCTTGAGTTGTTAACGGTCTCCTTTGTTGCGGTGTTGACATCGTGTGATCAAATTGTCTGTCCGTTGATGTATTGGGTGATCGGTAATAGGTAGGTTCCCCTTAACCCTGATATAAAGGAAAGCATTGTCCAACTTTTAAAGACGTAAACTTCCCTTACACTTTCTTTATTCAAATAGTTATATCTGGGTGACCGAACTGAGGTCGCTTCTTTTACGTCTTATGATTTAACGCAGATACAATTTTCCAAACACAAACACATGATGGTTCTATTTACAGAAGTAAAAAAGAAAGCCTGCGGTAGTCAGACATTAATCATTTGCTGAAGGCTGGAGGTTTACTCAAATAGTAAGTAGAATAGAAAACGCTAAAGCTAACAAAGTACGGTAGCCAATCAAGGAGTAAAGACCACCTTGACTTGAAAAGCAGCAGCTTTCAAGGGTCTAAATCCTGAAGTTGTCCAAGTGTAAAATGTAGATTTTTGACATTTTCTATGATATCCCGAGAAATTATGTCTCTAACGCCAAACCCTTAATTTCGTGGCCTTTCCTGGAGATTTTATAGTTTAATCTTTAACGGTGTTTTTCGAAGAGTTCCCGTATAGCTAAATAACTGACAACATGATGATATTATAATATAATGATACCGAACAAAAAAAATATGCTTTATACTTGGATGCTGGAGAATCCCCTGAAACCGTCCAAAGCCACCACGGTTCAATCTTCATTTTCAGAGGACTGAAGATATATCAGTCCAGTAGTCCACTTTTTTAATGCTCATGGTAAGTAAGGTAGCCAGTTATAGATAAATCGTGTTGACCTTAAAAGACAGCAAGTCTCTAAACTTTAGAGACTATTTAGTACTATTAGAGAAAAATTGAGGAATTAGACTCTTTAAAGTCTAAATAGTCTGATTCCTCAATTTTTGAAGTACCTAAGTATAAAAAGTCATTTTTAGATTTCTTATAGAAGAAGAGAGAAGAATCATGTCACCGGTCGCCAGACTCTTAGTTTCGTGGCAACTCTTGCCTGGAGATTTCTAAAGTTTGATATGGACACATAATTTCTCATATTATTACGAGCAATATTTAAAAAAAATCGTTTTATACAGTGACGGTTGAGGGTAGACCCTTGAAACCTTCCAAAGACACCACGGTTCAAACTTCATAATTGGCTACCGTAATTAACTATGGCAGGAGCATGGTCTAGAAAACTTCGAGTCTTCATAAATTGTGGTGTGTGTGGCTATTGCAGGCTCTTAGTCGATCACTAACTTCCATAGTTGCACATAAGACGTGCAATAACCCAGTCATTACCCGCAGGCGTGGGCGGCGGGTCCAATTTGGTGACCAGTTGTTTCATTACGTCCCCAAACGGCGCTCATATGCCGGACTTTCTTTTGTCACACTAATTGGACTGAGATAGAGACCGTAATGACTTGTTTATGTGTCTTTGTGTTATATTAATACAGATTGTTAATACACTTGGACAACAAATTATTCAATTGATTAATAATATATTAAGTATCTCTGTTTATTATTTTATATTATCTAAACTGCATATAGCCGTGATAGCCCAGTGGATATGACCCCTGCCTCCGATTCCGGAGGGTGTGGGCTCGAATCCGGTCCGGGGCATGCACCTCCAACTTTTCAGTTGTGTGCATTTTAAGAAATTAAATATCACGTGTCTCAAACGGTGAAGGAAAACATCGTGAGGAAACCTGCATACCAGAGAATTTTCTCAATTCTCTGCGTGTGTGAAGTCTGCCAATCCGCATTGGGCCAGCGTGGTGGACTATTGGCCTAACCCCTCTCATTCTGAGAGGAGACTCGAGCTCAGCAGTGAGCCGAATATGGGTTGATGACGACGACGACGAAACTGCATTTCCACTAGACTTTCAACTGTATGTTATCAGAGGATCTTGAGTTACTTTGGCCATATATCCCGTCGCCTTCCCGATTACCTGGATAAAGTAATAGTGGTGGGCAAGGTGCAAGGGAAAAGACCACGCGGCCGATCACCTACCCGCTGGTCTGACCAGGTTAAGTCACTCACTGAACTCCCTGTAACAACAGCCATTAGAAAAGCTGAGGACCGGACTGTGTGGAGGGGAATCGTTAACAACGCATCGAAGGGACTGCAGTGCGGACACGACCTTCAGCAATGCGACCAAGAAGAGAGAAACTACCCTTGCATTCTGTAAAGTTACAGCGCTGTGTTGGTCGTTTCCATGGCAAATTCGTTGCTAATGACATTTTAATTTTCAAGTTCCAATAAAATGTGTTCTAGGTGTTCATCGTCGAGTGCAAAATAGGGCAATCCTCTGATCTAAGCTGAATAGCGAAGACGTTGGGCTCTTAAGGTCCCTGCATCGGAAAGCGCAGTATTAGTCGATCCCCCACTAAGTGGACCGATGACAACAATCAGGTAACAGGGAGCTACTAGATGCCGGCGATTCAAGATTGTGGTGTTTAGATGTCCATCGGCTGATAAATGATTATGATGTATTGGTTCAGGTCTGATCTGATGGTTGGCTTCGGCCGTGGCTACCGGCAAAGACGTAAACACGACGTAGAAAAAGAGGTATGGCTAAATTAAATTAATTGTACCTCCTATATTTAAACCTGCTACCAACTTCTGCAATGCCACTTAAAATTTTACAAACAGTTAGTCCGGTTAGTCGCAATACATGTATAGATGATATATTTGTTGTATGATCTTCAAAGCCCAATAGCTCAGTGGGTGCCGGACCAATTACTGAGAGGTAGTAGTGGTTCGATTCCCGCTCTATTACTGTCGTACCCACTCCTTAAGTCTTTTCCGACTTTTTGGAGGTAAACGGGAGTATTGGTTGTATTTAAAGATATGGCAAATATTCTTTAAAAAATAATAATCTTTGGGATTAAAAGTAAAATAAACAGAACAACACAAGCTCGGGCCGTGACTGTGTGTAATAGTAACAGAGCTAGTGCGGGCAGCCTTTCGACCGTTAATTCACTATGATTGATTATCTTTCGCCTAATGAGCTCTGGGGCCATCTTAGGGCGGGCGGCCAAGTCACAGGCGGAAGCGTTTGTGACAAAAACCAAAAAAAGCTGTTATACTTAAATAACACCAAAATATTTTTGTTGCTGAAAAACGTAACCCGGTTACACGATCGCTCTGTGGGAGGCAGTCTAAATATTAAATAAAACATTCAATGAACTCCTATTAATTAAATATTTAATGTAGTAAAAAAAATTGTATTGTTAGCCATATTTTTCATTATAAATGCGAAAGACCATCTATCAATTACCTTTTCACAGCTAAACCATAGAAACTATTTCGATGAATTGTCATAAGGAGAAAAATTAATTTTTGAATCTGCCAAACCTAGAAGGTTTTCCGCGAGATTTTTGATGAACTGAATTTCATTCGAAAATTTTTTAGCTACTTTTTATAAGCCCTTAATTGAACAAAAAAACATCTTCTATCTTCAATATATATCTATCTTAATCTTTTATTGCTGATTCTTCTATACTTATCCAATTTATATGTTTGTCATCAATAGTCGTTCACAGTACATGGTATTATCGTAAGCTCAGTTGAGTGTGGCAGCAAAAGTTCGCTAGAGTTTCCACTTTGGGGCGGTGACGTTATGAATTATGATCGCTTTTCCTTCACAATAAGTGCATAAATAGGGCGCGGCTGATGGGGAATAAATCACTCGCGCCATCTATCATGCCGACACTGTCGACAGTGCCGACGGTGCCGACGGTGCCGACACCGCCGACGCTGCCGACTGCGCGCGTGTTAGACGGAGTGACACTTTATTGAAAACTAGCAGACGTCCTATGGTTACGCGTAGTTCCTGTTCCCGTGAAAAAACACGACTAAATCAATACTAGTATTAAATAGCTGAAGAGTTTGTTTGTTTGATTGAACGCGCTAATCTCAAGAACTACTGGTCCGATTTGAAAAATTCTTTCAGTGTTAGATCGCCTATTTATCGAGGAAGACTTGCTACATTATCCCCGTACTCCTACAGGATCGGGAACCACGCAGTTCAAACCGCGCGGCATCTACTAGTATTAGGTATATAGTCTTTGTAACTCGGTGAAGATGTAGATTACAAGCGTGTTGTATGACGTACCTACTATGTGTGGCACAAATCTTCATTTTCTATTTTTCCATTAGTAAACTATAATTTCGTAATGGCCTTCTTTTTGCACTTATTTACCTCAACTTAATGCGTCATGCGTTTTCTACCTGCATTTCTAATTTGTATGTTCGCAAACAGTGCCGATATGCCGATTAAACAAATAACCCCCCAACCCCTCTTACTCGTTAAGCTGTCTATTCCGGTCATTAAGACATTTTTTTTTCATTCTTTACAAGTTAGCCCTTGACTACAATCTCACCTGATGGTAAGTGATTATGCAGTCTAAGACGGAAGCGGGCTAACTTGTTAGGAGGAGGATGAAAATCCACACCCCTTTTCGGTTTCTACACGACATCGTACCGGAACGCTAAATCGCTTGGCGGTACGTCTTTGCCAGTAGGGTGGTAACTAGCCACGGCCGAAGCCTCCCACCAGCCAGACCAATTAAGAAAATCTCAATCGGCCCAGCGGGGGATCGAACCAAGGACCTCCGTCTTGTAAATCCACCGCGCTTACCACTGCGCCACGGAGGTCGTCAAGATGAAGAACATAGCCCGCCGATCTTCATTAGAAGAGCGTGGTGGTCTAAACTATGGTCCGCCATCGTACAGACCTTGACATGCAGTATACCAATAAAAATAAAGCTATGATGATGATGACAATTGAGACATACGAGTAAGAAACATCTAAGCATTTCGATAAGGATACTCGTGTATGAGGCGGTAGTGTACAGTGTTATAGACAAGTGCACACTGCACGTGTTAGAACTCGGCAGTCTCCGGAAGTCGCACGGTGACTTGCTTGCAGCGAGCTCTTAGCGCGTAGACTACAGAAGTTTCAGACACGACAAAGCTTCACAAGTTTTAGAGACGACCCTAATTTATGATAAATGATCATTAACCTTCTATAAGGTCCCAATAAATGTAAGGAAATTAAGGGATAGACTTCTCTTTCACAAAAAGGATTGGAGCTTCTAGCGACCACGTTTCTAAAAATGCAATTTGCGGCTTATAAAAAAGTAAAATGCTTGGTTTGGACCGATGGCTTGATAAGACTCTTCGAGGTAAGTGCTGAATAAAGAAATTAGGAAAACTGAAAATTTAATCAGTTAGTGTATTTTAAGATAATAGATAGATTAGATATAGATTAGATACATAGAGAACATAATAGGAGACAGGAGTCTTTACCGTCGACGTCAGGTCTGAGAATTGTATTAGCTTTTTTTTCCGAAGCCATGAATTTCCCGGCTCACAATAAAGCCACTCTCTACTCTCTTCTTGCCTGGGCCTTTTCAGCACTTGGCCACTAAGGATTGGCCGTTGTACGTTGGTACAATGAAGCCACATACAGATTCTAATCTATCTACTATCTTACATTATACTATACCTACTCAAATACATCTGTATGTGACAATGAAGCCACTTACAGATGTATTTGACTCTAGTATATGTAAGATAGTAGATAGATTAAAATAGGTACACAAAGAGCATAGGTGCTTTTACCTTCAGCGTCAGGTCTGAAAGTTGTTAAGAGTGTCCCGGCTCACAATGAAGCCACTAAGTGGTTGTCGGACGTCGCGAGCTCGAATCACTTCTGCAATGTATTTGCTGACCAGCGCTTGTCAAACTTTCAGATGTCAACGTAAATGTATAGTATTGTTGACTATAGCTTGGCAAATTGTGTGTGTTATGTTCTGACAGTCGTGGGTCATTAAATACGAGTTGTCGTCGACAGTGACTGCCCAGGACTGATGTACTGCACGTCTGCACCTCACTTTCAGCTCCTGCTCCGCGCGCACGATTTCATACCCGCGTAGTTCTTTGTCTCCCGTCGCCCGCTTACCATGGCAGTGTCATCAACGAACTTGGTGACTTCGCTCGCAAAAAAAACGTGTGCGTCTCAGGACGCTTAACAGAAGTAATAATTTCATCCTGCTATCGTATGCGTGAGAGAAAGGGAAACCACACAGAGTGGGGCCATAACGCGTTACGTTACAAACAAAATTTACCCTTCCAAGTTATCAGTTCAAAAATTAAACATACAAGTAAAGACGATTTGAAAACAATCATTTTTAAAATCAGCATATATTTATCACCATATTCCCAGGAGAACGGAAACTACAGCTGTGAAACCGCAGGGATTCCGCTAGCAAATAATTCAATCGAAACCAACCTACAAACATCAAAAATCACCACAAAAAGTGATCCAAATTTAGCTAATCCACAGAGCGCACGCATGCACAATTTTGTGTTTACTCACATTATATGTATGTATGTATGTATAAAAAGTCGTGATAGCCCAGTGGATATGACTTCTGACTCGGTTTCCGGAGGGTTCGAATCCGGTCCGGGGCATGCACCTCCAACTTTTCAGTTGTGTGCATTTTAAAAAATTAAATATCATGTGTCTCAAACGGTAAAGGAAAAACATCGTGAGGAAACCTGCATACCTGAGAATTGTCTTAATTCTCTACATGTGTGACAAATGAAATTAAGACAATTTTAACCGGTCTAGTTTCGAGGCACTAGTTACTTATATAAAAAAATCTTTGACCGAAACACTTTAGGGGCAAATGTCCTACCTGAACGTCTAGATAGCGTGTCTCGATGTCTGCTCGCTGTAGATGCAATAGTCGGTCGGCGCTATCTGTGTCAACGGACGGCGGCCGACAATGGCTATTATCACCGCTGTTGTCGCCTGTCACGTGACAATGGGACCGCGCCCGTTTTTTCTTAATACCGTATTATTCTTTTGTTTCTTATTTGTGTGATGGCTCCTGTATCACGATAACTGTCCTTGCTACGTCGATAATAGCAGCGTTTACTACTTCACCACAGTGTCTACTTAACTATTGCATTTTTATGACAATGGATGTTACGTCGATTCAAATTCAGTTTTCGACAAATCCCAGTTGTAATCCCAATTCCGAAGGTACTCCAGGATTATAAATAACCTAAATAATGCTTAAATAACCTCCTACACTTTCCGCCAAAAGTCTTATTAAAATCGGTACCCTCGGAACCGGCTATTTTAGCAAAACCACAGCCCAAAATCCATGAGTTTTTTTTAATATTTGTCATATCTTTTTAAATATGACCAATATTCCCATTTCCCTCTAACTAGTCGGGAAAGACTGTATTAGAAGTGGGTACAACAATAGCCCAACGGGGCGGGAATGGAACCAGCACCCTTCGGTGATGAGTCCGACCGCTCTTACCGTTGAGCTATTGAGGCTTTACCTACTTAGTGATCAGTTACTACTTACAGAGCAGCTTTTATATAATGAGGTACCTATGTCTGGCTATCGCAAGTTTTTAGTTTAATACACGTTACTAGTAAGGGATATAGTTTTAATTAACTGCTCTTCCAAATTAGTAAACATTACCAAGCTTAATTTGTTTATAGCTTATTTCCATGTAGCTATTATGCTGCTTAAGCTCATTACAAGCGATACATGCTCACTGAAGCGCATTCTTATCTAGTAAGCTGGATAAGCTCGAAACGGATCGGGCGCTAACTGTGCCAAAACTGATGTTAAGGGTAGGTGCTATTTTGAAATTCCTTGCCGATTTCTTGTACACGATTTATTAAAAACAGCTTTACCAATGGTGATGAAATTTTTGTATGTGTTTAAGATGTCTGCATGTCTTTTTACAAATACACCTGGTTGTCATTGCCATCGAGCTCCAGGATTTTCTAACATTTGACTCTTGTACCAATAATAATGACAGAAAACGACAACAAAACATGAAGTGTAAGTGTATAACACTAACAAATCTCAGCTCTGGATCACTGCTAAGAATTTATCAGAAAGAAAAACATGCCCCCAATATTTTTTACGCGAGGAAATCCTCATTGTCATTGTCGTTGCGGGGTGGCAACAAGGCTATATCATTATATTATCAAATAATCCCTCGGTGGTTAAACTAGTTTCCTTATTTCTGGGCCACAAGAACGTTTCATGGTACTCACAAGCACTCCTCTAGGGCTTACAGAACAATAGTTGTTGAAGACGGACAGGGAGCACAGTGTCAATCAACTCGAGGTCTTATCTTCGGTGGAACATATTCCTCGTATTTGTCGACCGGAGATCCTTGAGCATTATCCAGAAGCCTCTGGAACGACCAATGAGAATAAACTAAGAAGACTAAAGCTGTGCCTTAACAACACATACTTCTCACAGTACAAGATTACCGTTTCGCGACTGTGCGCCGCATCCCAAGTGACTCGTCGCGTACAGCGATCGTGGCGTGAGATTAGCTGATCGTATCGCCGTGAATTGTTTACTTCTGATATGAACTTCGGCTTATGCTGAGGAAGCCAAAAGCTTTTCTATTATACCTATTGAAATGACTGCAATCGCCTGATGATAAGCGATGATGCAGAGTATGGTACAATGCACTTGGAGCTGTCTGTTCACCCTTGACTGTCCATACACCACAGTATAAGTTGGCAGTAAGAACGGAACTGGAAGGGCTTATTCGAATCAGGGACCAAAAAGTACCACAATAGAAGGTTGAAATGCCAATAAATAATCTTTCACGAGCGTTCTTTTACGCTTTTTGTACAAGATTCTGAACAGACTTGAAGTGATGTCAAAAGTGAGTGTACAGGAGTCTCCATCTTCTTCGTAGTCACACGTTTGACAGAGTGTGTGTGGTCTTCATGTCAGGAATTACAACAAACTTCACAAGCCGGCGTTATTATTCTAGTATCGCAGCTTTGATTACTACTCTACTCTTCCACTCTTCTCACTCTTGCAAGTAAGTTCGTTTCCATCTTAGACTGCATCGTGACTTAATATCAGATGATATCACTTATCATTGAAAAAAAAGCTTTTCTAGTGCATTCGAGGATATTATGATTGAGAGCGATTATCCCTTGGTCAGTCCAGCGCATTGGCGACCTGACGGCCTTGTATCTTCGACTTTTCCTCGTACTACAAGGTGTTATACGAACATGTCTTCCCGGTGTGTTGTATGTCTAAAGAAAGTGACTGCGACCTTGGACGATGGAAGAATAACGCTGCTTGATACAGAGTCCCTGAGAATAGAAATCTACTTGAAAATAAATTGAATTTGAATGCGTTAAAACTTCTCACCGTCGAACGAGCCGAGCCCACGGAATGTATCGGTCGCTGCGAAGGCTCCAACAATACAAACATGACAGCGCAAATTATTAAAAAGCAATCCCGTCGGCCCTCTTTGAGCGGCCGCCGGTAGCGGCGTGACACGTCCGTCCGTGTCGATTATGTCGGCCTGTTTGATTGCCTAGGGCTGCCAACCTAATACGCAGGATATTCGTACCTACTAATAATAAAACTATAACGGGTCTAATTCTGTAAATTATTGTTATATGTTTTTTTTTTAATTTTGGAGGGCAAAATGATAGTGATGCCTTAAGTAAATGTAATTTAAATGAATTTTTTCTCTATCTGTCAGTTTGTCTATTTACCGCCGATGTATGAATGCAAATGCAAAATGGCATGATTTCCATTTATACTATGTTAAGAGGATACTTTTCATCCTGAAAATAAGTACGGAAGAGAGGATGAAAATCAAAATGTCTACTTAGCTGAAATTCAATAACGCGGAGTCAAATTTTATTTATTTATTTTTTGTTACAAAGTACTATCTTGAAAATATTTATATGTCGGTTTTGTAGTTTTGAAAATCCACGCGGACGAAATGTTATAAATGCAAAATATCCTCACTGTCTGCCCCGTGGTTAGCAAGTTGAGCTACGCATAATGAGTCCTAGAGTTGATTTCTGAGTGAGGCTAGCAATGAATTATGTAGGTAATTGAGATCTTCCAAGAAAATCTCATATTAAGATGTACTAACTATGGATGGCGGAAATCAATTGACACACCCGTTTCTCGATATCCAATAATATTTTTTTTTAATTTAGTTAGAATATGGTACATGTAGATAGATCATAGAATACTCCAATAAAGAAAATTCCAAGAGTCCCATCCAAGGGTTGAAGTAGTTCCTAAACGGGCTGAAACGTGGCACAAAACCCTTGAAATTCGGAACATGTCCTCCGCAACACTCGATAACACTCCGCGTCACCTACGCACTGACACTTCTATCGACTCCACATCACCTGCGGAATTGACACTTCTATCCATTCACCGAACTGCGAACCCTGAGCACTGTAACAAGCGATTATACAGAGGGGGCAGCGGAGCGCGAAGCGGCTAACTAGTCCAATTTTCATTGAAAACCATTACGAATTGACTCTACGACCATCGCATCAATGGTTCCTAATTGTTCTGTACTAAAGGTACGTTTTTGTTGACTTTATATCCAAAATCTTTCAGTCTCTTTGAACGATTGGTGCATTAAGAGGAAACATCATTAAAAGCCTACTTTTAAGGGCTCACTATATAAGTATATAATTATGTAAATCAATCATGGCATTCTTATAAGAACCAATAATAGTGTTAAATCTCATATCTAATATACCTTTAAAATTATTAAAGAAGGATTTCAGGTGATTATAAACGTTTGCTGAGATAACTTTTAGAATAAAAAATGTTCAACTAAAGGTGATCTTACACTTACCAGCAAAACACCTTAAGTATTTGATAAAGTATTTAACATGTATTAATTTCAAATAATTTCTGCCTGATTACTTAATACAACAAGAGTCTTATATATTGAGGTTTTACGTTTTTAGTAAATTATAAAAGGTTCTAAAATCGATAATGGGTATTAACTCTTCAATAAATAGGCCTGGCCCTGTAAAAGGTCGTTCAAATACGTTGACAATGATGACATTTATAGTTACCATAGAACGAATGGCGGTATATCCATTCCCACAGGCTAGATTACGAAATGCCTCAGGCCGGTGTCGGGCAGCAGCGACACCGGCGCGAGTAATCTAGCACTGCGCTGACCAACCCGCATGCCCAGCGTGGTCAGTACTGGGCAAAACTTTGTATGGACGGCAAAAACAAAACACAGCCCCTAGTCCCCGGCAGCCCCGCTATTCCTGGCTCTGGCAGCGGTTATGGTGACGGCGGGGCAAGGGGTGTTAAGAATCTCCGGCAGAGATTCCGCTGCCAACCCCGACGACTAGACCTGGCAACATACAACGCACGCACTTTGAGGTCCGACGAAAAGGTCATCGAGCTGGAAGAAGTTATGAGCAAGTTGCACTGGGATATCATAGGATTGTCTGAAGTCCGAAGAGAGGGGGAGGGCTCGATAATCCTTGAATCCGGCAACATGCTCTACTACCGGGAGGGCGACCAACAGTCCCAGGGTGGTGTCGGATTTATCGTTCACAAGTCCCTCGTGAACAATGTTGTAAAAGTCGAGAGTGTGTCGAGCAGGGTAGCGTTCCTGGTCCTCCGAATTACCAAACGGTATTCGTTGAAGGTTATACAGGTTTACGCACCGACCTCGACACATCCCGACGAGGAGGTAGAGGTATTGTATGAGGATATTTCTAAAGCCATACATGCCTCAAACTCTTATTACAATGTTGTGATGGGGGATTTTAACGCAAAGCTGGGCGAACGTAGCGGTTCAGAGTTGAAAGTGGGACGATTTGGATATGGGCAACGGAACGATAGGGGCCAAATGTTGGCTGACTTCATGGAGAAGGAGGGCCTCTTTATGATGAACTCCTTCTTCAAGAAGCCACCACACAGGAAATGGACCTGGATGAGCCCCGATGGTTCCACGAAAAACGAGATCGACTTCATCTTGTCTACCAGACGGCAAATATTCAACGATGTTTCTGTGATCCATAGGGTGAAAACCGGTAGCGATCACCGAATGGTTAGAGGCACGTTGAATATCAACATTCAGCTGGAACGGTATCGACTGGTGAAGTCTACGCTCCGACCTACTCGTGCCCATATTCAAAACCCCGAGTCCTTTCAACTAGAACTGCAGAACCGCTTTGATTGCCTAGCAAATTGCGAAACTGTGGACGATCTGAACAACAGGTTCGTGGAAACTGTCCATTCCGTTGGGTCTAAGTTCTATAAGACCCACCGTGCGAAAAGAACCAAAAAGTTCTCGGACCAAACACTTAAACTCATGGAAGAGAGGCAAGAAATGAGATTACAGTCTTCAGCAGATGCGTCAAAATACCGACAAATCAGTAGACAGATCTCTAAGTCGCAAACCAGCGACTTGCGTAATTTCAATACCGAGCGTATTAAAAATGCGATTGAAAATAATCGAGGCTCGAAAGTTTTCGCCAGAGATCTGTCTATTGGACAGAGGCAGCTGACGCGTTTGAAGACCGAACACGGTAATCTAATTTCTTCCAAGCCCGAGTTATTAAGTGAGGTCGAGAAGTTCTATGGACAGCTATACACGACTACTCAGCGGCCTGTTGCCAATTTGGCTAAAGACCCCAGAGCCAAGTTGACCCGACACTATACCGAAGATATCCCGGACGTCAGCCTATACGAGATTAGTGTGGCTCTCAAACACCTGAAGAACAATAAGGCGCCAGGTGAGGACGGAATCACAGCAGAACTCCTGAAAGCGGGTGGAAAACCGATACTTAAAGTCCTTCAGCGATTGTTCAATTCCGTCATTCACGAGGGCACGACGCCTGAGGCGTGGCATAGGAGCGTGGTGGTTCTGTTCTTCAAAAAAGGTGACAACACCTTGCTGAAGAATTACAGACCCATCTCGCTGCTAAGCCATGTTTACAAATTGTTCTCGAGAGTCATTACGAATCGTCTCGCTAATAGGTTTGACGACTTCCAGCCTCCCGAACAAGCCGGTTTCCGAAAAGGCTTTAGTACCATAGACCACATCCATACGCTGCGGCAGGTTATACAGAAGACTCACGAGTATAACCAGCCACTTTGCTTAGCGTTTGTGGACTATGAGAAAGCCTTCGATTCGGTGGAAACCTGGGCTGTGCTAAGGTCATTGCAGAGATGCCGAATTGATTACAGGTATATCCAAGCGTTGAAGTGCTTGTACGAAAACGCCACTATGTCAGTCCGTATTCAGGATCAGACTACGAGGCCAATCCAGTTGCAGCGAGGAGTGCGTCAGGGAGATGTGATCTCTCCGAAGCTATTTACCGCCGCACTGGAAGACGTCTTTAAGCTTCTGGACTGGAGCGGACTTGGCATCAACATCAATGGCGAGTACATCACTCAACTGCGGTTCGCGGATGATGTAGTCATCATGGCACAGACTCTGGATGACCTTAGTACCATGCTCAATGACCTCAGCAGCGTTTCTCAACAGGTGGGCCTGAAAATGAACATGGGCAAAACAAAAATAATGTGTAATGCTCATGTATCGCTCCACCCAGTTATAGTTGAGAACGCTGCACTCGAAATTGTAGACGAATACATATACCTAGGATATATGATCCAGTTAGGTAGGTCCAATTTCGAGAAAGAGGTGAACCGTCGAATCCAACTCGGCTGGGCTGCATTCGGGAAGCTTCGCGACATCTTTTCGTCCGAAATTCCTCAGTGCCTGAAGACAAAAGTCTTCGAACAGTGCGTGTTGCCAGTGATGACCTATGGTTCCGAGACTTGGTCGCTAACTATGGGCCTCATAAGAAGGCTTAGAGTCACACAGCGGGCGATGGAACGAGCTATGTTAGGAGTATCTCTGCGTGATCGAATCAGAAATGAGGAGATCCGCAGAAGAACCAAAGTCACCGACATAGCTCAACGAGTTGCGAAGCTGAAGTGGCAATGGGCGGGGCACATAGTTCGAAGAGCCGATGGACGTTGGGGTCCCAAAGTGCTGGAATGGCGACCCCGCACTAGTAAGCGCAGTGTTGGCCGACCCCCCACCAGGTGGACTGACGACATCAAGCGAGTCGCAGGGATTCGCTGGATGCAGGCGGCTCAGTATCGTGATGTTTGGAAGTCCCTACAAAAGGCCTATGTCCTGCAGTGGACGTCCATCGGCTGATATGATGATGATGATGATAGAACGAGAAACAAAGCAAGCACTGCACATAAAAACACTGGGCAAGTCGGAGTTGTTATACCCATGCATCGGGGGTTCCATACTACATATTTAGTACCTTACATTAGTGGACTATATTTTGAGTTTAATGCTAGCTACTCACCATCCGATAACTCTACATACCTGCAACGCTAACGGCTTGACGTCTGATAAAACTGATCATGTGGTGGTCGCTATCGGCATGATTTCATACACATCGCGACCAACACACGATCAGTTTTATCGGTTGTCAATCTTTTAGCGCTTCAGACATGTGAGCTTACTTTATCGTCAGTGGCTGACATAAGGATAAGATAAACTGCATTGAAGGACTAACTTAACAAATGCAAATAATTTGTGCATACCTACATATACCTATTAGGGAAAATCTTATTATAAGCGTCTAAAGTTAATGTTTATCGCTGATAGCTTATTGGTTGCTTGCGTAACTGTACCAGCCAATAGGGAAGAAGTAAGTGCACATAAGCGAAGCTTTACTGGGTCCGCTAGTAAAAGTATAATTTGTATTAAGGTGTTACATAAATTGCCTACAAATTAAATGCTGATAGCACAACGCTAAAATACTGCGTGCGGACAGTACGGCACTAGTGTGCGGTTAGCCTTAAAGTGATTATAATGTCCCCCGAGATAACTTTAGGAATAAATTAACGTTTAATTAAACCGCGTTATCTGGATCTTTTACGGGTTTTTAGTTACCGAGATACTCGGCCGATACGGGGATGTGGGCAGACAGATGCACCTACGTAAGAAATGCGATTTTAATTACGTAATATAGGCTTTTGACGACGCCTCTGGCGCAGTTAGTTGTGGTTCTCAACTGCGAGGTCCGGGGTTTGATTCCCAGTTTTGGTCAGTTTAGAATTTTATCTATACTCAGATTGGGTACGCCATTTTGCTTAGAGCACAAATGTCCATGTGGGAAAGAGGTGAGTAAATTTGGAATCCATAGGCTTTCATGCCAAAGGAGTGGCGGTAGGCTATTTCGGCATGGCTCTCTTAATGACATAATAAAAAGGGCTCTTGCCACCATAAATATTCCTGCGCTAATCGAGCCGTTAGGAATCAGTCGGGATGATGGTAAGAGACCTGAAGGATTGACGCTGGTTCACTGGAAAATGGGGCGGGCCCTAATGTGGGACGCTACATGCGTCGACACATTAGCACCGTGTCATATCAGGGAGACAGAATCAAGACCGGGAGCCGCAGCAGAAAAAGCTGAAACCGGTAAGTGGCTCAAGTATGCCTCTCTGACAGAGAGTTACATATTTGTAACTTTTGCCGTGGAGACCCTTGGGCCATAGAGTCGCAGTGCCAAAAAAATTTTCCGTACCATTTCACCGCGGCTTGTTGCCTCGACTGGTGACAGAAGGGCTAGCTCATTTTTTGCGCAAAGGATCAGCCTGGCTGTCCAGCGCGGAAATGCAGCCAGTATTCTTGTCACCATTCCACGGGGGCATGATTTGTATAGTTATTAGGATAAGTTAGCTTAAGTTCCTTATTGTATTCTTTCTCAATAAAAAAAAAATAAAGTACAAGAATGAATAATAAAATATTTAACAAGAATATTCTATACTATATATTAATACTAGCGGACGCCCACGACTTCTTAAATTGACCCTCTTGCAAGATCTGATCTTACTTACTCCCCGCCTCCCTTAACTACCTCCCTGCAAAAACTTAAACTTTGTACATTACACCTATATTTACCTTTCACTTTTATTCCTATATTTACATTTAGATTATAAAAAGGTGAAATTTGTGATATTGTAAGAGGTAACCTCTGGATCCGTGATAGCCCAGTGGATATGACCTCTGCCTCCTATTCCGGAGGGTGTGGATTCGAATCCGGTCCGGGGCATGCACTTCCAACTTTTCAGTTGTGTGCATTTTAAGAAACTAAATATCACGTGTCTCAAAAGTTGAAAACATCGTGAGGAAGCCTGCATGCCAAAGAATTTTCTTAATTCTCTGCGTGTGTGAAGTCTGCCAATCCGCATTGGGCCAGCGGTGTGAACTAATAGCCTAACCCCTCTGGTTCTGAAAGGAGATTCGAACCTACCGGAAAAAACATACCTACTGCCAAGCAATGTAGCAAAGAAACTGTCAGAAGTAGAGATATTGGTAGAATCACCTTGTAACCTCTTCCAAGTTAGCTTGCTTGTAAACTAAGCCTGCATAAACTATTAAATTAAAATTTTTATATAGAGCAAAATAGACAAGACATTAACACAGATTTCACAGAACATTTATTTTATAATTTTATCAAAGAATGAAATAAATAATCAAATTATATCAGTAGGTATGTATGGTACCTACTTGTACTATTATTTATTCTGTGCTAGTATTCTAAACCGCTACAGGTACAACAGGTCTTACCTTTAAAAAGAAAATATAATATCGGAAATACCCCGTGTTGTTATAAAGAAACCAAAAGTCATTGTACACAATCGTTTTTGAGCACAAATAAAGGTATTTTGAGGGTTAATAATCGCGACCACTTTGTGTGCAGGGCAAACAATGAGGTTGCAGTATTAACCCCACACCGGTGGTCGAAAGGACCGACTCCTAAGACCTACCTGGCATTTTTAAACACAGTTTAATTCAAGATACAAATTATTATTCAAGTAAGTATAGGGTACAACGTACGCCCTACTGTTCAAATATACCCTAGTTCATAAAAAAATGTGATAGACAGCGGAATATTAGTATATGGACCAGTTTTATCCTTTTGGGTACTGTACCCTAAAAAATTACATCAAAATCAGTTTTAATTTGCATCGAATTTAAAATTTATTTAAAATTAGCGGACGGCCAGGACTTCGTCAGCGTGGAAGTAAATTTTCAACCCCAATTTTACCCTCTTCTAGTTTTATTTTAGTGTCCAAAAGTACCTTATGTTTTGCTTCAAGGTCTCATTTATCAATAAATTAAAATTCATCTTGATTGGTTCAGCCGATTAACCGTGAAAAGGTAACAGACAGACAGACAGACAGACTTATTTTAGCATCTATACTAATATTATAAAGCTGAAGAGTTTGTTTGTTAGTTTGTTTGTTTGAACGCGCTAATCTCAAGAACTACTGCTCCGATTTGAAAAATTCTTTCAGTGTTAGATAGCCCATTTATCGAGGAAGGCTATAGTCTATCCCCGTATTCCTACGGGAACGGGCCACGCGAGTGAAACCGCGCGGCGTCAGCTAGTTTATAATATTTTTATAGTTAAAAAGAGCACGAACGCATCACGATGACAGCAAGGCTCTTGCCAATGTCAATATTAAGGCCAGCGCAGAAAGTTGACGCTAAAACAGAGTTATTACTGCGCCGTGCTCCGCTCCGTGGCTATTCAATTCCCCGCCATGCGTCTCTGTCGGCGCATCGCCTTTGACTGCGCTTTGCATATTTTATATCGGAGTGACATTTTGAAAGCGACCACTAAGCTGAATTGTCTATGCTCTTTAATACCTCATTTGTCTTTGGACTGTTTAGTTGCTTACCTACCTTGATATATTGTTGTAATTTTAATAGTCACTTCATTATCTAAGCAATCTACTTTAATTAACATTTATTGAGGATGATTCCAATGATTATGATATCTTATCAACATCATCATCATCCGTGTTATATGTCAAACTTAGCTCTACGAGACTCCTTTATATCTTCATTAATAAGAAATTCTTATTAGAGGAAAAATAAAGTATGAAGTTCGATGAAATTATGAAATATTGACGTTGTAGTAGAGCTAGTACAAAACTACTTTATGATTATTATTTTTCAAAAGGTTCTCTAGGTTCTTAAATCAAAATCTTGACTATTCAATTTCTTGCCATCCGAGCCATCTGGAAATTATTTAATTAGGTATACCTATCTACCTCATTGGTATACCTACTTAGGTATAATAAATAAACAATGACTACGGACAATAATTAATTATAGACGTTAAGTACCTACCTACCTAATCTATAAATACTTGTAAAATAAATTTAGGTAGGAATTTAAATATGGAAAAGGTAGAAATACACGATAAAAACACAAAAGATTACTGAAACCAAATATATAAAGTATACCTAATTGAAATAAAAGTAATTTCCCTTTCAGTGAGTACTTACTCGTCGCGGATTAACAGATAAAGCGATGATAACTGCTACGCTCGCACACCTAACTGACCGCTTTGTAAATCTCACCCGCATAATCCTTTCATCAAAAACACCGCGAGCGCGGCGGTGTCGGCGGTGTCGGCGGTGTCGGGTGTTCCGACTTCTGGTAATTTTTCCCGCGCGCGAGCGAGACGCCGCATGTAACGAACGGGGTGTCAAACAGCGGTGGGGATAAGACGGCAAAGCTCCCGCAAAGTACACAAAATGCAAAAATGGCGCGGCGACGAGTGACAACGTGTCAGAGAGGGGGGGCGCGTCAGAAGCAAGCTCAGTCCGCCGCCGACCGCCGTGGGTGTCACACGTACCCGCGCCAGTGTTAGTGACTTGTGAGTGATGTGCTGACAGGCTGGATCGTGAAGTGTTGTGTGACCAAACGTTTCTACACTGGAGAAGGATACTTTGTTGTGGAGCAATATGCTCACGTCCAGCAACCAGTATCTGCGACCGGACTACCTGTCGCCCTTACCGACCACGGTTAGTTGATACTTACATAAAATTATAAATATACAAATAAATAATATAATATTTCTATTAGAAATTCTTCAAATTCATTCGCATGACCATTATACATCGTCATTTGAACATGACTATAACACAAATTGACGATAAATTTATTTTATATAAGTAGAGTAACTCTTTTATAAAGCTCTGTTTTCCCCCAATCTTTCAGTCTTCACTTGTTTGAAGATAACTGCATAAAACCTTGTTTACCATTAGTTTTACAAATAACGACTAAAGCTTAAAAATCAAAGTAGAATTTTGAGTTTAAATCGTATCAAATTTTTAAAACTAAGCAACAAAATAAGAAGATACTATAAATAAATGAACTATTAAATAAATCAATCACAAAATATAAATAAATAAAGATAAATCTAAATTAAATACAATTTAATAATCATCATCAACCTTAAAACAAAATACAAGCAACAACTTTAAATAATTAGGTTCCTACAGCAGATAAAGAAATATAAAACTAAATATCACAAAACATAAAAGGTAACTTTTATCCAAACAAACCTAATACAGGTCATTTTATAATGTTAAATAATTTACAATACATATTAATAAGGCAACAAATTGTCTAAATCGCTTAAAGCGAGAACTGGAAGTGGTCCAAAGAATTAATAAATGTGTAATTCCAAGTCGAAAAACATGGCGATAAAACACGTTCCGAGTGAGACATTCAATTTAAAATGATGGATTGTAAATGGACCGTTCCTTTTGAAGTAATAAATTACGTTGACGTTAATAAAACTTTGCCGCTGATCTGTATGTGTTTCTTCTTATTTGAGAGTTCTAGGTTCAATTATCAGGTCTTTTAAGGGGATTCCACTTTTCTAAATTGGTTCAAATGAAGCTTGATGTAGGCTACATCGATAACTAATTAATAACTTATTTAATAGCTTGTGTTTCCAAGCGATTTTTCCAATCAAAAGCCTTAGAAACATTCAATATAGTTTAACTCTACCTACCAAGTTAGTGCACTAAATAAACAACATCGTCAGTTAACATCAGGTGGGATTGCAATCGAACGCTAAATTTGCCGATCAAAAATACATTGACTTCATTATAATGATTATAATTCAGTGGAGATTGAAACAACCGAACAAGTTGTTGTCGTAAGATATTATGATATTCAAAATCAATGGAGCAAATCTATTACATGACTTTACAAGATAAGCTTTATTTCTCTACGACACGGCATGCATACTTCATCCCAAATTTATGAGTAGAGGTATGTTTTTCAATTTCCTTTATACGCGTATTTTTTTTAATTAACAATTTTCAAGTTTTGGCGTAAATAATTTGAAAAGCATATTTGTTATCTTTGTTGAATACACCAAGATTACTGGCTTTGCCAGATATCATGAGAATCTGTCGAGTAGTAAAGGTGTTAAAGCATAACAAACATACAAAAATACAATGCATAAATGTCCAAGTTTTAATTACTTGTATGCAATCCTACTCAGATTAAATATATCTAGTACATATTGACACAAAAGGAAATCAAAACCTTTCTGTTGTCCTAGAACCATAGGAATTGGCGAGAATTCATGCAGTATAGCACACGAAAAACGTATGAGAAAAAAATCTAAGCCGTCAAATAGTTATAACTTTCCAAAATATGATGCATAACAATAATTCGCCTTTAAAGTGATTAAAGCCATCTGAATTATAATATAATTCCTATTTTTCTATTTTGCGGCGTTAGGTATCACGACGATCATTAGTTATTTAAATTGGGAATATCACTCACGGTTTGTTATTGTAATGAACAATATGAAAAGTGTTTCAGCTTAAGTTAGACTTTTATTTTTTCCAGTATCTGCACATGTAACTTATTTGCAGTTAACAGTTTACCAACTGATTAGTTAAGTTTGCCCCTTGAGTCAGATTATTTTTTCGTTAAAAGTTACGTTCAATTGTTTCATAGTTTATGAAAACTTTATTAATATGCATTCCTTTATTAGTTTCTTTTATAGTTATACGGAATCTTCTATACTCAGTCTGCTTACCGGTTCTAATTTTGTTAATGTTAAGTCATTTCCGGCTTTGTTCAATAAATATGTTTTACTGATAACATAAAAACTTGGTGATTCAAAACAATAATTTTATTACACGCTCGTTATCATTTATCATAATAACTTTTCACGCTGTTGTAAATAATTAGAAGTTTTATAATATTGACGTTAATTAAAACTTTACCTCTAAACTTTTTGCAGATAATTATTGATTATAACAGGTGTACAACTTTCATAAATGAAACAACCCAGATTTAGTATGCGTATGGTGTAAGATGATTATGAATTCTGAAGAAGCGTAATTATATTGTAATAAACAATAAGTAGTACAATATTTAACATATTATTTTAATCTACTAAAAATCGCTAAAGATATAACCATGATTTAATGTTTATTCTTACTCATTCAACGCCAATTATAAACCTATTATCAAGAAAATTGAAACTTTTTATCGTCATTTTGTATATGCATTATTCATTTTAGTAGTAACAATAGATTGAAGATTAAATAAATAATTATGTAATTAAATAAATTTATCATAAACCATCAACCGTTACTAATTCGTAATTTCAATTTTGTTATTTATTATATTAATATTATCCAAGGTTTGTTGTGTTAATCTTAAAATGTGAAAATTAATTTAATTATTAACTTAATTTGCATAGTCAATAAGACTGAAGCTTGCATATTTAGTTTTTAAATCACTAAAAACTTTAAATATCAAATTTATGTTCTTTAATTCCGTGTCAATTAGGTATTAATGATGTTTTGTTTTTTATTAAACATTAAAAATCATTATTGTTTAAAAAAACAGAACTGATTGAATTATTATAATAAGCAATATTAGTTGTCATAAAGCTAAACTACTTTTGGAATTGAATTTCGAATATATTCATTTAATTATTTTAAATATAATAAACAATTTATGAGGCAAATATATTCCTTATTATTTCTAGTTTCTAATCTAGACATGTATCTGATGCGTTCCACGTAGGAGTATTTGAGCGCAAGTTTACGATCGTACGCAAAGTGCGAAGTAGCGTTGACACGCTCGTAACATAAAACAAAATCCTCCCCGAATGCTCGTTCAAACTAACGCCGCGCCGTGATAATAGACGTGACAGCGCGGCAAGTACAGGCGCGCCGCAAATTCAGCGGCACAAATTGGCCTTTTCACTGCGAGATTACATCATGCGGGAACCGAGTGAAATGTCAAGCGGGGCCGACGGGTGCCAGACGCGCGGATAATGGCGCGTCGGCCGCGTGATTGCGCTCCCTCGCCGCCCGCCCCCGGCTCCCTTTGTGCCGTCACTCGCAACCGACGTTTCATTTCATAAACCTTTGTTGCAGCTCGACGCGAAGAAAAGCCCGCTGGCGCTGCTCGCGCAGACCTGCAGCGCGATCGGCGCGGACACGCCCAACCCCAAGCTCATCTCCGCCGCCGAGAAGGCCAGCAAGAAGTACGAGGACAAACCTCTCCACATGGACAACAAACCGAGTTTTAAGCCTTACGAGTCGTGCCTGACGAGAGAAAAGACTAGAACGCCCGAAGACAGAGCTTCGTCCGTCAACGCTCACTCCAAAACGCCGTCGTCGAAAGGGAGCGCCTCCACGACGCCGGTCCAAGCGCGATGCGGCAGCAACCAAAGTTCGTCATCCCAGAGGACGCCCCCGCCGACGCAGCGCAAGTCGCCGTCGGAGAAATCCGACGAGAGATCCAGTCCTCTGCACTCACCCGCTCAAGCCAAATCGACAGATTCTTCTAGTTCATCGTCCAAGTTACCGTACCCACCGAGTACATTGTCGTCGTCCGTAGATGCCAAAGAATCGTCCAGCTTCAAGCACAGCGTACCTGTTTCTTCGTCAGCTTTTCTCGGTGGCTTACCTCCCACTGGATTCCCGTTACCTATGGATTTAATGACGAGTAGTCTCATGGCAGCGCAACATCAGGCGTTGAAAAATGGGCTGAATCCGTACCTCGCGTACGCGAGAATGAAAGCTCCGGGCGGCGATTTAGGTATCTGCAGAGACCCCTATTGCACCGGGTGTTCTCTGAGTTCGCACTTGCTCAAATCTGCGGTGTGCCCTGCGGGGTGTTCTCAGTGCGATCACGCGAAGACGCCTTTTCATCTACCGACCGGACACCCGGCTGCGGCGGCGTACGCCCACGCCCAATTGGCAGCTTTAGCGGCTGCCTCGCAGCTACCGTTTGTGTGCAGTTGGATGGCGGGGGACTCGGCCTACTGCGGGAAGAGATTTGCGACGTCGGAGGAACTGCTGCAGCATTTGCGGTCGCACACCGCCAGCGGCGAATCGAGCCCGAGCCTGTCGATGCTGAGCGCCACGCACCCGCTGCTGCAGAGGACGTACCCCACGCCGCCGCTGTCGCCGCTCACGCCGCGGTTCCACCCGTACAGCAAGCCGTCGCACTTGGTGTCGTCGCCGCCGCTGCCGTTCCACCTGCCGCCGCACCCGTCGCTGGCGGCGTACTTCCCCTCGTACCCGCTGTTCGGGCCGCGGCCGCTGCACCCGTGAGGACCGTCGGCGCTCCACGGACACAAGAAGGGGGGCGCCGACCACTAACGCGCATGCCAAAAGGACATTCGGAGCCGGGGAAGTGTACATATGAGGTAGGTCCCCGGCCTCCGGGCGGCTCATATCAACGACGGACTTACCCCGCGGGGTGCGACAGCTGTGATCTCTAACTTGTAATATTCGAAACGTGGCGGTGCTCTCGGGCCATCGCGAGTGCGGCTTTTATTTTCTAGTTAGATTAACTCAATTTTTATGTACCAAATCTATAGTAATGTAATTTAATTATTTTTCTTTAACTTAAGTTGTTACGATTAATTAGTGAGGATTGTTAATTGTGTTTGTATTTTTTTATTAATTGAATGTATATTTTTCGAGTATTATTCGGCAAAACATTAAACATATCTTCGCCAGTAATGGTATCCGCTGAAGTCGAGCCTTGAATGTAAATCGAGTATAATTTTTATTTTTATGAACGTGATAAAATCTTGATTGTTCAAACGCATTTTAAATTCAGAATTTTAACATTAAAAGCTTCGGTAAAGTGGCGCTGGTCTGCAGGAAATGTTAATGAGATAAAAAAAATCATCATTAAAAATAAATTTTAAAGCAGAAATTTGGATTACATTGCGTGCACTAGAGTTATAAATCACTGTAATAGCTGCAATGAGTATCTGTTAACAAAGATTTGTTGTTATAAAGCGCATAAAAATGAAAAAAATATACGTAAATATTTAATTTCCACAATCGTTTCAATTGTTCCCCGCATTCCTCTAGAGCCGCCAAGATTGCAGCTGATTTATTTTAACAGCAGATACCGCTTAAGAACCTACCCTGCCAGATAAAAATAAGAGCAGTTTCATAACATTCATTGTAACCACTATTTGGATGCAGAAAAATACTATTCGTACTGAAGCTAAATGATGTGCATTTAGCTTCAGTACGAAATCCTGGATTTTTTTTTTTTACTTTGTACTATTTAACAATAATGTTTGTACTATTAACGATAATGTATATTGTTACTTTTGTTGAAAATTTTTTGTTTATGTTAACGTCAAAATAAGTTCTAGATAGGCTTTTCTTATATCTACTTCAAAACAGTATTTATACTAATTGGTGTTTTACCCCAAGTCTCAAATCTGACAAATGATAATGACATGGGCACTGTTCAATATCGACACTTACTAATTTTTTTGCAGACTACGTGATTCTGACTACAAAACAAAATCAACACAGTAATATCATCAACATAAGTTCTGCGAGCGCGCTAATATTGAGGCATCAACAAATTGCGCCCCGACTGTACGCGGCTCACAATATTTCAACGCCGGCGAATGCACCGCGCAACATGATGTATGGTGACAGACGGACAGATAAATTGCTCATAATTTATTGTATGGAAGCCGCTGCGAGCCTAATTACGAGTGTTGCGAACCTGACTCACTGCTGAACGGAAAAATGATTTGCGATTATTGTCTTTAGCTCGCGGCGGTCAAGTAATAATGGGTATCAGTCTAGTGGTGATTAGGTGTTTTGTTTAGCACTGGCACGTTGAGCTTTGTTTTGTACAGCGAACGCTTATTAATTTAACAGCTGCGTTACATTTGTGACGACTCAGTAGTCATCATCATCATCATTATCATTTCAAACTGAAGTATGGCGGTAGACAGGTTCAGCTTTGTTTTGAAATGTAAACAACGTTCCATTTTTTTTATTATTCTGTTACAAGTTAGCCCTTGACTGTCGCAATGTTTAAGTGATGCAATGTATGCTGACGTAGGTACTTGGAAGAAGTACAAGTTGTTTCTACATGGCATCGTACCGGAACTCCTTGGCGCTACGTATTTGCCGATTTGATGGTAACTAGCCACGGCCGATGCCTACCACCAGAGCAGACCTCAGTAAGAAATACAACTGACTCGAGCCGGGAATCAAATTCCAGGACCTCTCTGTTGAGATCCACAGTGCTACCTACAGCGCCAGGGAGGTCGTCAATATCCATTGATTTAGACAATAGTTATCTGACATCAGGGTTGATCATCATTATCAGTTGACTTATTTTAATTGAAGTATAGCGGCTCTTCTGATCCTGTACTACTGGTATATTTCAAAGTAAGGAGTTATTAAACATGTGAATTAGTAGAAGACATCTGAAGTTTTAAAATTCATCAACCTTTTTTATATGAATTAGTAGAAGAAATCTGAAGTTTTAAAATTCATCAAGCTTAGTTAGTTAAATGTGCGACAAAATTCATAAAAAATATTTCAAATTTCAATTTAATCCTTTTCAAGCTTTAAAAACTTCTTACTTTTTAAATCAAATCAAATCCGAAAACCGCTTGATGTTTCAAGCTGAAATTTGGCAGGGAGGTAGCTTAGTTAGTAGGTATCCACTAAAAACGGATTTTTCGATAGGGCCGGATTGAAGAGGTCTAAGGACGAAGTCGCGGGCGTCCACTAGTTTTGATATAAATCTCTTTTCATCTATTTAACAGTTGGGTAAAGGTCGTATCTAATTCGGAACTTCTACTATATGTATATATAAAGCGAAGTGAAGGTTACACAATAAAATAAGGAACCATTATAGTCGCAGAATGTGTGACGTCACGTAACGTAATAATTCACTGAGATAATGATGTAACACTATAGTTGTAGTGACACTGATTACTTTGTTTACTAACTCATTCATACAGACACTGTATGAGTTTGTATGAGTCAACGGTACTGTTGTATGTAGGTATATGGGTCAGTAGAAGAGGAAGAAAATTAAATATCGCTTATTTAACGTAAAAATTTCTCAATGAGTTAAAATTTTTAATAAACACATAAGATTACGTAGGTAGACCATTAAAAACACTATAACTTGTATAACCACAGTATAGAAAATTGCAGGTTTCCTTAAGATGTTTTCCTTCATTTTTCGGTACAGCAAGTATATTAATTACTAGCTGACGCCGCGTGGTTCTCGTTCCTGTAAGAATACGGGTATAATATATAGTCTATAGCCTTCCTCGATAAATGGGCTATCTAAAACTGAAAGAATTTTTCAAATCGGACCAGTAGTTCCTAAGATTAGCGCGTTCAATCACACAAACAAACAAACAAACTCTTCAGTTTTATCGTAGCGTATATATACTAATATATCTATACAGCTATTAGTATAGAAGTATAGATATATTAGTATCGCTCTATGAAACAAAAAATAAAAACTTATACCAGGTTGGGAGCTTTAAAATGTTAATGTTGAACTCTGAAACGATTAGCTACTATCAGCAGTGACTTGCATGTCATAGATGCGAAATTTAACTGCATATCCTGAAGACTCACTACGTCCCTGACTCATTACGTATTGAAGAAGGATTTCTCCATTATAACCGACTTCAAAAAAAAAGGAGGAGGTTCTCAATTCGAAACGTATGTTTTGTTTTAAATACTTGTTACTTCATAACTTCATCATTTATTAACCTATTTTGAAAATTCATTATTCGTTTGTACAAACAACAACAACAAAGTGTGTACTTCCTTGGTTCCATTTCATTTTCATTAGTAGTTTTGTGTTAAAATCAAAATAACAGAAATACATCTTTGAGGTCGGTTCCATTTTTATGTTAAAAGACTATATTGTACAATTTGTATACTGTATACCCTAGTTAAAACAGTTGTGCACGCCACTGACTATCAGTTGGTAATAATTATGGCCGGGATCGTACTCCAGGGTATGAAATTTAACCTCGCTAACTTCTCCAACCCAATGTTTCATAGCCTAATCGCAAAAGGAACCCAAAATTTCAACCTAGAACCTTATGATACCAAGCCACAATAGATGGACCAATCACATGTAGTGATATTTAGACCCAGTTTTAAACTCACACAACTCCGAAAAGATATACCTAGGTGCCAAGAATCAATCACAGTCCTTGTGAAAGGCTCATCATTATTATCAGCGGCCCACTACAGGACCAGGCCTCGTGATCCGAAACCACATAAGCTAACCACAGTACAGTGAGGCAGAAGAAAGAAAGGCTTCATGGACAATGAGTTACCTCATTTCCGGTTTCCAAAGTAATGTGCTAATAGGTAAATAAGAATGGCGGACGATAAGAAATCATTTTACAAATCTCTCCTCATAATTAACATTAATCGTGTCAACCATTAACGTCAAAATAAACATTCAAATTAATTCAAATAGTCTCTTAACGCTTCCTATTCGCAAAGGATATGGACGATAAATTCTGATGAAATAGGTATTTTTATTAAATATTTTTAGAAACATTAATTTTAAGGCGATCATAATTTTAAACTTTCATACACATTTAGATAAGCTGATGATAATTATTCTGCAATAAACTTTGAAGGAAAACTATTTTTGATCGATAATTTAATTTTATGGTCATTTTAATTACGAATGCGGTGGAAATGAGGAGACTTTAGATTTAATTATAATTATTTCATGTTAGAGAGTTTATTATAATTTAATTTAGAAATGCTGCGAATAGTTTGCTGGGTTGTTTGCGGTGTTAACAGCGTCTGTTGACTTTGCACTATTTTCATTGTAGCTTATTTTAAAAGTCTAACAATTTTTAAAAATACTGTAGTTTTCGCCAAACTGAAACCATGTAATTAACCAGCATTGCAATCGACTAAACTTTATTCAATGAATATTACACAGCAAATATTTCTTTTAAGATAAGATAAGATAAAGTTTATTAGATAAAATAATTATAACACAAGAAGAACATAAAACAAAAGAAAATGTGTGTGTGTGTGTGGTCAAACTATCATTATTATACTATAGTTTGGCCAGGAAATTTTTAGGCAACCTAATCGCAATATATATTTTAACGTACTTATATAAAACACTTTTTATCCAATAAACAGATAGGTGAAGTTCTTTCTAATAAAAAGTCAAAGCAGTGACTTTGAAAAAGTCAAAGCCACGTTAAATGATTGTAAAATTACACTTCATGTTATCTTTCTTCATGATCTTGGCTTAGCTTTTGAATCATACACTCAGATTCATAATCCCTGCAAGGTTAAGTCTTAATACAGTAAAATATCTTGCACCTCCCATAGGTATATCTTTTATGAGTGCTATATTCATTTACATTGAATATTAGAACGACATTCAAATTGTTCACATTTCGTTCGTGTAAGCAAAATTCTTACAAACACAACCACATGACTCAGTTAGTATATCAGAAGTTAAGTCCGACGAGCCCCGCCCGACTACCGACGCGGCTGCTTGATACCCGAGCGGCGGCAGATCAAAAGCGGCGCCGCTTTGATGTGCCGCGCTGAGAACTACACGCGTAGGAGGAGACAGGCCCTCTACTCTGACATAAAATGTAAACTTTCTGGTCCTTAGCGCAAGGAAAGTTTTGATTAATTAACTACGAATTGAGACATAGTGAACGTATTATCAAGACAAATACTAAAAACATCCTTAGAAAGGGTAGTAATCACATTTTCCAGCGAATTGTAGAAGAGAAAAAACTATAATTTCTCAAAAGTGGAAGTGGAAGTGGAAGTGTTTACTATAATTTCTCAAAAGTGGGAGTGGAAGTGGAAGTTTTTAGATACAATATTTTGTCATTGCACGGCAGTGTTGTCGTGGTACTTTCTTTGACGCTTTGCTTTACTCATTTTGCGTTACGTGACGATCGGCGCCAGTTCACTTTATGTAAACTGCTTAAAATTGCTCATGGAATTACTCCAGTTGTAGACCGTTTGGCCTTGTACTTTGGCAGAAGGGTTGAAACGGGCAAACGCTTAGACGAGGGTCGCCTTCCTTTTAGAAGTTTTTTAAGTGCCTCTTTATTTCCGTTTTTATTTTATTTATGTGTCACTCGGAACGACTCCTGGCGAGATAATCGCTTTTAAAGAGATGTTGTGTCAGAGCGCACGTGATAAAGTTGAAATGAATTGTGCCTATTTTGTTGTTCAACTGATGTGGCAAGTTTCAAGTTTTAATTCGTCATGCTTTTTGAAATACCCCTATGTTGTTGATGTCCTTTGTAATTGTAAGGTTTTTTTTTTATATTGCGTCCTGTGATGTTCAAGCCATATGTGCAATAATGAATGCATTTATGGCTAGGCAATAGGCAATGGCATATCCCTAAAGTCTTTATGACCAGTATGAAAACCGGCTGGTTAAAAGAAGCTTTTATTTCGTTTTATACTGTTAAGTGAGTATAAATATCAATGCTAATCGTAACCGAAAACCGTTGGAGATAGAGATGAGATGAGTTATATGTAGATAGGAATGGCGTGCATTTTACTAGTGTATACGCTATATGTAAACATTGAAAAATTCCTTGAACTATGTATTATGTGGCTCAACAGGTTTGTATTGAGTCCTTAGAGTACCTACGCAGTGCTTTTTTGCATCCATGAAGTGCATACTACTGGTTATGGGTAGGTAGTCAAATTTATAAACCTATGCCAAAACACTACTTTTTGCACTACGTGATTTGACAGTTTGTCATTAGTTTTGTGAAGCCACAAAACAGATAATTGAAGGAATATCGCTAGAGTTACCTTTATGAGACACCTCCTATCATTGACTACTGAACCAACGAGGTAGATCAATTCACTGTACACGAGGCGTCATTGAAGAGCGGGGGCTAATTCGACTGTACGTAATGAGCAGGGAGGCGCTTCTGCGTCGATGCGAGCCGACGGCCGACGCAGGCAAACCCTGATAAGCATCGCACAGTCGCGCGGAACGCTGCCCGCTGGCGGCTCTTTGAGCTGCCTCGCGCTGTCGCTGCGGCTTTGCTGGCTCACCGCGTCTTATGGCGGAAACATACTATTGACACCCGACGCCGACCCGATGGTGCGCGATGCGATACGTAGGTACATACGTACGTACGTACGAACGTGGCGTCGCGTCGGGTGACAACATGTATATGCTTTAACTCTTAAGCAGCGGTTACACCTGATGTAAAGCCGCTGGCTATTAACAGTCTTGCCCAAAAAAGGTAACCTAATGCACAAACCGTCTGGGCTATGTCTGCGCAGTCAATTTGTATAGTTTTACCGTAACAATGTCGTCCGGGCATAATAGGGCATGAAACTCGAAATCCCTAACACAATCCTACTAATATTCAAAACGCGAAAGTTTGTATGGATGCTTAGATGTTTGTTACTCTTTAATGCTACTACTACTGAACTATATATTTTGATTGATGTTTCTCTTGTGAACTATTAAAAAATAATCATCATCAGTCTCAATGAAGGAATTTCATATCAGGTTTAAAATAAGCTTCTTCTAAGTTTCTATGTTCTATTCTTCCATCAATAGGATCTGGCAGAATATCAGCGTTGTAGGTACTGATGTACCCGCAACATTGTAAGCTGTGTTGGGTTCATTTTATTGGCACGACATATTTGATTCTAAGTATAAATGATAGATATAAGTATCAATACGTGTATTAGTTTTAAGTCTTCAATGTGTTGTGTTCACAAATAAAGTGTTGTCTATTCTATTCTATTATATGGGAAATCACCCTCATCATAGATCGGATGGTCGGTGGAATGTTTTACAGCATAGTGACGAACACAAATATTATCTCAGCGCGGCTGAGAAACGAATTCTCGATTTTATCAGTAAAAAGTTCCAGACAAAATTTCTCATCAAAACAGCATTCAGCCGACAAGTCTGTTTGTCAGTCTGTCTGTCACAGCTGAGGCCGTCTTCATCTAATGGATTTGGCCGGTGAAATGTTTACATAATATCTTCAAGTTTCTTTGAATAAAAGTGAAGGACTTTTAAAAATATGTTTTCTTACAGCGTCGGTGGTGCGGCTGTAGATTTGTTTATCTGTCTTTCATTTAAAGACTTGTTTTAAACTAAAAAGAATTCATCATAATCAGAGAGGTGTTTAGTCTCTGATAGCTTTCGCATTAAAGTTTAGAGTTTTAAACTACCTATGGTGACCTATATTTTATATTTGTACTTACAAATATTATAAACCTAACTTTATTTGGAGGGGACATTGAAATAATAGAAAAATGAAATATTTATATTGTATATTTTTTAATTGTTCTCTAAAACAACTGAACTGATTTAATCGTTTGACCCAAGGTGCTATTTGGAATCCAATTATTACTATTAATTAGACCTCAAAACTCCTAGGTTAGGGAATAAGCCAGCCTGGAAACCAAGAGGTCTAGGGGGTTCGATTTCCGGATTAGTCCTGCGTTGAGAGTCCTAACACAGGATTTCCGTCTGTTTGAAAGGAAAATACAAATAGAGAAGACACGCCATTTAAAGAAATGAATTAACATTTAACTTTGCTTATATATGATAATAAAGTACACACAGCAATCTCTCTATCAACAGCAAAGTTGTCTCTAAAGAAACACCCTTATCACTTGTAAATAAAGAAAAAAAAAGGAAACAAAGCGGCACAAAGTGCCTTATACAGGGTGACGCGTAAAGGAAGTCGGAAGCACATAAAGCCCGCTGTTTACGAGCCGCCTGCTGATAAGGAGCATCCTTTATATTGCAGTTCGTGATAACGATGAATCTGAAGTGTGAAGAACTTTCAGGGTTTTGACGACCTGTTTGTGTAGGTACTTGTACTTGTGCTTATTACGCTCGAGTGTCCCAGGTTAAAATCATCAGTAAGTACTTTATAGCTTATTTTTTACGGCCTATTATAGGGCCAGAGACCCACCACGCTGCTTCAGTGCAGCTTGGCGAGCTTAAGATGATAATGGTAATGATAATGATTGACACTTACACTTAAGGAACACGGAAGTGTAACGCAACAGTATAACCTAACGTTTTTGGAAGAAACTTAAGAAGAAAAGCGTAGGCAACACCTTGAAAGAAAAACGTAGGCAACACTTAGAAGAAAAACGTAGGCAACACTTGGAAGAAAAACGTAGGCAACACTTGGAAGAAAAACGTAGGCAACACATGGAAGAAAAACGTAGGCAACACTTGGAAGAAAAACGTAGGCAACACATGGAAGAAAAACGTAGGCAACACTTGGAAGAAAAACGTAGACAACACTTGGAAGAAAAACGTAGACAATACATGGAAGAAAAACGTAGGCAACACTTTCGGTACGTCTAACGAATTTCTTGAGTGAAATTTTATAACCAGTCTTACATAAAAATCGTTTCTTTAGAAGTAAACTCAAATAAAAAAATAATTTTATTCTCCAACGCCGTCTCATATATCTAAGTAATAGATGCAATAAAAATGAAAACAAATAGGTTTACGTTATCGCCTATCGGAATCGCGAAAACAGTAATAATTTGAACACAAATAACTGATCTGTTTCTCTCCCCGCTCTCTGACGGACGGACGGACAGCCGTTTACTTGTGATGACGGGCGCTCGCGTTTAATCAACGATTTAATGCGCCTAATGGAGTTTGTACAAGGAATTCCTGTAAACACTTACTTTTAAACCGGTAGCTTCACGGTTAAGGCACCGGACTTTGAGACGCCTTGGGTTCGAATCGCGCTTGTTCTTCTATTGAATTAGTCACTCCTAGCTTTTAAACTACTGTGTAATATAATGTCATAACATTTATACAGGATGGGGAAAGTATTTGCAGTGCTAAAATATTAGTTAAATCTTCCCATTCTGTTAAAATATGACGTGACGGGTAGCAGCGACAGTGATTGGATTATTTTGTGGTAGAGGAAACCTCGAGCAGGTTTAAGGACTTGTGACCTTGGGGGTAGGTTTGAGGGATGTACAGCTGTAAACAGATAGCTTATACTATATTCTTTTATATTTATTTCTACTTATTATTTCTGGAACCGTGATAGCCCAGTGGATATGATGCATCTCTAACTTTTCAGTTGTGTGCATTTTAAGAAATCTGTGGTGTCACCTGCATGAGGGTATCAGCTAAAAATTAGTGCTGTATGCTCCAGCAATTGCTTGGATCATGCAGCAAAGTGCTGAGCTGGTACCATTTTCAAGGTTGTGGCAAACATGACAGTGAGATGATGCTTCTGCTACTTGAGTTTTGGTCTTGCATAAATTAAATATCACATATCTCAAACGGTGAAGGAAAAACATTGTGAGGAAACCTGCATACCAGAGAATTTTCATAATTCTCTGCGTGTTTGAAGTCTGCCAATCCGCATTGGGCATTGGGCCAGCGTGGTGGACTATTGGCCTAACCTTCTCCTGCCTTCTCTGAGATGAGACTCGAGGTCAGCAGTGAGCCGAATATGGGTTTGTGATGATGATATTTTTTTCTTGCCACCAAAACGTCGTAAGCACCATGAACGCTACGTAAGGCCCTTACGCGATGTACTAACACATAATATATTAGTACATATTTTAGTAAGTACTAGATATTTATTAAGCGTCATATTTTTTAAGTCAGCCAATTTTACAGGATTACTTACATTGCAATAACCAATTTTATAAGGTTACAATTTACATTAAATGCATCAGCCTGTTGCATAGGGTTACATGAAATCATCATCCGATGTTGTACCACTATAGGGCCAGACTCAGATTCAGATCGAATTACCTACTGGTTTCATAAAACAGTATTGTGGTGGAAGGTATGTAAGCTAAGCAGTATCTAAAAACGTCGCCTTACTCAAACAAAGCAGCGAGTATAAGCTAGTAAAACAAGAACCCGTAAAAAGAAGCAATAAACATCTAAACGTCAGTGAAAACATAAATTCGTTACTCAGTACACAGCCAATGGCCAATCGAACGAAAATACCCGTCACAGCACCGCTATCAAAACAAATGGATACACTTCTGAGAGTCGTTACTCCGGGAGTTTAACGCCGGTTAATAAGCTAGGCTCCTAATTGATGTCATAAACTCCGTATGTAAAACAAACAGCTTGTCCGTCCGCGCCACGCAAACACCAAGCTTCTACAGAGGGTATGTTAGGTAGAAACTCATTCTCTCGAACAAAGTCCAATTTAGCAGCAAAAACAACTTGCCCTGGTTTTCCATATTGACAGAGACTTTTCTCCATGAGCCATTATAGATGGAATGTAGAAGTACTGAAAAGCACCAAAAGAATTTTAATTTGTAGACATTTTCACTGAGGAGATTAGGATTAAAATCAAAGAAGATTTCAAAATTTAAATATCTAAAAAACCGTCATGATTTACTTATACTTACTACTTATATTATATTTACAATTATGAAATTTTCTTGTTTATATACAGAAAAAAATGGCGATTTCCTATTAAAAAAATCTATGTGTCTTTCTGTTTGTCCAGGTTTTCCGGTCTGAATCTATTCTAATGGGAATATTTATTTCACTAGAAGATGGAGACTATAAAGCAACCATGGTAATGAAAAATCCATGGATCCATGGCTTGGTTGGTTGTTGGTGAGTTGGTGAAAAACTGAATATCTCGCAGATAAAGTCGCGGGCGTTCGCTAGTACCTACATAATATATTTTAAAGGAAGTTTTGTACAATATAATTATATTTTATGACCTAACACACGGGTCATTTCATTTGGATTAAATTTAGTATTTAGACAAGATACTTACATTCCATGGAAGAATGCAATTACGCAAAAAATGGAATAAAATAAACCATAACGTCATCTCTTACATCTTTATATTTGCATTTGTTAGCCATCTGATAATTTATTTGAGGATATTACTTATCCAATAGTATTACAATTTACATATGACAAAGTCACTAAGAACTCTTTAGGCATTTTAATTGGCTATAAAAACATAAAGCACATCGAGTCACATGCCTTATTTGCATTGGTGTTGTTATCTCGATCTGAAAAAATAATAATTTATACTTTTCATACCTATATTAGAAGACATGACATTAAAATGATAATAATCATGCATTAATGAATGACTACAAAGTATTTTCATCAAGACTCAGATGGAAATACTGTCTATTAATGTCACCAATAAATTAAACCTATAAAGGATATTATTAATAATAAATTTATCGTATGTATCTAATGAACTTTATAATTAATTTGTATAATTAATATTGTTCAAGACAGATCCTGTCTTTTCTGACTGAACCTAGCCTTCAATCTTTTAGAATTTCATTAAAGACATTTACATTTTAGATTACGCACTACTTTAAATGAAAGAAAAATGTATTCGACTTCAACTGAGATTAAATATAAACATCAAGAAACTTAGCAGTTATATCCTCTTTTAGGAGCCTGAGTATTCGTTTTAACTATTTTTTTAAATTAACTGATGAGGATTTTAGTCTTTCCGTTGTCGTTTTATTAGTACCTAGCTATAGGTCCGTAAGTTGATCTTATCTGTTACCTCAACACATTCACATTGGTATGTGAATTGTGTAAACTACACAACTAGCGTAATTCAATCTACTTGTGTAGTTTATAGCGTAGTTTATTTGAACTTAAAGATTAGGCGTCGCACTCAAAAGACACTGAAAGTGACAGCTTGCGTCCATTCATAGATAACACACACAACTTGCATAATGATATGTATTCAAATTCCAACTATATGTGAAGCCTGACCAGAAATATTAAAAACTTGTTAACACAAGTTCGAGTACTTTCAGCTGATAGGGCTTAGAAGTTATGCTTATAATAAATTCGTATCGTATTTTTTTTTTATGGTATGTTTATTTTTCTGATCAGTAATATAAAAATAACTAATTTTGAAATTAACCCTGTTGTCGACGGTTGACTACGCCTACACTTCATTCTCGTAACTAATTTTATACTAACCAAGGTGGTTAGTCTATCGTATATTTTTATTCTATGATAGGGTTCGAGGCGGGCGATGTGTGGACGAAATATGCTCTTCTTTTTAACGGTAATCGTAAACACGTGATACGGACGGCTTTGTACTAATATACACCTCTCGGCTGATGTCGCTCGGAGCTCAGCGCGACTGTGTATTAAATTATTAACACATGTTTGAAGCTTCATTAGGCTGCCTTTACATGCATAATTGTTTTTGCGTGGCAACTTATTGAAGTTCTATGTAATTGAACTCTAATCAGAGATAACATAAGCGATCAATGTTTAAGCATTGTGTACGTCTACATAGTATGTACACATGCTTACATATTTCCTACAATTAATGTTTACTGTTATTTTAATATAATAGAAATTTTGCGTGATTGATTCCCACGAGTTGCGAAGCTGATGTGGCAATGGACAGGCCACATAGTTCGAAGAGCCGATAGATGTTGTGGTCGCAAGGTGGTAAAATGGCGAAAAACTGATGATAATCATTATCATGATGATGAGGAAGGTCATATGACAGGTTTAATTTGTCAGTTATTTGTTTATTAATATAGACTCGCGCTTTACTACAATTAAGCCTGATGGAAAGCATTAATACTAATTTAGAGCGCGCTTACCTAGAAGATGCCTATTCACTCTTACTTTGAAGTTTCAGGAAAAGCCGGAAGGACATAGAAATGTGGATAAATGCTAATCGTTTCGTTGCCTGGACATCCACAATGACTGGATGCCACCGTTCGTGGTATCTTGCTGTTATGTGGTAAAAGGAGCTAGAGGAACTAGATGGTGAGCGTTCCTGAGCACACTCACCGAAGTATATCCGGTAAGAAACCTACAGACAAGCTACATTGCGACGATGTTGCAAAGTCTGTAATTTCGCTTGTCAACGGTTCATTACCAACTCAGACCAATTATTGTATAGGACCTGCCTCGCTAGACGTTACTTTTCTGTCAAAGTATATGATCAACGATCTAATGCGATTATAAAAACTGTCTCTATAGAATCGATGTTAAATAGTTGTAATCGTGTTCGTCGGTTAAAGAGCTCCGTAAAAATACCTTTTTGTGTAATTGAATTGTGTAAAAAACGGGCAAAAAATTCTAGTTTAGTATCAGATATATACCAAATTTAAGCTCATTTTCCTTAAGAAAATGACAGACAATTTCGTTCGTGACTATGAGTGCGATACAGGTACTTCTATAATTGGTCTGAGATTACCAATGATCCTTCTAGCTCGGCGATCTATCGAGTCTAATGCATCAAGCTGATATTTTGCAAAACCATCCCAGAGGTGACTGCAGTATTCCATACAAGTTCTGACCTGAGCCTGGTAGAGGGTGAGCTATTGTTGGGTTGTGAAGTACCGCTCGTCCTTACAGAGGATTATGGCTGCAATTTGCTTTAGATTCGATGCATCCCATATCCCATATCCCGAAATTGTGTTTGGATGAGATGGCCCAAGAGCTTAATATGATCGCTAATCGGAACAGATATACTCTGGAAAGTAGAAACCAAGGTGAAAGGGCTCTTTTCGCAGTAAATAGACACTGCCTGTCTTGGTGGCGTTAAACATAAGCAAATTGGTGTCACCCCAATCTGACGCCATCTTAAGGTTCTTGATAAGTTATTTGTCTTACATTAGTTACAACACAATAATTTATCAAAGTTTTGTTGCATTTTAACTAAAACGACATACATAAATTATGTACATATCGCCATAGACGTGCTATCCGTGCGATATGGTTGATTTAGGTACTACATACTGTACCTAACTTAACACTAATTAATAGTCTAATACTAAACCAAGACCTTTAACAATCTGATTCGTCACCGTACTTGGCGTGAACACACGTACGCATAAAGACCATAAACCTGTATTTGTTATTAAAATGAAAATGTGTTACAGAAGCAACAACTTTTACGATACCTAAATCTTCGGCTTAATCGTCAAAATGGATTAGAAAAAAAACAACAAAGAAAGCCCGAACTGCGCATAAAATACTATAGAACATCACGTTAACATCAAATGCGTAAGATATTGTAAAAACAGACAATTCTTTACCAAACGAAACACTTTCGTGCAACATATACCGCCTGATATACGCGATTCGTCCATAAAACGCGTGCTTTACGACACCAGCCCGTTATATGTGTTTAGTTTACAACAATGTTTCCATTCAACTACTCAGTATATCTCGGTTATTCATAAATCTCGATTTAAACTGTGTTTACGATCATCACGGCGTCGTATATCAGATGTCTATTTCCATTCCACAATCTCTGAGCAGACCAATTTTTCAAACGAGTTAGTGAGGCGGCAAAGATTATCAATTGATGCAACTGCAGATGCGATAGCTTTCATTTTGTTGTAGTAATTTTCAGCATATTCGTTTAATATATATTTAAACTGTGTCCCTATCATCACGACGTCATATTGAAAATATAAGAAATTATATACTGTCCCTTGAATTTTTTATCGTTTTCTCCATAATTCTTCTGTTTGTTACTATTCTTCCATTAATTTATGAATATTATAGTATTTCATTCACAGTTTAATAGCATGTGTAATTCGGATATTACCGAAACGTGTGTAAATCGAAGCATACAAATTAAACTACTTTGACTTGTAACTTGACCTATACTTAGTTTAACATACAATACGTTTTTTAAATTTAAATCTACCTTCTAAAAAGCTAATTGTATTTTTTATAATTCGATTCTTATACAGGAAATGATATACCGTCACTTATTTTTTTTTTATTCAATGTAGTTTTTTTTTATCTCGGAAAAAATATATATTAATTAAAGGTATTTACGCAATTAATCAAGAGTAAAATAAGTGCAAAGTACAAAAGAAAATTATAACAAAGGTAACTACTTACTGATCTAAAAAAGTATTGTAGCATTTGCTAGATTGCCTCATCTTTGCCACAAACATCTCAAGTAGCCGACCCCTACCAGCGGCTCTCGATAAATCGTCATATCGCGATACAAGTCGAACATAAACCACGCGCGTGGTAGCGGCTATCGACACGATCTCACGATATTTACGCGCTGCTCTGTCGATTATTATCGACATCGGTTTGTTTCTGCCTCAACTTAGGGTCGGGGCACACTGAGCAATGTTTATTTATTATAGCAACTATACTTTAAAATAAATATACAGCTGATTAAAGAACCTTGCCCTATTTGGACATCAAAGTATATTTTTTAGTTTAGCATAAATGTGTTAGAGGTGAAATAATATTGATAATTTTCTAAGTAGGTATAATATAAAGTGTTAGAAACTTAAAAATATAAATAAATAAAAACTCCTATTTAATTAATTAATATTTTGATAAAACGTAAGTACCTGATTACTAAATTTTTTTTTCATCTGTACGATCTTTTCTTCTCTTTAGTGTTATTCTGATAAATGGGTGTACGAAAGAAGCTCCTAATCAACGACATCGTCATATATACCAACATTTTAAATACCCGCTAACAATACGTAGTCCGGTACGGTATGGTTTTACATATTGCAATATTATGTGCTAAGTGAAGTGTATTTTTTAAAATTAGTCCATCTGTATTTTTTATGAACTGCACTCTGATATTAGAATCTCCTTGACCTCTAACAGGGCTTCTGTGATCGCTGCCCTGACCCAGGTGACCTAGAACAGTTTGCAAATCACAAACCGACTAAAATACGCATTTTAATGATTTCGATGATGATGTTACTAATATTAGTTTAATGTTGACAGTTATTTTATAGGACGAAGCTTCTAATATAATATAATTAGGACATAATTAACTTATTATCCCGGTGTGCCACAATCTCAAACCAGTGAGGTGTCAGTTTACATGACAAAGTTGGTAATAGTTTTCTAACTTTTTACTGTGAGAAAATGAACACCGATACCATCTGATACATTGAGCTATACTATCGATACTTTACAATCCCAACCCTATCAGTAGCAACGAAAGGAAAGTGTTATTTTAAACTCTATATCTTTAAACATAGAGTCGAAATTACTGTGTATTCTTTAATAATAGTGACGACAGACAGATAAAGTTTGATAGGTGTTAACTGTTAGGAATCTACTAATATATGGGTTTTTTAAAAGGCAGTAGAGAAATTTAGATTTAAATTCGACGATATCTTTTTAATGTTTTCAAATATTTTAAGATGTTTCTAGTGATTAAGTATTCCTAATGGCGCAATAATTTAGGTTTATTTTATTTTTTAGTATAAAGTATTCTTTTATTTTACGATAAACGATTATTGTTAGACGTTTTGAAGAGAACAAGGTATAAAAATAAACTAGTTTTGATTTCAATGATGTTTTTCACTTTTGACTTCAGTAATTAGGTATAAGTAAAAAAATCCAAGGTCATAGATTCAAATAGAAGGTAGATCCGATGTCACAGAGGTCGTCCAGAGAAGTACTGCCACCAGGCAAACTGCTGTCAGCTACTGCTTCAGTTTGAAGGTTATGATTGCTGGGATAAATGTGAGGCTCAAGTTTTGAAAGCACAAAACGTGAACCTCCTAATGAGTGAGTTTTCCATATACACGTAGTCTGCATAAGCTAGACATACCTAATATTATTAAGGCAAAAACTCGTCAGCCTATACCCCTATAGGTATACAGAATACACCGTTTAGCTAAAGGCCTGGCCGCTGGCGACATGATATGCCTTGGAAAATATGAAAAATAACGGTCTTGGAAAATTGAGGATTCTGGTCACTTGAAATTTACTATCTTCCAGGAGGAAGGAGTGACGAATTTCAGCTTCACAACATGAGGTATGTCTGGCTATCCAGGCTCTCGTTATATTTAGTCCACTGCTGGATATAGGCTCTTGCTTGGACTTCTAAAAACCGCGGTATCGAGCCTCCAGCATCCAGAGGCTTACGCATAAGCCTATAATATATGATGTTCCATAAAATAACCACTATTGGGAAAGTAGTAGAAAAAATTACGATTTCTAAACACTATCCCAATAAAACGAACCCCTTAATTGACATGAACATACCAAGAAAACATAAAACCGTGCACACAACAGAAACCATGTTAACTGGTGCGCCGTAAAACAATTCATAACAATAAAAACTTCAATGCCAAAGCCTGCCTTGACACAAACGGAGCAATCAAGTGGAAATTAAATAGAGCACTATCTATAAACGCAATTAGGTATCGAGTCGCTTTTACGAGCGAAACATTGACTTCGCTACCCGGACTTAACAAACGGAAAACTTCAACTTACAAAACAACATCCAATCAAAACTAAACCTTATTGTTGTTGCACATAAAGAAGTACAGTTTGTTTTTAGAACGCAAAATTGTGTTAGTCTTCCTGTATGACGATATAAAAATACCAATGCAGTTAAGTGAATAGAAAACAAACGATTATCAGTTCTATTGCATTAAAAATAAAAGTTATATGAATCCAAGGCGGTTGCATCAGCAAAGTCGTGAGCACACTAAGGAGGAGTTGACACGGTCGTATAAAACAGTGGATATGAGCACATAAAAATTCTCGCAGCGCTGTCAGCGGCCCCTCTATCGCCATTACATTTGTCAACTGTCAACTTGTAACGCGGTGGGTACAATTTAAATGATAATTATAACGTGCCGGCTCTGGAGCGCGTTCTGAGGCAGCCGTTTTATGTGGGACTTTTTTAACTGGATTGATGGTTGTTTATGTTATGGTTTAGGAGCTTTCGGAGAAAGCGTCGAAGTCTGGACTGGGTTTACAAAATGGGCAAATTTTTTACGACATTTTGAATTGGTATTTATGGTGCGTATGAACATTTCATTTGTCTTATTAGCTTCAGAAGACTGATATATGTATTTGTAAACCTAAAGAATTTTAAAATTCTGTAATAATTTAAAATTTTAATAAATTAAATTAGTATTTACCAAAAATCCAAAAAATTTCGTAGGCACGTCCTAACTTTTATACTATTTTACAAAGAATCATATTTCGAAGACTTTTAAGAAAAAATATATACAGAATCTATCCTAACTTATATAAACAGAATTTTCTCTATACTACCTTCCCAGATATTTTAACATTAGTAGTTACTCTTTTTATACTCGTTAATTCTAATTTAATTTTGGGGACTAAAATATTTCATATTAGTATTTTTATTTTTAATTTTAACACTTACGTTCAAAAACAGCAACGATACATAAATGTAACAACAAAACACGCCAATTTTTAACGTAGTGCTCTTTTTTAATTTAATTAATTAAAAGTAATAAAATTTACAATTATTTACCATAAGAATGTCGGTCCAAATTACAATTTAATTATATAAAAATATATCAGCTTTCAGTTGCCACTTAAATACATATTATATTATTCAGATAAGATCAAACGATATAAAATATGTTTTAGTACGGAGTCAAAATTCGTAAGCCTCATTTTTAAAACGCCTATAATAATGATGTTGTTTAATTGATTAAATTATTATTACTAGCAGACGACCGACACTTCTGTGTTGAAGAATGTTAAATCACATTAATTTAAGAAGTAAGAAGAGAGACAGAAGTTTCGGAAATTTAACTTTTTTTCTATATAAAGACAAAATATTTGATTGTTTGTGTGTTTGCATTTAGAAGGCACTGAAACTACTAAACCGATTTGAAAAATTCTTTCGCTGTTGGGAAGCTGTTTTGACGGCCTCCGTGGCGCAGTGGTATGCGCGGTGGATTTACAAGACAGAGGTCCTGGGTTCGATCCCCGCCTGGGCAGATTGAGATTTTCTTAATTTGTCCAGGTCTGGCTGGTGAGAGGCTTCGGCCGTGGCTAGTTACCACCCTACCGGCAAAGACGTACCGCCAAGCGATTT
Organism: Bicyclus anynana; assembly: GCF_947172395.1. NCBI lineage: Eukaryota > Metazoa > Arthropoda > Insecta > Lepidoptera > Nymphalidae > Bicyclus > Bicyclus anynana. The sequence continues at coordinate 16,751,569 of NC_069094.1, forward strand.
AGCGTTCCGGTACGATGCCGTGTAGAAACCGAAAGGGGTGTGGATTTTCATCCTCCTCCTTGACAAGTTAGCCCGCTTCCATCTTAGACTGCATCATCACTTACCATCAGGTGAGATTGTAGTCAAGGGCTAACTTGTAAAGAATAAAAAAAGCTACACTCTCCCCAAGTATATTATATAGTATTATAGAGTATAGGCTATATTTTATCCCCGTATTTCTACGTAGTGTTCGGACACGGAATATATTTATTGGCATTGATTAACATCAATATACTGTATACTGTAAAATTTAACACCAATAAAATTATCATTGTTTATTGGTGTTAAGTATTTTTGGATTGTGATTGACTCTACCTCGTTGTCAAAGACGACAGATTTTAGGTGCGATGCATCTCCATATCTAATTCCTCTACGTGTGTACGCGATCTTAAACAAGTGGCATTAATAAGAGCCGACACGTTAGCCTGACACTGCGCAGATAGCATCAGATAGCTCGTAAAGAAGCCTTCCTCAAATAAACAAGCACTGATTACATCAACTCCCGGATGCCGAGGATATCAGAGGCATTTTAACAGTCCACAAAAATACGAGGGGGTTTAATTTGAATCAATTTGTTTGTTTAATATATTTTATGTCCACTGGTTGTGTACAAACCTGGCTGTAATATCCGTACGACCTGTGAGGCGAAAGGATTTAGAATTCTCAGACTAATTTGACAATTGACTTAAATGGTTAAATTAACAACGATGTAGATGATTGTGACAATGATAATGGACCAAAAGCCATATTTTTTTAATAAGTGTTTTCCTTTGATAATATAACAAACCGTCCCCATTCGACAGTCATTTACTTACCTTCTTGGGAACTCCTCGAAAACACCGTCAAAGGTCAATCTTTAATGTTACGCCACATAGCTAAAGATCTCTCAACTGAGACGCGATTCGCCGGGATATCCCCTAGATTGCACTAGATTAGACGTGGACTCTTGAAACCTGCTACCTACCAAAGCCACCACGGTCCAAGCTCCATAATTGGCTACCATAATCAAATAGATATGGCAAGAGCATGGACAAGCTTTGCGCGTCTATAAAATGAGGTAGGTATGCCTGGCTTTGCAGGCTTTCGTCGTATGACGATGTTGTTACGAAATAGTGTCGAAAAAATAGAAAAGAAAATTTATTTAGAATTGTACCACAAATAACAATGCTATTCTACCATCTGAGTAAATACTATGTAACAGGAAAACAAAAAAAAAATTGACGTCGTATTGACATCCTATTGTAAGTGGATAAATATTATTGTCCAATGAAGCGGGCACAAAAAGTTGTTTTCCACCCTTTCCGCCGCATGCGAGGCACGTCGCAGATTATCATACAAACAACGCCACGGCCCATTACGCCGGCGGAGGCATTACGGAATATTTATAAATGCTAAACGCACCTTAAACGGAGAATGTCGGACATACATTGTCGGCCCTCGGATGTTAGCGTTAAAGAGAGTGATGGATGCGGTATATTGTAATTACTAGCTAACGCCGCGCGGTTTCACCCGCGTGGTTCCTGTTCCCGTCGGAATACGGAGATACATATAGCCTTCGCGATAAATCGACTATCTAACGCTGAAATATTTTTTCAAATCAGACCAGTACTTCTCGAGATTAGCGCGTTCAAGGAAACAAACAAACAAATTCTTCAACTTTATAATATTACTATAGATAGTATCAACTAGTGAACGCCTGCGACTTCGTCCACGTGAAATTCTGTTTTCACAGATTCCGCGGAAAGCAATGGATTTATTCGGGATAAGAAGCAGCCTAATAAATGTAGCCCAATAACCTCCTCTATCTGCCAGTGCCCAAAACCCCATTCAAATCGGTTCAGTCGTTTCAAAGATTATCCTGGTCAGACAGTAAAAAATTTTAAAAAAGCTTGTTTGTGTTTTGGTATCGTGTAAATAAGCACTTGAGAAAAATCCTTGTGGTATGTTTTCTCTGAAGGATGGTTTTCAATAAAACTGAGGGTACATAAGCCTTCTTATACTTAAGCACTAGCTGACGCCACGCGGTTTCACTCGTCGATCTCGTTCCCATAGGAGTACGGGGATGATATAAAGCCTTCCTCAATAAATGGGCTATCTAACACTGAAAGAATTTTTCAAATCGGACAGGAAGCTCCCGAGATTAGCGCGTTCAATCAAACAAACAAACAAACTCTTCAACTTTTTATATTAGTGTAGATTAAAAAGAAAACTTATATAAAAACGTTACAAAAGATAATAATTTATCAATAGTCGTTTCATCAGCTATTACCATAAAACATTTTATCGTAAAATTTAGCTAGAGCACTTATTTATTTTCTTTTTTCTCCAATCATATCCACAATTTCCACGCTCCGAGACGTCGGTCGCAGGCCGTGCGATCGGTCGCCATTACGGCTGCTATTTTAATTGATATGTCTCGGCGTTTCACAGCCAATAGCAATTAGGCCTAGCGCTTGTCCGACATCGCGTGCCGGAGGAGAAATTCGATAGCTTATCGCTTTGAGTGGACAACTGGACGGTGTACCAACTGTGCGGCCTTTTGTACCGCTGGCTCAGCGGGCCTATTCACTAATTTGGTCTTTATTCATCATTATCATCATCATTATTAGCCGATGGACATCCACTGGACATATACCTTTTGCATGGACCTCCAAGCACAACGGTCTCGAGCCGCCAGCATCCATTCATATAGGTTAGGGGATATGGAGCGTAGACCCACTATGCTGCTTCAATATGAGTTTATAGGCTTAAATGATAATGTTATACTTTTTTACAATCACTATCAGATATAGGTATACCTAGTTATCGGGACCGAACTACTGAGGCACGGCACACAACCATATTTCAACTCCGGACAGAGAATTCTTAATGATAATTTCCCAAAGGAAAACCAAGGTCAAAAGTTCAGCTGAACCAGGGCTTGAACCCAGGACCGTGGTGCGATGCCAAAGGCTAACCACAGAACAAACGAGACATTTAACGAACACTTTTAGTATAGTCAGTCTAATCCATTTGTTTGCCTTCTTCTTCGCGTCTGGAACCCTCGTAACTTTAATTTTAAGTTTTCTATTAATTATCAGCATTATTTAATAACGTAACCTATCAAAAATGCTTGTAAAGTAAGCCTAACTTAAAAAATTGCTTTCACTTTGATTGTAATTAAAGTACATAGACTAAGCGCGTTTGTGTGTGTACACATTAAAGGATTGTCCTTCAAAGTCGAAGTCAAAATTCGTTCGTCTTAGTTTACAAGCACATTTGTGACGTCAGGTTGTGTTATGCTTCCTTTCTCTTCTCTGTCCTGGCTGGCAACTTTCAAACACTTGTCTATACACCTTGCTATATACATTTAAAGTCAATCTGACTTCCAAAATAGCTAAATATAGTAGGCAGCACTCAACCCAACTCAGCGGCATTCCGCATGGCCGCCGCACTCGGGCCGGCACTCGGGCAACGCAACGAAAACGCCAAACTGGCGTTCCATTTCCCGCGGAGTAAATCATAAACCGCCATAAACCGCCATAAACGCGTATCGGCCGCCCGACGCGCATAAATCAACGACTGTAAATTCAATTTTATTCCACAATTAAACCGGCGGGCTTTCTCGCCGGCCGTAAATATACGTAAATACACATAAATACTCGTAAATGCGTATTATCGTTAAAACGTCAGTTGAGTTGTAAATCTAACAGAATGGCACGGCTGTCTTACTTCTGCGCCATAGATTAACTAATTTATACAGACGCGTCGTTCGTTTGCTGTGAACGCGGCGCACGTGGTACGAGTTAGTGTCGACATGAAAGGTAATAAACGTACTGTTTTGTGACGTCATTCAGGTGGATGTAATAGACGGAACTGTTTTATACAAATCAAATCAAAATCAAATCAAAAATCATTTATTTCAAGTAGGCTCAGTTTACAAGCAATTTTTACACGTCAGTTGACTATTTATAAAGATTCTACTACTGGTTCGGAAGGCAGGTTCTGCTGAGAAGAAACCAGCAAGAAACTCAACAGTTGCTCTTTTTAAAAAATCATACTGTATTATAATTTACAATTGATGATAACATTACAATTTCTTATAGTTTTACTTTTTGTGTGAAGGTGGAAGCTGATCCAATGGCCTCCAAGCGCTTGTTTATTAATACTAATATTTGATAGAACTATAACTCACTCGATGTAAAGGGACATCAATCGCTCATAAAACAACATCAGGAGAATGTGTGAGGAAACAATAACGCAATCAAATTGGCAGTCTTTGCACCACCGCCCGTCGCCATGTCGTATATTTGTTGTTCTTTTACCGGATATACTCGTACTTTGTAGAGTGTGTTCAGGATCTTGTGACTGCTACTACCTCCTACCACAGAACAGCGAGACTGTCTTTCCAGCGTCTGTGTTTCCTGCAACCTGCAATCTAAATACCTTCAAGGCAAGAGTAAGTATGCATTTTCTAGACAAGCGCGTCCATCCCTTGACCTTGTCATTTTCTAGTCAAGCGCAATCCTAGAGAGTATAATCAGTCGCATTTCGCTCATTAATATGAGATATAAAGTGCTTTTGAGAGTGGCATGCTTAAGGTTGTCGATCAGGATATGCACTAGTGAGAAAAATTAACCAAACTAGGTAAATCTGCATTTAATAAGCATTAAGAAAAACATCTCTTAGGGTATGCAGAACTTTAATGTATGTATGAAGTGCATGCCACTGAGTTTTGACACCTATTATTTATAAGTTTAATTTTCCCGTGACTTTTAGAGTTAGAGACTGAAACAATGTCAAAGCATCGAGTTACTACTTATTCATAGTTACATTTCACACATAGTTACATTTCACAACGCTGAATTGAAAAAAAGACATATCAAAATGACATAAAATTTCTGAACAAATTAGATGAGTTGTATAAGAACCCGCTAACTTACAATATTTCATTTTTATATTTAAGTTAGTAGGTATTCATATATCTCAATTGATTTTTTTTTTTAAGTATCTATAAATCTATAGGTTGGATTATATTCTTTGACGCAAAAATCACTTTGGAGTGTTGTACTAATTATAAGAAAAAAAGTATAGTCTATAATTTAAACATTTAAAAGTGAACAATTCATACATCATGCCGTATCATTAAATTGATAATGTAATTTGACATTATTAATGATAAAATCAATGACAATTTAGCTATTGGCGATTTCAGCTGATGTTAAGTGACGATGTAGTACCTATAAGATAGAAGCAGGCTTATTTAGTGGGAAGGTACAAAGTTCATTCTACCCATATCTGTCGACTTCTGCACGCCACCGTACCGAAACTTCAAATCGCATGCTTGGTAGAAGGTTGGTAACTAACCATGGTCGACGCCTGCAACCAGACCAGCTGGCCTACTATTTGGTCTTTATTATCAACCTATTAAAATAATCATGAAAGCAATTGTCAAAATGGCATCTACCTACATCGTTATCAACCCATATATGATTGAGAGGGGTTATGCCAATAGTCCACCACGCTGGCCCAATGCTGATTGGCAGACTTCACAAACGCAGAGAATTAAGAAAGTTCTCTGGTATGCAGGTGTGTTTTCCTTACGGTGTTTTCCTTCACCGTTTGTGACACGTGATATTTAATTTCTTAAAATGCACTCAATTGAAAATTTGGAGGTGCAGGCCTCGTACCGGATTCGAACCCACATCCTCCGGAATCGGAGGCAGAGGTCATATCCACTGGGCTATCACGAAACTCTTGTACTGATCCGAGCAGGGAATCATACCCAGGACCTCTCTGTAGAGAACCGTAGCACAACCAACTGCGCCAGAGAAGTCGTCAAACCTATAAACGTGTTCAGAAACGGCACAAATATTGAAACGGATAATATACATACATAATAATATTTAGTATAAGTATAGGTATTTGTTCAATAACATTGAGATAAATTAATTAGCGGCTGTTAGCACCTGCGCCATTGCCGTAACAACTGCATTGATAAACGCTGCATTCTGTTTATACAACAATTTGAAATCAATGAATTCGTAATAAACTATACACGATAATACATGTTTATGATATTGTCAACGTTGTTGGCATGTTGTTGTGGAGATTTCGAACTTTATGACATCACAGATGGGATATAGTGGCCAAATTAATTTATTATCAGTCCCACAAACCATCCAAGATGCTAATACTGTCGCCACCGACAGCTAATACTTTATTGTTCTGTTCATCATTGTTCCTTGTTCTTTTGTGTTTGTTATTCTACCTAGTATAGTAATAAGGCCGCCTTTGCATGCTAAGTATAAGTTTTTTATTTTTAATATTCTATTTATTATTGTTTTTTTGTGTGCAATAAAGTATTCCTTCTTCTTCTTCTATCTTTGGTTTATAATACAGGATTCCATAGTAAAGGATTGATCAGTTTAAGTGGTTGTTCTCATTGGATATCAGATGGACTATTTGCTTTATTTGTCAACTCGTGACAACAATCTTAATATATAAATGGAATAGGTCACGAAATCTCGAAATCACTAAATTTCGAAAACCACTAGACGTACAAAGATGAAATTTAGCAGGCAGGTAGTTTACAGTTAGTAGACATTCGCTAAGAATGGATTTTGCAAGAGAATCGGATTAAGGAGGTCTAAGGGTGGACAAAGTCGCGGGCGTCCGTTATTACAAAATATGCAAAATGCACTTTTCACCACTCTACAAAATTAAATCTCTTTGAAATTAATACATGTTTATGATATTGTTAACATTGTCATGTCGCTTTGCAATTTGATTATTATTGTACAGTCGACAAAAAAGAGAGTTCAATTAAATTATTAAAATGAACGCTGTGAACACCTCGTATACCGCGTTTTGACACCACAATGGTGTCTTGAAACAATAATTATTGTGATAGCAAGCGTACAAAAGCTGTTACTGTTTAACCGACTCCAAAAATAAGTGTTTCTGTGTGCGATCCTTATAATATGTAGGGTGAAAGTATAGTTACTGGTATACCTTTTGGCACATTCCTCAAAAACCACAGATCTGTTATTGTTATTTAACTTGCAGATGAGTTTTTGTTTGTAGGCATCGTTTTTGTATACGACTTCTCTGGTAATACACCCTTCAATACATTTATATTCTAACCGTACTCGTATAACGAGTGATACGTTGTGAACTCAATCGCCTATTCACGTCAAACGCTCTCCAACAGCCATTATAATGCAATTCTAGGCATGCACTATACACACAGACACTCGGTTATAATGTGGTCTTACATTTCAATTTGTGATTTTGTGCTCATATATTCGGACCCCTTTTCAATAATGGTGTCGAATAGTTGCGAGATTTTAGCTATATTGTAGTTAGTGTTGCATCATCATCATAATTATCATCAGCATTGCATATTATCATTATCATTCTGCCTGAGTGCAGTGCCAGGTTTCCCTTATTGTAAGAGAGGGTATTTAGAGCTTTTACCGCCACACTGTTCCAAAGCTAACTTAAGTTAAAGCGGGCTATAACGTTTGACTCTGAACCAATAATAATTATAAAATTTTAATGATAGTTACTGGGACCGCTGTCTTCAAGTGATATTCGTGGCAAGGAAATTTAGCAACATCTTTGAATTGAATTCTCTCAGTTGGATAATAATATTTCAACCAAGAACAAAATCGAGGACCTTAGTGTTCTTCTGTTATACAGGTTACTGACAATGCAAAGTTTAAGTTACAAGTAATGAGAGGTATTTACAGTTCACTGTAATCTCCATTTTAAAGCACAAATATCATAAAAGGATCAAGTACTTATATTGTTATTCATACACAGAGGGCTACTGTATCTAATAAAATGTGACAAAACGAAATATGGTATTGGTCTCGTAGCGGAGTGTCGCTAGTGTCGCTCGAGACTCATATTGGCATGTCTCAGCAGCTGCGGGCGACAGCGTCACTTGTAACTTAACAAGCCTGCGGTGTGTTCACTGCACGCTGCGTGTGGAGCAAGCTTCTACAGTATCGGTCTCGTAGCGGAGTGTCGCTAGTGTCGCTCGAGACTCATATTGGCATGTCTCAGCAGCTGCGGGCGACAGCGTCACTTGTAACTTAACAAGCCTGCGGTGTGTTCACTGCACGCTGCGTGTGGAGCAAGCTTCTACAGTATCGGTCTCGTAGCGGAGTGTCGCTAGTGTCGCTCGAGACTCATATTGGCATGTCTCAGCAGCTGCGGGCGACAGCGTCACTTGTAACTTAACAAGCCTGCGGTGTGTTCACTGCACGCTGCGTGTGGAGCAAGCTTCTACAGTATCGGTCTCGTAGCGGAGTGTCGCTAGTGTCGCTCGAGACTCATATTGGCATGTCTCAGCAGCTGCGGGCGACAGCGTCACTTGTAACTTAACAAGCCTGCGGTGTGTTCACTGCACGCTGCGTGTGGAGCAAGCTTCTACAGTATCGGTCTCGTAGCGGAGTGTCGCTAGTGTCGCTCGAGACTCATATTGGCATGTCTCAGCAGCTGCGGGCGACAGCGTCACTTGTAACTTAACAAGCCTGCGGTGTGTTCACTGCACGCTGCGTGTGGAGCAAGCTTCTACAGTATCGGTCTCGTAGCGGAGTGTCGCTAGTGTCGCTCGAGACTCATATTGGCATGTCTCAGCAGCTGCGGGCGACAGCGTCACTTGTAACTTAACAAGCCTGCGGTGTGTTCACTGCACGCTGCGTGTGGAGCAAGCTTCTACAGTATCGGTCTCGTAGCGGAGTGTCGCTAGTGTCGCTCGAGACTCATATTGGCATGTCTCAGCAGCTGCGGGCGACAGCGTCACTTGTAACTTAACAAGCCTGCGGTGTGTTCACTGCACGCTGCGTGTGGAGCAAGCTTCTACAGTATCGGTCTCGTAGCGGAGTGTCGCTAGTGTCGCTCGAGACTCATATTGGCATGTCTCAGCAGCTGCGGGCGACAGCGTCACTTGTAACTTAACAAGCCTGCGGTGTGTTCACTGCACGCTGCGTGTGGAGCAAGCTTCTACAGTATCGGTCTCGTAGCGGAGTGTCGCTAGTGTCGCTCGAGACTCATATTGGCATGTCTCAGCAGCTGCGGGCGACAGCGTCACTTGTAACTTAACAAGCCTGCGGTGTGTTCACTGCACGCTGCGTGTGGAGCAAGCTTCTACAGTATCGGTCTCGTAGCGGAGTGTCGCTAGTGTCGCTCGAGACTCATATTGGCATGTCTCAGCAGCTGCGGGCGACAGCGTCACTTGTAACTTAACAAGCCTGCGGTGTGTTCACTGCACGCTGCGTGTGGAGCAAGCTTCTACAGTATCGGTCTCGTAGCGGAGTGTCGCTAGTGTCGCTCGAGACTCATATTGGCATGTCTCAGCAGCTGCGGGCGACAGCGTCACTTGTAACTTAACAAGCCTGCGGTGTGTTCACTGCACGCTGCGTGTGGAGCAAGCTTCTACAGTATCGGTCTCGTAGCGGAGTGTCGCTAGTGTCGCTCGAGACTCATATTGGCATGTCTCAGCAGCTGCGGGCGACAGCGTCACTTGTAACTTAACAAGCCTGCGGTGTGTTCACTGCACGCTGCGTGTGGAGCAAGCTTCTACAGTATCGGTCTCGTAGCGGAGTGTCGCTAGTGTCGCTCGAGACTCATATTGGCATGTCTCAGCAGCTGCGGGCGACAGCGTCACTTGTAACTTAACAAGCCTGCGGTGTGTTCACTGCACGCTGCGTGTGGAGCAAGCTTCTACAGTATCGGTCTCGTAGCGGAGTGTCGCTAGTGTCGCTCGAGACTCATATTGGCATGTCTCAGCAGCTGCGGGCGACAGCGTCACTTGTAACTTAACAAGCCTGCGGTGTGTTCACTGCACGCTGCGTGTGGAGCAAGCTTCTACAGTATCGGTCTCGTAGCGGAGTGTCGCTAGTGTCGCTCGAGACTCATATTGGCATGTCTCAGCAGCTGCGGGCGAAAGCGTCACTTGTAACTTAACAAGCCTGCGGTGTGTTCACTGCACGCTGCGTGTGGAGCAAGCTTCTACAGTATCGGTCTCGTAGCGGAGTGTCGCTAGTGTCGCTCGAGACTCATATTGGCATGTCTCAGCAGCTGCGGGCGACAGCGTCACTTGTAACTTAACAAGCCTGCGGTGTGTTCACTGCACGCTGCGTGTGGAGCAAGCTTCTACAGTATCGGTCTCGTAGCGGAGTGTCGCTAGTGTCGCTCGAGACTCATATTGGCATGTCTCAGCAGCTGCGGGCGACAGCGTCACTTGTAACTTAACAAGCCTGCGGTGTGTTCACTGCACGCTGCGTGTGGAGCAAGCTTCTACAGTATCGGTCTCGTAGCGGAGTGTCGCTAGTGTCGCTCGAGACTCATATTGGCATGTCTCAGCAGCTGCGGGCGACAGCGTCACTTGTAACTTAACAAGCCTGCGGTGTGTTCACTGCACGCTGCGTGTGGAGCAAGCTTCTACAGTATCGGTCTCGTAGCGGAGTGTCGCTAGTGTCGCTCGAGACTCATATTGGCATGTCTCAGCAGCTGCGGGCGACAGCGTCACTTGTAACTTAACAAGCCTGCGGTGTGTTCACTGCACGCTGCGTGTGGAGCAAGCTTCTACAGTATCGGTCTCGTAGCGGAGTGTCGCTAGTGTCGCTCGAGACTCATATTGGCATGTCTCAGTAGTATCTTTTGATGCTACGATTGTACTTATATTATAATGTTAAAAATAATTACAAATTCCTACACAACTTCATCACATTCTTGACTTATTTTTATTTTATTCATGAAATATATTTGTTCACATTTTTAATTATCATGGTAAGTCGGATAAAATTAACAAGTACAATAGAATCCATCTCCATACATTGCAAGTAACCCCGTTCCACAAAGACGCTTGTTACGGTGGCTCTAGTTTGCATTCAATCCGCACTGCGATCGCAATGTCAACACCCCCGCGCCCCACACCGCACCCCTCTCCGGACAATACGCCCGATTGTACGACAGATTTCTATTTTTCTTACTGATAAGATGTTTGCTTGATAACGATATCAAAATACGAGGTATGCCTTTCAACTGCAGAGTTCTGCCAATGGGATTGCCTTACCTTTTGTTAGTATACTTGTCAAAGCTCAGGGCTTTGATATACGTGTTTAGGGGCAGTTTTACACTCATATATCTATTATTATTTTGATATTTTAGACCTAGCTATGAGTACGGTACGATATAATTTGTTTCGTAGTTATTTCAACTTCATTCATCGTTATAAAATTTCAGCCTCAACTTGTTACAAATAATAAGTGGCTTAACTTATAGTGTAGTGGTGAAAAATTGCTTAGTTTGTGTTTTAATGTTTAGTGGTTTTTAGCCACGTCAGAATGGACTATATTTTGACTGACGACGGGACATATCAGCACCTCACCAGTCATTTATTCCTTTCTCTGTTTACGACTGAAGTGTAGGTGGCTAACAGTAGGTACCTACGAGTACCAACTTCTGCATAAAAGCGTTGGTGCTATCGGCTTTTCGTGACCAACTTTACGTGCATCCATTGGTCAAAAAAACATACATACAGCCGAACGTAGAACCTCCTTCTTTTTGGAAGTCGGCTAGTAAAATAGCGCACGCTTTTCTGACCTACTGTTTGACTCTTCTGTCCTTTCCACGAAATCACTCCCTGTTAACAGACAATCAAGAGAAAATTGACGTACAAAAACCTTCTTTTTACCTTCGCCGTAGTCTGGTAAAACTCCGTTGTTACATACGCCACGTATGCAAGGATTTGTTGTTAAGCAGAATGCAAACCTGTCAGTCGGTGTGCAAACATTGTTAGCTGGCGTCAGTGGCGCCGTCTGTGGATCACGAAGATTTGTCACATGGCAAACTAAAATTCGAATACTTACAAGAAAAATATTTCGACCTGTGAACGCGAGGAGAGTGATGTGACCTAGTTTGGTGTAACGAAAATGTCAGGTCAGGTAGTATAGACGTATTTTACTCGTAACTATGTGATCTATTGACGACTTTCTTAACAACAAACATGTTACGTCTATCCTAGTATACGGGCACTATTGAGTTGACGAACAGAGCAATCAGATTACCACCACGGTTGGTGTATTTTGGGTACGGCTCGAAACATGAGCCACTAAGTATCACGTAGCAGTGATTTTTCGTTTTCTCGATCATCTAATAATACAGTTAGTTCAATGAAAGTTTAAGGAAATAGGTCACCAACAAAGAAGTGCCTAGGAAGAAGGCCGAGTCACTCAGCAGGCGATGGAGCGAGATAGCCTCGGAGTATCCGTGTGATCCAATCAGAAATTATAAAATCCGCAGAAGAACCAAAGTCATGGTCTTAGCTCTATGAGTCGCGAAGCAAAGTGGGGTACATAATCGAGTTAGTTGGAGTTGAAAAACTCAGTGTTGGTCGACCCTCCACTAGATGAACTGATGAAATAAATTTCTGTACAAAAGTCTTTCAATTCCTCTTTCATCTTCTCATTACCATCGGATTATTCAACGCCCGCGTTAAAAAATCTTCAGTGTGATTGATCTGTTTCAGTAAGTGCATCTGATTGTACACCACTTTGAACTTATTAGGTTAAAAGTTAATAAGTTAATTTGGCATAGTGTTTTCACTTGTTGTTTATTATGTTTTTGTTTTTGCAACCGTTTTATGTGGATATTCTTCACTCTTATCTATTAGAACTGTAATTATTATTGGCATGATCGCTTCTTAAATAGTCGTTAACGAATCAGTATCTATGGCTATAATTATTATATCTCAATATTTTGGCTGTAAGAAATTATACTGTCTCCTATTTTACGGCAGCGAATGCAGATATTTTCTCGAGGTATTTTATTGGTATTGCTATTGTTCTTATTCTGTGATCCGGACGATTTTAACATTGCCTGCCATTGCCAAATTTTTTTTCATAGTGTTCATTCACTATACTTGTTAATTATTGGTGAACTCATTGCTTTTTATCAATGATAATTATTTGCATTGTCTTTTTTGCTATAAGGCATATCTATATACCTACAATGTTTCATTGATATGCTAATGAAATTGTTGTTAGTGATAAGTAGACTAATTATTCTGGATTCCTCTTAAGGATCCGACCTACTCCAAGATTTTTTTCCAGTTTTGGCTATGATATAAAAATATATAATACATTTTTTCTAGTAAGCTTTTAGGGCACATATCCATACAAATTTATTTTGTTCTTTATATTAGTAGTTGGTTTTTCATTGTCAGGAAAGAATTCTCGTTCTCTTTTATATTTTTACGTAATCCTTTCTGGTCTAACAGGATTTTTAATTAAACTTACTAAACTTCTAACATCAAAGAGGGTGAATCATATCCCCTTTTTGTAGTACAGAGAAATAAAGCATCATTAAATACTATATTAGATTACATTAATCCCTCTACAACGCAGTGCAAATAAACAGCAAACAAAAGTTTGTAAAGCCGATCATTCGTTACTGCGATACATAACGCGGACACATTGATATACTGTACCCAAGATACTCACTTATAGGATCATACAATCCTGAATTACTTTACAGAAGTCCACAGCAAAATAAAACAATGTCTACAGTTTTATTGAAATGTCTTACTCCAGGATCCGGGAATCAATTTAAAAAAAAAATTAAGTATCCTGGACTTTATTATATTTATATCACTTGCGTACGTACGTTACGTATACACACATATTAAAAACAACCGCACTTTAAACACTCGTGATATTTTTAGTGTCACTTTTGTTATTCGTACTGATTAAAATTCTGTTGAAAAATTCTGCATTGGACACACGGTCGTCAAATCCAGAATTTTTTAATAACGATCGAAAAACTTCACTAATATAGTCTTTTTTACGCTTTACTATAACTAGAAATACAGCACTACTTAATTTCACGGTCTAATTCGATGTAATTGATGGTAAATAAACGCATGACATGCACTTTTGAATTATTAAAATCGTTAATAGTAGCTTCTCTAGCAACGACACATTGTGCCGGTCACTGTTCTCTACTTTCGTATGTCATTGCGCGAAAGACATAACCCAATCAGAGCTGTCAGGCCATTTGTCGCGTGCATCTGTCGCGCGCCGTCGCGTCGCGTCCGTCGCGACACGTTTACGAGCGCGACGACGAAAATATCGCGGATCGTGCCGAGAGAGTTATCGCTACCCCTTTCTGACTAATTTATTGCGCCGACGAGAGAGAGGGACAAGTGACAAGGGGTTATTGTATTGTTTATTGTTGCGACCTACTGATGTTTGCGGAATTATCGCATCGACGAACTTTTACGTTTTAAAGGGATTAATGCAGTTGTAGAGGGGTTGTAACCGAATTTTTAGTGACCAAACGTGTTAATTGGTGCATGTAAGCTTACAAGCTTATTTAATTGGTTATACCACCACTACACTATAAGCTATTTGGTAGTGGATCAAATCTTGAAAGCTATACATTAGATCCTTGCTTGACTTGTAGACATTCGATTGAATGTCAACCAGTCAAGTCAAGTCAAGTCAATGGATGGTTGGGTATACTTTACTGTATATGTATAATAATAATATAGAGGAATCATAGAGCTGGTCTGACAACGGAGTCAGTCAGGCCATAAACAAGATAACGTTTGAACAATTCTATTGCAAAAAAATGTTTATATTTTAAATTTTCGATACGTCAGTTCCAATGAACCTGCTCTCTGCTATCATCATCAGATGACAAATCTGGAAGGTATGACATCAGAAACTTCGTAATATTTTTTTAAACGATTACAGGCGGTGCCAAAAAAATCAAGAAACCTGTTTTTCTTGACATTATTCATTTATTGCGTCCCTTTATATTTAATTAAGTATTTATATGTTTCACTTCCTTCGTTGCGATGGGACGAAAAGTGATTTAAGGAATCCGGGATATAACTGACCCATGACGCTGTTCAGAAGTATATTTCCGGACTTATATTATTAACTGTGCTAAAACATTCATTAACATATTTATAAAAATAATAAATTATCATTAAAAAGTCGTTAACCTTTAACAAGTTTCAAGTGAACGCAATTATTTACGTTTTTTTCAATTACGCAGCCGCCACGTTTAGGAGTTTATTGCGTTTAAACAGACAAACAGATTATTTAAATTTATGGATATATAAAAACCCGCACGCGGAGCAATAAAATCTTTAATTACCCTCTGTTCCCTTGCTATCGGGTTACAGTTGTATAAAAAGTACAGTCTGCTACACATATCACGACTTTAGTGAGAAATGTTTTAAACGATTTTCAGCTTTAAGTCTGAAGCAATATGAATCATTTCTGTTTGAAATATTTTATTGTCGAAACCTGTAAATTGTTAATTGTAAGTATATAAACACTTTTTATTAGTATTTCATTAACTACGTACATAATCTTTATTGTAGTTCAGGGCCGTACAATATATCATTATATCGTCGTCATCAACCCATATTCGGCTCACTGCTGAGCTCGAGTCTCCTCTCAGAATGAGAGGGATTAGGCCAATAGTCCACCACGCTGGCCCAATGCGGATTGGCAGACTTCACACACGCAGAGAATCAAGATAATTCACTGGTATGCAGGTTTCCTCACGATGTTTTTCCTTCACCGATTGAGACACGTGATATTTAGTTTCTTAAAATGCACACAACTGAAAAGTTGGAGGTGCATGCCCCGGACAGGATTCGAACCCACACCCTCCGGAATCGGAGGCAGAGGTCATATCCACTGGGCTATCACTGCTCTATCATTATATATCATTATATACCTACTTACAAAAAATATATGTTTACGTAACTTTTGGGGCTCCGTATTCATGCAAATGACGAATGTGATTATTAGCTTATTTTAACGGTACTCTAAGCATTGCATATCGTTAGAAAGAATGAAATATCGAGTTAGACCCACCACACTGCTCCAATTCGGGTTGGTGGGCTTACGAGTACGTTCTTCTTCAGTGCAATCTCAAATCTGCAAACAAATGTGAACCCATATAGCCCTTTCTTTGTTTGGGCTTGTCGTGGCGCGCTCAATAGGTTAATATTTTTTTCAAAGCAGACATTAATTGTAAACTAATTTTGTGAACTTTCCGATTCTACGTTTAAACAAAGAATGCAGTATAATACTTTGTACTATTATGTATTCTTATACTACTACGGTAACTTTAGAATACTAAATTGTAAACATAATTTCGATAACATTTTTGAACAATATGTTGACATCTTATAACGTAAACTTTATTCCTCTGTACCCATTTAGAAAAGAATTATTATTATTAATGTATTTAATTATTACAACAAAGTATATTTAATAGTGCAATAATTCCATCAGCGTTTATATTTCGAGTAATCATTAAATCTTTTTACGGTCACCCATATGAAGTAGTACAAGAGCCTGTGGCACAAAAACTGCAACGGTTTGTTCAGTAATGTTCGTTCTAAAATGTTCAGTTTTCTGATTACAATGATTTACGTACAATAAACCGCAATTATTAACAACCTATACCCTAAAAGACCACTAGAGGGTTATGCCTCTTTTCTTGTACGAAAGAAGATATAAAGTTTATGCTTAGGTATACTGCCTAATGCAAATAAAGAAAGAAAATACATTTATTGAAATTTAAAATATTTTTATTATATATTATATTATAATTTTTAAAATTCACGACCAGTGAAAGATTTATTATGAAAACGTATGCAATTGCCCTTAAAAGAATTACTAATTTAAATAAAGATATGCTTAATAGGTATAAATAAAAAAAATCCTCATGTGTGTACCTAATGCCGCCCAACACTGGACGTAAGCTCAAATAACCTAAGGATTTCTAAACCAGGGTGTTGGATCATCTGCAACAAGCGCATCATCAAAACACTAGAAAAACTGAACTACAAACTTTTACATTTAAAGTGTAAATTTTGTACATTTTAATTGCACACCGTAATGAGGCAAGATCATAAAAATAAGTAGAATTCAAAAAACAGTCTTATCGCTTAGCACGAGGCTATCTCAACATTTCGTTCACAACGGGTATAATAATATGTACTTACAGATCGACAAGCAGGTGGCCCACCCAATGTTAATTGGCAGTCATCGCCTTTATAGCGTAAGATGTAACAGCACCTCGACACGCAGCAGCGAAAACGTGTAATGTTGCTGCCACACAGTGCTCTTCGCACTGCTCCTCGCGCTGCCGAGATGTTGCTGCTTTTTTCTGATTGTTAACCGACTTCAAAAAAGGCGGGTATGTCTTCTTTTTTTTTTAACGCGATGCCTCTTTTACAACTTCACTTAACTTTTAAAACTTTTTGAAATTAGGTACATCTACAGGTTCACCCTAATAACTTACAATCCGCATGTGAGCCGCACTAACTAAGCTACAAATTCTGCTCCTGTGCGTGAGTGAAAAAAAATTAAAATTCCTTTACAAAGAAGAAAAGTGAAATCTTCTTTGTCATCATTTATAATAGTTGTGTGTGTTTGCATATGTGTGTGCGTGTTACCCCTTCCCGCCCCTACCTCGAAAAAGCCTACCTATTATTTCCGTAACGTAGTCGCAGACGTCTTTTCGTACTATATATATTTATTATTACTTAAAATTAAAAAACTAACCATAATAATATCAAACAAAATCATTTGATTTAAATGTAAGTCACCGAGTTAGTGAATATCCCAGATTATGGGAAATTGAAGATGGCGTTAAGATGAGTAATGCGCAATAAACACTCGCTCCCGGAGTAGTCTGTGCGAGGAAGAATATTTACGGGATCAATTTGTAACGTATAACCGTGTAAATACATTCCGCGAACAATAAAGTCGCATTTAATACAATTACTTGAGGATATATCGGTGTTTATTTTGCGAGGCGCGAGTGTTTGACCCCGCACGTTTTATGGCGTCCGCCGCAAGTCACGAGCGGGGCGGTTATAACTTGAGATACTCAGCAAAGACTATAGACAGAATTATATTTGTCTGACGAGCGTGTCGTGATGCGTCAAAACAGAATTGGTATCATACATTTTGTATGGCAACGTTTACACTTGTGTTGAGACATGTCGTCATGGCTTCTGATGAGTCGCATACAAAATATGATACCGATTCTGTTCTAATGCGTCACGTACGACACGTCAGACAAATGTAATTCCGCCTTAACTCGTAACCTTTGCTATTTATTATATTTGTTTTTACAACCTGAAAAATTTTTACAAGTTTCAAGGTCTTTAATTTGATACCGATGCATCTTTAGATGATAGTGATTCTGCACGACACTGACATTTTGCGTAAAATAACAAAATTAATTTATCTTTTCAAATCGAGAATGTTGGCAATGTTGCTAATATAATAATATACTTTTATTAAAACGATAATTAGAGAAAAAGACCACCTTTAAGTATTTCCTATTCTTTTCCTCTTCAGTTTTCATGGATAATGTTGCAAAGTGAAGTGACTCTCTCGCTTAATTCACTTATTTACACATGTCGACTTCTTATCATTTACTCCTGTAAAGAGGACATGTGTGTACACATGTCATGTCTTTTTTCATTTTACTTTTTCGTTGGTTTTCCGCTCTATAATTTGGCAAATTCGTTGGTAGCAGTTCCGATGGTCCGCGCAGGCCAGGAGGGGGGTAGCGATGCCCCGCGCGCACAACCTCACTCGCGCAGTCCTATCCCCCCGTCCGCCCCGTGCGTCCGTCCGCATATTCTGGGAGTGTTATCTGTCAAGCTATAATTTATTTTTATGACTTTCTTTCCTCCATATTGCGTGCACTAGGCCTTTTTCTGTTGTACAGTCTAATTATTCCCAAAGTAATTCATTTGTGTTAGTTCCCGCTACATAGTCTCACTTGTACCACACAGAAGCAGTCGCTATTAACGTACATCAATGTTATTTGTGGCAGTCGTTCGCGCGGCGGCTCTCGGACAAGTGCGACTTGTGCGCCACTAGTCTTACTCTTTACGTCTTACTACAGATGCCACGACATACGACTACAACTCATCAACTACAAATTATTGCAAATATAACTTAATTCAAATCAAATCAAATCAAAATTTATTTATTGGTTACAGATTCACTGATTCATACTTAATTAATTTCTGCAAAATACGCCTCAGCCTGCCTCTATTCAACTATGTTTTAATCGTACTAACGAACACACTGGATTCGATAAATATTATTAAGGGTAAGCTACTCAATCAAAACGGATCGGACGTATTTAATGTAGTACTTTCTATTGATACCAATATATACGCCATTGAAGAATAGGTATGATGACAGTTTTTTAAATTGTATATAAATAAGGAGTATACTAATAGCAAAGCAAGTTTGTAAAAGTAACAGGTTATCTGCGATCATTACTTTCGGAGCTACAGGAATTTAAAGGGTATGATTTGCGGCGCTGCCGCGGATCCCTGAAAAACGCTCCGTACAAAATGGCACGATTTAGTAACGTCATTGGCTCGCTGATCGTTAGGTTTGTATGGGCGTTCAAACAAAATTACTAATATCTTTGTTATTTGTGCGTTTATGTTTAGAGTTCATTTATTGAAAAATGTCACATTTAATGTAAGGAAGCTAAAACTGTATAAATTTTCATCTGATTACGATAAAAAAAATTTAATAGATTTTGAAATTTTATAATCTTATTTATTTTGCAAACATCCAGACAATCTTTGCTTTTTATGTATAAATTAGTTAACATTGACCTTATTTACCCGAACGTATCATCAAAATCAATATATTCAAACCTAGTCATCATCCCCATTACTGATATTTTACCTTCACTACAATTTATCCTCCTGTTTTGCCATCCCAGAACATAAACACTAATATCTTTTTTCATCAATACATACATTTACTTTGTTAAGGCTATAATTTTGTACTAACACTACATAAATGTTTGCATCACTGTTGTGCCTGAAAAAAGCTGTACACATCAACAACAAACACATAGATATAGTAAACACTAAGAACTAACGCACAGCAAATAGCAAATCGCCTTGTCTTGTTATACAGCGTCCATCCAAGTCTCTTTTTGAGGAAACGCGATAGATGCTTTCTTTTGACGCCTCTGTCTACGGAAAGCTATGATATACTCTGCGCTACGAAACAAGTCCCGTAGACGCGGCGCTAATGTCTAATTATCATTTGTGTAAGGCGCTGTCAAGTGCTGTATAAGTCTCCTAGGTCTGTCAACTGTCGCCTCCAAATCACTCAAATGAAGACCAAATCAATTTAAAACCTGGCGTTCCATTCAGTCGACATAAAGATTAAAATTGTGTAATATAGAGTCGATTCATTCATCAAAGTCTCAACGCTTATGAATGCGCTGTCAAATTAAGGCGGGAAATTTAATAGAAAAAGTTTTCGTGCCGCGACCCGTCCGTCGGACAGAGGGAAATTCCTCTACCTCCGACCCTCCGTCTGATACAAGCTAATTTAATATTCATCACACTGATAAGAAGTCCTAATGAGTGACAGTGGTTCACTATACAAAAGAATATAAGACAAACAGACATTTATCTAAATCTAGCAGACGCCTGCGACATCCTGTGAAGTAAAAACCCCTTCATCATAATCGCGAAAACCATCTAAAAACACCGAAGATCAAACTTTAAATGTCTCTAGCGAAGAGTTATAACAAAGCTAAGGGTCTATAACGAAGCTAGGGTTATAACGAAACTTTCGTGAAAACACCTTAAATTATTTTGTTATATTTGGACACTTGGCCCAAATATTATGTTTGGAAAAATCAATTATTTCTGGCTAACGTTCTAAATAAGAATGTAATTTTTGTATCATTTGTCACAAAAATTAAAATTTATAAAATATATGTAAAAAGAAAACCTCTTTAATATTATTTCTTTTTGGTACTTTTTTTTCATGACATTGTCACATTTGAAATATTCGATATATTATTTTTGACTTATTAGCAAAACATTAAAATTTTTATTAAAATATAAAGTAAATGTAAATAATAGCGTTGAATGTTGTTTTTATATTTTATTTATAGGTAAGTTTTAGTTTAGTATTTAATTTAATAATTTAATGTAAAATATTGTAAATAACAATTATATTTTATTTATAGAAACACAATCAAGCTTTTATTACTACTATCACATTTATGTGAAATAATTATCATTATAAAACAACATTTATTAACTATTTTACGAAAAATGGAGAAACTGAGGTTTGATTTTGAAGTAAAACCAACAAGTGATGGAAAATCAAACGCAATATGTGTAACTTCGATTGCCACACCTGATGGTAAAACTTTCAGTATACCAGAGGAATATCAGCCGGTAAATCTCCACCAAACCATTTATAATACTCCAAACTTTGTTAAGGTAAAAAAATCCTTCAATAAAAGATACCAAACGAGAAAAGTCTGGATAACCTTAACTAAGGAAATAAAAGATATTTATTTGGATGCGGAGCAAAATGTACAATTTTATGATTTTTATCTCGAAGAAATTCAAAACTATTCTGAAATTATACCTAGTAGTTCACATGAAGTACTAGAAAAATTGTTAGAAAAAATGCTTGAAGAAAGACATAACAAACCTGAAAATCAAAATTTAGGGAATATTGCAAAAGATTTCATGATTGAAAAATTCAATGGTAGAAACTCAAATGCTTATCAATGGCTAAAGGATTTTAATAAAGAATGTGAACGTTTTGATATAAAAGAAGATATAAAGAAAATTAAAGTTTTAAAAAATTTTATGGAGCAATCTAGTGTCGATTGGTATAGTTGTATGATAATGAAACATACAATAGAATCAGAATGGGACAAATGGGAAAAAAGTTTTTGTGAGACATTTGCAAACAAAGGATTGTCACCCATTAGATATGCTCTGTCCTTTAAATATCAAACAGGTTCATTACTTGCATATGGTTTAAAAAAAGAAAAACTTTTACTGGAAGCAAGGAAATCAATTGATACTGAAACACTTATTGACCTTATAGCGGTCGGATTACCGAATTATGTGGGGGATCAGATTGATCGAGCAGCTTTGAAAAGTACTGAGGATCTTTACTATGAAATTGGAAAATTAGAACACCTTGTAAGAAAGAATAAATATGACAATAAAAACAGTATTTGCTCTGACATTAAATTAAATAAATTAGAACAAACAAAACCATGCCCCATATGTGTGAAAGAAAAAAAGGGGAAACGTTACCATTTAATAGAAAATTGTTGGTTTAAGGATAAAGATAAAACAGGAGTTGTTAAAACTGTAAATAACTCTGAATTGGAAGTTGAACTGAATGAAGAGAGTCCAAAAAACTAGATGTGCCACCATTAATAAAAGTAAAGTTACTATTGAATGATACGTTAGATATTTCTGGAATTTATGATTCAGGTTCAAATGTATCATTGATTAATGCAAAATTGTTAAAAATACAGAAAAATGAAAATTCAAAGAATACCCAAATAGTAAGCTTGAAAACTATTAATGGTGAGAAGAAAACGAAAGGTATAATAAAACTTAAAATAAAAATATACAATATTGAAAGAGTTATGGATATCTTTGTAATAGATAATGAAAATTTTAATTATGACTTTTTGATTGGACTAGATTGTATTAAAAACTTTAAGTTGATGCAAAATGAACAACTAAAAATCGTACAATTTAATGATCCAAAAGAAAATGAAGACATAAATAAATACGAAGTGAATTTCAATGAACATATTGACACGGCAAATTTTGAAATATTGGTTAATCATCTTGATTTATCCCAACAATCAGAAATCGATAAGTTGGTAGAAAAATATAAACAAGTGTTTGCTAAGGATAAATATGATATCGGTACTGTACGGGATTATGAAGCACATATTGATTTAAGTGTAGATAAATATTGTTGCAAACGTCCTTACAGATGTACAGCTGAAGACAGAATAGAAATAGAAAGCCAGATATCAAAACTATTAAAAAATAATTTAATTGAGGAATCTTATAGCCCATTTGCTGCCCCAGTTACTTTAGCATATAAAAAAGAAGATGGTAAGAGAACAAGGCTATGTATAGATTTTAGAGAATTGAACAAAATTGTTATTCCCCAATCACAACCATTTCCGTTGATTGAAGATTTAATGATCAAAGCTGTGAATTGCGAATATTTTTCTACTTTTGACATAAATTCAGCCTTTTGGTCAATTCCTTTGAAAATAGAAGACAGGTACAAAACTGGCTTTGTTACACAAGAAGGACACTTTCAATGGATGTGTCTTCCGTTTGGATTAAAGACTGCGTCAGCCATTTTTCAAAGAATATTGGGAAATATTATAAGAAAATACGAACTTTCCGGTTTTGCAGTAAACTTTATAGATGACATTTTAATTTTTTCTAAAACTTTTGGAGAACATATATTACATATATCTAAGTTACTTGAGGCAATACTAAAGGAAGGCTTAAAACTGAAATTTTCAAAATGTACTTTTGCGGAAAAATACGCAAAATATTTGGGTCACATAATAGAAAATAATTCAGTAAGGCCTTTGAAAGATTATTTGTCTGCTGTAAAAAA
The DNA here is from genome assembly GCF_947172395.1 of Bicyclus anynana. NCBI lineage: Eukaryota > Metazoa > Arthropoda > Insecta > Lepidoptera > Nymphalidae > Bicyclus > Bicyclus anynana. The sequence goes on from NC_069094.1 coordinate 16,775,118, forward strand.
CTTTCCACTTCCTAAAACAAAAAAAAATATACGCCAATTCTTAGGAAAAGTTAATTTTCATCATAAATTCATACCACACAGTGCAATTATTTTAGATCCATTACACAATTTATTAAGAAAAGATGTGAAATTCATATGGACTGCAGAATGTCAAGAAGCATTTGATAAAATAAAAACATTATTATGTTCAAAACCAGTTCTAAATATTTTTGACCCAGAACTACCAATATACATTTATACAGACGCTAGTATAAAGGGTGTAGGAGCGGTTTTGAAACAAAAAGATAAAAATCAGGATATAAGACCAGTTGCTTATTTCTCAAAAAAGTTAACTGAAACTCAAAAAAAGAAGAAAGCTATATATCTAGAGTGCCTAGCAATAAAAGAATCTATAAAATATTGGCAACACTGGCTTATGGGAAAAGAATTTATTGTATATTCAGATCATAAACCATTAGAAAATATGAACATTAAATCAAGGACTGATGAGGAACTAGGAGATTTGATGTATTATTTATCTCAATATAATTTCAAGATAAAATATAACCCAGGAAAATCCAACCAGGAAGCCGACTGCTTAAGCAGAAACCCAGTTTTAGAACCACACGAAAACAGAGATGATTGTTTAAAAGTTGTAAATTTAATAAGTCTACAAGATATAAAGAATGACCAATATAGAAATCAAGACCTACAAAAACAAAAACTTATTAACAAAAATGGAATTTACTACAAAAAGAATAAAAGACGGGAAAAGATTATATTATCAGAAGAGATGAGCATAAATCTTATAAAAGATGTTCACGTTAGTTATTGTCACATTGGGAGGACCCAGATGATAAATAAATTAACACCATTTTATACAGCAAAAAATTTCATCAAAAACATTAAAGAAATGTGTGATGAATGTGAAACTTGTATTAAAAACAAATCAAGGAAGAAATCAAAATATGGTTTAATGTCTCATTTAGGTCCTGCAACACAACCTTTTCACATTGTATCAATTGATACCATTGGCGGTTTTGGAGGATCACGATCAACAAAAAAATACTTACATCTTTTAGTTGATCATTTCACAAGATATGCTTATATTTCTACATCCAAGACACAAAGCTCCACAGATTTTATTAAACTAATGAAAAATGTTACAGAAACTTACAAAGTAGATATGGTATTAACAGACCAATACCCTGGTATCAATTCCAAGGAATTCAAAGAATTTCTGAACCAGGAAAATATAAAAATGATTTTCACTGCTGTGGATACACCTTTTTCAAATGGACTTAATGAAAGGCTAAATCAAACATTAGTCAATAAAATAAGGTGTAAGATTAATGAAAATCAGAATAAAACAGCATGGAGTACAATTGCGCAAAAATGTGTAGAAAAATATAATGAAACAGAACACACTGTTACGAAATTTGCTCCAAAATACCTTTTAGAAGGAGAAAATGTGAATATTTTGCCAAATGAACTGAAATCAAGATACACTAAAGACGATCTAGAAAGAGACAGAAAACTAGCTCTGGAAAACACACTAAAATCTCACAATTATAATAAAATAATATTCGACCAGAATAGGCAAGAATATATATTGAAAATAGGAGATAGAGTATATGTAGAAAACGGAAATCGTTTAAATAGAAAGAAAACCGATGAATTAAGAATTGGACCGTTCAAAATTGTACAAAGGATTTCCAATTCAATCTATGAAGTTGATACCGGCCACAAAAAAGCGGAATCAAACTTTTATCATATCACAAAACTGTATCCTGTTCTTAATGAGAGAACAATTATAAATTAGAGAACATTATTTAGATAAAGTTCTTTTTTAAGGGGGGGAGATGTAAAAAGAAAACCTCTTTAATATTATTTCTTTTTGGTACTTTTTTTTCATGACATTGTCACATTTGAAATATTCGATATATTATTTTTGACTTATTAGCAAAACATTAAAATTTTTATTAAAATATAAAGTAAATGTAAATAATAGCGTTGAATGTTGTTTTTATATTTTATTTATAGGTAAGTTTTAGTTTAGTATTTAATTTAATAATTTAATGTAAAATATTGTAAATAACAATTATATTTTATTTATAGAAACACAATCAAGCTTTTATTACTACTATCACATTTATGTGAAATAATTATCATTATATATATTTGCAGAGTTAGTAAATATCAACATGTCTGACTAAGCAAAGTAAACTATATACACGAAGATTGATGTGAATATATTTTGGACTTTATACTCTAATGAATTACAAGTTTATTGTTGCAGCTCTGATTTATAACCGTTTTCCCGATCAACAGATTGCGCGCCCGCGCATGGGATAGAGCTGGGCAGCTCTATGAAACAGTCGAGTTCAAAAAGAAGCACTTCATTTGATTGACTCAAAGATCTTTCAAAAAAATTATATCATTCATTAATATTTGGCTCCTAGCCAAATATTAATGAATGAAAGAATTAAATGATAGGAAATATACAAACTTGCTCGCTTGTTTCTTCTATGAGACGATTATAAATCTTAATACATAAAATATTATAACTAATTACACTATTGATATTTACTGATTTTAAAGAGTAACGCCTAATTCTACTCAAAATCCTAAGGATTATTAATTATTTCATTTCTAATATTTGTTATGAAAGACTGTATTTTTTATGAAATGGTCAATCAGGTTTACTTTAAACGACAAAATGTTGATTTTTATATAAATCCAAATTAGTAGTACAGTGCTCTATCTAATACACCGATATCAATAAGAGTAAAAATACTACAAACAGGCAAACATGACTTTTTGAAAGTGAGTCTAAGCTAATAAACAATGTTTTATTTGATGTATATTTGATACGGCATCTACTCGTAACTCTTGAATATGACCAACGGATAGAATGAACTATTTCGTGAGTGAGTGAGCTGAATGAAACAGTTCATTTTATCCTTCACGATGCTCGAGTCTAGTATAAAATTATTGTGCTCTCTTTGATTGATTGACGACTTTCTAAATAGAATTTATTGCTCAGAGCAAATAAAAATCGATCGAGAAATAAAAACTGTAGATAAAATCAATAAAACCATTCGTTTCCGCTTGTAACTACATGGACGGAGGCTGAAGTGAATGTTATTGTGCTAAAGCTTTTATTTATGAGCTTCCAGTTAACTAGAATATTTATCTGTTTGTTACACTTCGTGCACTCCATATAAGCATACAACAAGGCCTATCTGACAGGGGCCTTATGAATCATTTGTTGTAATGTCAGACTATAGGAATAGTATTTTGTTGAGTTTCTTTCTAGTAAATTTTCTGCATCAACTGAAAGTTGAAAAACCAGTGTTGATCACGTTCCTTTGGGAGATTTATTGTAATCAACCAAACTAATATTATCGTTTTAAAGTCGTCGACACGTTGCAAAGGCTACTTTTCACCTAATAATGTTAATCGATAAAATAGCTCCTACAACAGAGTTGCGGGCGTCCGCTAGTAAAATTCGTATTCACATTCGTAAAATATTGTTCGACAGCTACTGATGCACTGCCTCAATGCTACCTCCCGAGATGCTGTCAAACTTCTTCTAATAACTCCGCCATTGTATTCTGACGCACAGTTCACAAGCGGCGACTTTGATCAATGAAGCGACAGTGACAGACGCAGTAAATGGCAAACATACACACTTTGTATGTATGTTTGCCATTTACTACATTTTTACACATTCTTACGTAACTATAGCGACGTAACCAAGTTACGCAAAATCGTAATAAATTATAGAACTTTAACTCGCTAATAAATAGTAACGACCAATATTTGTGAAGTATGTCTGCAAAGTTTATAAATGAAATTGGATATTTGAAGTATTAGTGGATATTATCGATCGGATATTATTTTTGGTTTTTCGACCAAATATTTTTTTTTTTTTATAGATTTATCCCACATTAAATTCAAATTCAAAATGCAATTATATTTGAAGTAGGCTAGTTTACTTTCTTTTTAGTTGAAAACGGTCTTACCGTTCGCAGTACTATAATATAGTACTGCGAACGGTAATAATAATAATAATGAAACACTTTATTACACCAAAAACAAAATAATAAAATTTTACAAAAACAGACCAAGTAAAAATAGAAACAATGGTGTAACGGCGGCCTTATCTCTAAAGTGATATCTTCCAGGCAACCGTTATTAGGGATCAAAGTATGATAAAAGACTAACGATTCCCTCAGTCTTTTTAACATGGAAAAATCATGTTATTCAGTCAGGAAAACATATTGTATTGGATCTAACTAGTGGAATACATTAATGATCACAAATACCTAAACCGGATATGGTCACAAGTTTACATTAAATGACCTCACTTAAATTTACGACAAATATGTAAATAACACGTTTACAAAATGTTTTGGATGAGCATCTTTTATTGAGCGGTTATTTATTGCCGCGATAAGTCAATTTAGATAAAATCTTACAACGATAAATAAAACATGACATCGACGGAATTAAGTTATGCTGATGGCTTTCAATATGGGAATGTTACTCATATTTTTATCTACAAGATTTGATATTAAATATTATCTGTTGAACTACTGCTGACTTTCTGCTAGGTAGTTACAATTATTCAGGTATATCCTTCATACTGAATAAAATACTTAAAATGAGAGAAAAAGTTAAAAAATATCATTAAAAAGCATTAAAGCAAGTTAGAATATTAAAATCTACTTGGTTTATGGCAAATCAAACAATTGTTAAATTGGAGTCCAAAAATTTTCATTTGGTTTCCGAGATAATATAATTAATAAATTATATTGAAAATAAAGTGATTAACAAGACAAGTCACTATCATGGCAAAAAATCTTCCTCTTCGATGGACAATTCGTTGGTTTTTAAAGGCACATACTTGTAGGCCTGCCGCTATTGAGAACTTCTAAACAACACGGTTATGCTACAACTGCCTACAACCAGCAACAAGCTACAAGCAGCTTGATATCTTTGGTCTACCAGGGGTTCGACCAATGCTGTGATAACTAGTGCATTGCCATTCAAAAGCCCTGAGACTCAACGTCCATCGGCTCCTTTAACTTCATTACGCCCCGTTAATTGCCACTTCAGCTTTGCGACACGTTGAGTTATGTATGTGACTTTGGTTCTTCTGCGAATCACGCAGAGATACTCCTGCACTGTAAAAGAAATACAAAATAGAAATGACCTTGTTTTTGAATCGCCCTCAACGTTCCGTTACGCACAACAGTTTCCTCGTTCATCCGTCAACGAGCACGGTTCTCATAAAACAAACAATAACAACAATGGAGTGGGAATCTATTAGCGATAAATCAGAATGCTAGGAGGCAACGCGATTGAGCAATAAATTTCAATGAGCTTAATGTTCCCGCGCAACATGCGATAACTGTCAAACGGCGCGACGCCATGTTGGACGCCATTTTGATTTATGACACTTAGTTGTGAACTGTCAATAGGTGACGAGCGCGACGCGGTTGTTACACAACCGATGTGATTGTTGCAGCGATAACAATTAAATGTTTATGACAATTTATGGAATAGTTTCAGCTTGTACGAACTTTGATTACACCATCTGACAAACAAAGCACTCAGGCCGAAACACGTGCAAGTGTTTCGGCCTGAGTGCTTTGGCAAAAATGCTTCTTGACTCCAGAATTAAGCATGACTGTAATTCATACATACTTCGACCAGAAGGACCAAGCATTGCGCACTGGCCGCGTTTGGAAAGAACAAATAACATTTTATAACCACTTAACATTATTAAATTATTTTTAAGGGCCGACAACACAGACCACAGGCAAGACCTTTCATGGAGCTGAGATCCACCAGGTCTCTCCAATGTCAATAGCATCTGCTATTGATTAACAGATGTTATTGAGTGAAGCTAGCAGCTTAACGTCCTATCCAAATCAGGGGTTTGTTAGTAGGTACGAATAAGACTATAGCGGAAGAAATTAAAGCCCAATATTCACAGCCCGGCCCACTAACCTAGGAGCTCGTAACCCGTTACCATAAAACCATTGCTCTACGAGAAACCTAATTATTACGTAACACATTAACTATTGTATATTCTGTGCTATTTGTTAATCTGTGCCATACACCAAACTATGGTTGATATGTATGTCTATAACACTCCCAGCAATTAAGTAAACAGGGGATAAAATTCCAATAAAATGATCATCACAAGCTGTCACGTCATAATGAACGTCACGCTGTCGATGTCGGGACCGAATTTAATCACGCCGCGAGCCACGGAGCGGGCAGTTTTAATTGTCGCTGCGTGTAAATTATGTCAGCGTGACAGCTGGCTGACGTGCTGACAGTGTGACAGCTGACAGCTCCCCGTATTGGCCATTTTGCGAGCGATGTACTTAGGCGAATACTTTTCGAATATTACTTTGTCAGCCTTTTGAAAAGCTTTTATTTAAAGCTTTTGGTTTTAAAAAGTAATAGTAAATAATCTTGTATTTAATTTGTTACTTTTTTAGGGTTCCATAACCTAAGGACAAAATGGGGCCCTATTACATATAACAGCCCATCATCATCAGGCTGTATCTCTTAAACCGAGCTCAAGTCTGGCTGGTGGGAGGCTTGGGCCGTGGCTGGTTACCACCCTACCAACAAAGACGTACCGTCAAGCGATTTAGCGTTCCGGTACGATGTCGTGTAGAAACCGAAAAGGGGTGTGGATTTTCATCCTCCTCCTAACAAGTTAGCCCGCTTCCATCTTAGACTGCATCATCATTTACCATCAAGTGAGATTGTTGTCAAGGGCTAACTTGTAAAGAATAAAAAAAAATCCGTAATAGTTAACCAGTTGAAATTTTCACAGATGATGTATTTCTGTTGCCGCTATAACAAAAATACTAAAAAAATTAAATGAATATTTAAGGAGACTCATTTACTTGATTTTTGCCTTTTTATACTTTCGGTACCAGAACCCTTCGTGTACGAGTTAGACTCGCACTTGGTCGCATCGCACCGGAACGCTAAAAGAAGAGAAGCCTGGTCCTTACTTGGCTGAAAGCTTTAAAAATATGATGATGATATTTATAAAACTACTTGATTATTATAAAAATGACGTAAAAATAAAAAAAAAATAACCTGTTTTATAGTAATGTACTTAACTATAAATTGTGTTAAATTAATATGAAAAGGCACATTACCTCTAAAGCTTTGACCGACACAAATAAATCCGGTCGTCATATTGTATGAGTACTAGACACAATATAAGCGCTGCCAACAACCTATTTATTTAGTTTCGACTTCCCATTGTTTCTGTCACAAAACAACGCCAATTAATCACGCTACGTGACACAAAACGGACAATTTTAATTGTCACTGCATGTAAATCGCCGGCGGGTGTCACGCCGACAGCCCGGCACGATGACAGCCGTGACAGGCGTGACAGCCGTGACGGCTGACAGCGCTCGCTCCGCCGGCCAATTTGCGAGCGATGTTGCAAATATTTTTTGTTAACTCCTCTTAAATATATGGGACTTATATATTTTTATTTCGGTCGAACTTCTATTGCTAGCACATTTAATTCAAAATAATAAAATTCGTCTTAGATAGATAGACCGGACGTCGGTGTGAGTATATTTTCTAAGAGTAAACATAAAGCAATATTTTACAATTTTCTTGGAATATTGTATGGTCCCGTATCGCTGCCAGTGATTTATTTTATTTTTATACTAGCGGGCGTCCGCGACTTCGTCTGCGTGAAGCCCTACTACTACCCTACCCCACTCTACAGCTACCCTACCATACAGGGGATGAGTAGGGACTCAACCATACAGACAGACATATATATTTAACTGTATAAATAAAATTTACCAAAAGCTGCCGTTCCAACCACACAACACTTCAAAACGTAGAATTACTAAAGTTAGCCAATATACACGAAGCAGAACTAAATTTATAAGAAAGCAATATGGTTACCAATCTTCATTTCTCTATAACAAATTTAATAAAAGTCACAAAATTAATGCTTTGACTCATAATAAATTGAAACGGGTGGTAACTGATACCTTGCTGGCCCTAGACTATGAACAAACTGAACTTTTACTTAAAGATAACTTTTCTTAAATACGGACGCAATTATTTCAAATAAAACACAAACTGATTATACACACACGCACACACACACACACACCTACATATACGTACACATAGACGTAGACAGACTAAAATATTACTGATTGCATTTTTGACACAAGTATCCATCACTGGTTACTCCCTGATAGTTATTTTGGAAATATATTTCATGCACAGATTTATTTTAGGTATAGATTAGAGTTATACTGTTTACGTATGTACCGTACTTACTTAGAGTACACGGTGCGTGAGACGTTTTGTCGCGTCGCTGATCACACGCGGTGAGCGGCGCCATAATACACCGTGTAGCATATCGTTGACATTTGGATGCGGGATGCCGCAGCGGAACCGCTCCGGCGCCGCGCCACAACCGCACCGCACCGTGTGGCTTCTTCCTTATCTATGGTAGTGGTGTGGGCTGACAGTCCTTCAGCTATTATAAAACTACGCAAGTCTGGCTAGCACAGACTCTCAATTTAATATTTTGAAATCAAATAGATTAGGCATTATTATTGATTAAGAACAATTTGGTCATTCAAAGATAATCAAAGCAATTTAATAAAATAAACAATCAAACCATCTTTCAATTATCACGATTCAACTAATTGTCGTAATTGTCAATCTTGAGCTGAATCTATTAATTTGTCACTTATATCTAACTAGCGGACGCCCGCGACTTCGTCCGCCCTTAGACCTCAAAATCAAAATCAAAATTCATTTATTTCAAGTGCTTGTAAATTGAGCCAATTTACAAGCACTTTTGACACATTAGTTAACTATTTGTAAAGATTCTACCACCGGTTCGGAAGGCAGGTTCTGCTGGGAAGATACCGGCAAGAGTTGCTCTTTAATCCATCCCTTACTCGTTGTAAAAATGGAGTAAATCGCTGTAAAAATGGAGTAACTTCTCCCGTTTTCTCAACATTTCCCTCCACTGCTCTGCTCCTATTGATCGTAGCGTGATGAAGAATAATTGTACCAAGTTTCGTTAAAATCCGTCGAGTAGTTTTTGTTTCTATAACGAACATACAGACAAACAGACTGACAGACAGACCGACAGACAGACTGACAGACAGACCGACAGACTGACCGACAGACAGACAGACGAAAATTTTACTGATTGCATTTTTAGCATCAGTATCGATCACTAATCACCCCCTGATAGTTATTTTGGCAATATATATTACATGTACAGAATTTACCTATTTACAGATTTATTATAAGTAGGTATAGATAACCTGCGATCGTCATGAGTCTCGGTCTACGATTCAAAACATGAACCACTCGGTACATCGTTGTCCATCATATTACAATTCTCATATGCGCAGCGTTGATGTACATAATACTAGTATGTATTCTGTGGTTGAGGTAGGTTCTACTTTCACTTCACGTAAAGCGAGTGATCTATTTTAATACCTATATAAATACGAAGCTTTATTCATCACGAAATCTCGAAAACCGCTTGATGTACAAAGCTGAAATTTGGCAGGGAGGTAGTGTATATTTAGTAGATATATACTAAGAACGGATTTT